>NW_025999869.1:7410229-7537398 GCF_001458135.2 Marmota marmota marmota
AAAAAAAAAAAAAAAAAAAAAAAAAAAAAAAAAAGAACCAGTAGTGTATGCTGGGCTGTGGCTCAGAAGTAGAGCACCTGCTTAGAATGTGTGATGCACTGGGTTTGATCCTCAGCACCACATAAAATATAAATAAATATATATATATACACACACACACATACATACACACATACAGATAGTAGTGTGCCACAGAACAACTACCTCCATTCTACAAGAAGGAGAAGGCAGAGAGATGGGCAAGGACAGGGGAGCAAGCTCCCATTTATACTCTACTCTGGCTTGTACTTTTTAAAACCTGGTGAAATAAGTAAAAACCAACACAAACCTAAAAAGGAATATTTTAGTCTGTAAATATTGACTCTCTTTTCTAACAAATTTCAGAGCACATTTTTGTCAATATAATTAAAATGATTTGTGCTATGATAGCACAAATCCATGTTTTTGATGAACCAAATAATTTTGACAGTGTTATTTCCAAGGTTGATTTCCAATTAAACTTGATAAAAAATATTCTATGCTATGGACCAAATTTGTTTCCCTCACACAATTCATAAGCTGAAGCCATAAGCTCTCCTTAAACTTTTAGAGTCTTTGAGGAAAATGATTATGATAAAATTAGATTCTGACAGCAGATGATTCTGGCCCCAAGACAACTGGTACCCTTACAATGAAAGGAAGGAACACCAGACCTATTACTGCCATGAGACTACACCGCAACAAAATGACCATCTATGAGTCAGAAGAGAATTGTCACCAGAACCTGACCATGTTGGCACTTGGACTTCCAGCATCTAGAACTATTATGAAACAGACCTATTGTATAAACAACCAGTCTATGGCATTGTGTTAAGGCAGCCTGAGCTGATTAATACAGATTCTGTTCCAAGAAGTGGGGTGCTCCTGTAACAAACACTTAAACATGTGGAAGTAATGGATAGAGTCCAGAAGGGTTTTGAGGCACATGCTAGAAATATGGATATTAGGGGAAATTCTGCTTACATATGAAAATGCTGAAGAAGGAAGGAAAGGTGATCTTTTTTATAAAATGGCATGGAACTTGGGTGGCCCATGTTCTAGTGTTTTGTGAAAGTGGAACTTGGAGGCAATTAAATTGGGTATTTAGCTCAGCAGATTTCTGAGTAAAGTGTTGAAGGAATGTGTCTGTGTCTGTTTTTTGCTGCTATAACAAAATACCTGAGATTGGGTAATTTATGAGAAAGATAAATTCACTTCCTTTACAGTTCTAGATGCTGGAAAAGCCAAGATCAAGGTGCTGGCATTTGCTGTCCAGTGAACCTGGAGGGGAGCAATGCTGTGTCTCCTCACAGTGGAAGGAAAACAGGACAAAATGTCCCTTGATAAGCACTTTTATTATACCATGAATTCCTTTGTGAGGGTTAAAGCCCCATCTTTCAGTGCTCTTTGATTAAAGATTAATTCTCCCACACGTAAAGTTTGGGAAACACATTCAGATCATAGCAGAATGGCTTGGTTTCTCCTACCTGCTTACAGTGAAATGAAAAGGAGAACGATGAATTGAAGAATAAATGGTTAAAGCAAAATGGAATCAGAATTTGAAGATTTGGAAAATTTTCAGACTATCTATATTGGAAACAATGAGAAAGATCGTGGAGAAGAGACAGGATGGGTGTGGCTGAGCCAGCATTTGGTAAAGAGAGCCTGGGCGTGACTCATGTAGTTAATCAGCCATCTCAGCTAAGCCAGAAATAGAGATGGTATTATACCACCTATAACACTGCCTGTCTGAACCAACAGAGATGAGAAAGGCCAGCGGGAAAGAAGGCTTTCAGACTTTCGGGATTCTACACGACCAGACCACAAAGATATTCTGCTGCCAATGTGCAGTGTTCCTCAAGGAAACAGGAAAGTGACCCCAAATGAGATTCGGAGATCAACAGGGCTGTCCCTCCCTCTGTAGGTCACAAGGCTCTTTCCTCCTCGATTTCAAGGGTTGGATGCCTTTCCAGTTCTGGAGGACCAGGATAATCAAATACAGTGCCTAGGTTATGGGGCAGGGGGGGTCGCCCTCCCAGAGATTCAGGTGGGCAGGGCGCTCCCAGACCGCCAAGGGCAAGGCCATCCCACAGAGCTGAGAGTGTGACATTGTCACTCTAGTGGGCCTGGAGGCCAGGATATTCAGCCAAAGAGGATTAGACTTGAGCCTTAAGATCTAATAGAATTTGCCTTGCTAGGTTTTGAACTTGCTTGTGACCTGTCAATCCTTCCTTCTTTATGATTTCTCCTTATTTTATCCTATTCCTGTTTACCCCTGTATTTTGGTAGCATGTAGCTAGCTTGTCTGGTTTCACAGGGTTATAGCTGGAAATAAATTTTGCTGGATGAATCACACCTGGAATGTCACCCATATCTGATTTACATACTGACATGAGACCTTGAGTTTTAGACTTCAGAGTTATTCCTGGAATGAGTTAAGACTTTGGGGGCTGTTGGAATACAGTGAATGTATTTACATGAAAAAAGCACATGGGATTTTGGGGAGCCAGGGCTCAAATGCAATGGACTGAATCGTACCATCCCCAATTTATATATTAAAGCCCTAACTCCCCCTGTGATCAGGTGGGAGAAAGGAGATGATCAATGTTAAAGGAGGTCATGAGAGTGGAGCCCTGGACTGAAAGAGTGGCACCCTTTTAACAAGATAGAGAGAGTAAGGTCATCTGTAAACCAGAACTTGAGAACCCTCACCAGAGTGAAGCCATGCTAGGACATTGATCTCAGTCTTCCAGCCTTCATAACTTAAAAACAAACAAACAAATAAAAAAGAATCTTTGTTATTTAGGGCATCTAGTCTATGGCATTTTGTTATGGCGGCCTGAGATGACCAATGTACAGTGAGTTAATCAGTGTAATGCCCAGATAATTTAGATTCTCTTCCTTTAAGAGATACTTCAGGACTGTACTTCCTTAACATTGTTAATATCATTCGGGGGAGGGAGAGGTAACCTGGGATTAAATTCAGGGACACTCAACCATTTTTTTGTATTTTATTTAGAGACAGGTTCTCACTGGGTTGCTTAGCACCTCACTATTGTTGAGGCTGGCTTTGAACTAGAGATCCTCCTGCCTCAGCCTGCAGAGCTGCAGGGATTAAAAGTGTACACCATTGCACCCAGCTTTCTCAACATTTTTTCAAAGAGGAGACAGCCACATGATGTGCTCTGTGGAGTGAATTGTCATCAAGGGTCACATTTGTTACTTTCTCCTTAATAAGAGAAAGCATGAGTCTCAGTATGTTCTATTTTCCTTGCCTTTTCCCGGTCCAGGACTCATTCTGAAAGTTGGAGTGAAGACAATGGAAGCAAAGTCCCTGGCCGAGCCACAGAGGACATGTGATATGAATGAAAAGTAAATGTGTTATTTTAAATCACTAAAATTTGCTATGGTTCAATTCCATCTAGCAACTTACATCCCACAGGGGAAGAGAGACAAAAAACAACAATAAAGAAAACAAGCAGAAACAAACAAAGATCACAATAAATTGACTAATGCTGGGCTCTAGCCCACTGTATATCCATGGGGGCATACGGGACAGACCCAGCAATCAGCGAAAAGTGTTTAACCTTCTTAACAATGTGGGCATTTTAATTATGGGATTGCCCAAGTGATTTAGTAATCTAATGAGAAATCACAAATTTTCATTTTATGTTTTAAGATTTTATTATAGATATCTACCCAGGTCCAAGATAGTTTTGGAATAGCCTTTTGATTTTACCCAATCTTGTTGAAAACTATTTGCTAAGTCTTTATTACTTATCAGGGTGAACAACAGAAAATTAATCTTACTTGATTTATAATAAAACACCCAGCACATATTAAGATTGGAATTTGAAGTTGGTCACATTCTGGTACAAACCTTTTAATCTCATACTACCCCCTGATGTCACCCCATGACTGACTTTGAGCCACTGACCTTTTCCTCTGAGGGCCACAACTAGGTTCCTTTGGTTTGCGTTTCTCCCCTACCCCTTCCATTCACCATCTGGAAGATGCACAAGACTCACTCCCACCATCAAATGCTCTGAGAAACCCTGTATAGCATGTTTAGGAATAGCCAGTGTCCTCTGCTGTTCCAAATCCCTTATGGGTACCTTTATTACAGCACTTACTCCCTTTCATTATCGTTTACCACTAACATATCTGTTCATTGGATTTGGATTCTAAGTGGAGCACGCCCTTTCTTGTTTTATGTAGCTACAATCTACTGTTGAACGACTAGGTGAAAATGTCAAATTATGAACTATTTCTGTCTGAAAATGTTGGATATTCTATAAAGGTAAAGAATTTTAGGTTCATATGTTTAATTGTTTATTATTCTCAAGAGGAAACATATCATAAATGACTCGCTTTGTCTTTTCTTATTGCTGCTTTCCGAGCTGCACGGCTACTTCAGCACATGGAGGTTGGTATACTTGTCATCTTAGTTTGTTGGTCTCTGCTTTGCAACGGCTTATTAAAAAGAAAACGAGGAGTCTTGGAATTCCCCACAGTTCCGTCCGCATTTCCCTTTGCAAACTTCTGAGATGTGATTTATATTCTTAGGTAATAGACAGCCTTTCTTCAACTTTGGTCCCAGCCAGCCTACTGAGCCTCTTCAGTCTCCATCCCTACCACTCCTGTGGACAAGAACAAAAGAGGGGAAAAAAAGCCAAGGACCAGAGAGGTACTAATCAAAGGCTCTGTCTGCCTGAGCTGGGCACACACTCCAAACAGCGCTCCCAGGTAGGGCTCGTCCTGATCAGCTGGCTACAGCATGTGGCCAGCAGAAACAGAGGAGTTTCCAATGGCCACATCCACCCCTTCTCCAGACCCCTACCCTGACACAGAAAGGAGAAACCAAAGGGCCAACATCAGATGAGACGGTGGACGCATTGTTGAGCACGTGCAAGAACTGCTTCCCATGTGTTCTAGCTTGGGGTGGGAGAGGAATGGATTCAGAATTCTGCAGGAGGCAGCACTGTTTGGAGGCTAGCATTAGACCAGGACCTATCAGCTCACATGATTTTAGGCAGTTCCTTAACCTGACAGGGCTTGGTTTCTTAATGGAGGAATCCAGGGCTCATGATTGTGTCCCTAACTGGGCTCAGCAGAGGGCACCTTGCTTTTCCCATCTCACTTCCCTCAAGGGCTCACGTTTTTATCCGCTGGGCTTCTGAACACAATATGTAGCATAAGCACTTTTATTATTAACCATTAGCATCTTACTAGCAACTGACAACAACTCCATTAGTTTCACTTGGGGGGATAATATGGTGGAAATAGCCAGGATGGAATGTGGAAGAATAGAATTGGGGCTTGGCTGAAACCTTAAGTAATTGTATCATCATGTACATGTCATGCTTTTAACTTCCCCTTTCTTATGTTTAAAATAAAGTTTTAAAAAGATAAGTCTCATCTGTGGTGCTCATGTAGAATCTCTGTGATCCACGAGGTTTCATTCTTCTGTATGTAAAATGAAGTGTCAGTAGTGATGGAGGTGGGTGGAGTCTATCCATTCACAAAACAGGTGACCTACAATCTCATGGAACAGTAGTTGCTAAGTAATGAAGTTAAAATACTCAAGCCCTGTTCAAAATATCCTAAGACATTCCCATCTGACAAAACAAATGGGCTCCTTGCGGTGAAATTTCAGCTAAATTTCTATCAACAACTGATTTTGTGAGCTTCTTCTGTTAGATGTGAAACCTCCAAGTCCTTCACCAATTCTGATTTCAAAAGACAAATACGGCTTTGATGACAAATGCTTGCAAATCAGAGCCTCCATGTCCCTTTAAGACACCAGCAGTTTGCCACTTCAAATAATATGACCTGAAAACCATTTAGTAGGTTGTAAGGCAAACCATTGCTAACAAAATACAATGTGCCAAGATGTGCTAACACAAAGTTGACAGGCCTGAATGAAATTATAAGAACAGTGGATGAAAGGAGGAAGTCAAGAAGAGGGAGAAATGGGAAGGGAAGGGATTGGAAAGAAGGAAAGGAAAAATGTATTCTTAAAAGAGAATTCTTGGGCTCAGTGGTAGAGTGTTTGCCTAGCATGTCTGAAGCACTGGGTTTGATCCTCAAAACCACCTAAAATTAAATGAATAAATTTTAAAAAGAGAGAGAGAGAATTCTTGGAATAGGAAGTGCATTGTCTTCTTGGTCAAGTCTAAAACCGTCAGGTTCAATTATCAGAGAAAGGGGCAGGGTTCTCCAGGTGGTACTTAGCAGTTTTAGACCATTGGGTGCAGCTGGCAGTAGACTATTTTATTTTCAAAGGATGTGTGCTGTTTTAATATTAACATTGCAGGTGTATTTTAGGGAATTTTGAGGCAGTTTCACTGTTTTCAATTATTGACATTGCAGGTATATTTTAAGAATTTTTAAGGGAGTTTCACTTTCCTTCCATCAAATACAGATGGTGATCACCGACCTGTGTAAGGTGTCTTTAAGCCCAGGCAAGAGCCTGGGACCAGCGCCAGGCTTTTGAGCTGGAACACCGCTCTACTGTTCTCTGGCACTCTGAACTTGGGCAAGCTACTTAACCTCTCTTCATCTCAATTTTCTCATTTCCAGAATTAGAATAGTGCAAATATCCTGCACTAGCAGGCTTTGTTGGAACAATAAATAAAACAATTCATGAAAACACTAAAATATCTGGCACATGGCAAACAATAAATATAAGGTGTAATTATCAGTGCATATTCTTATTTAAAGACTTTAAAGCCTGATGTAGGCATAGTAACCTACACTATTGACTCAATGTTTTCATCATACTTCCATTGACACTCTTTTCTCCAATACTGTTGCCATGTAGAAGCAAGCCCCATAACCACTGTATTTGTGAGCCAAGAAGATGTATTTGGAAAACTGTCATAGATATTTCTATGAGACCAATTTGATTCCTGCCTCACTGTTTGGAGACTTAACCCTTAAAGACACACCATCCTCCTTACTCTGACTGATCCACAGCCCTCACCCTAGAACAAAGAGATCAGAACACCCAACACGTCCATACCACGCGCAGATTAGAAATCACCATGATCCTCGCCTCCGCCATCCCATCCAAAGTACGGTCCTCAACTGTCATGCCATTTGTCAGTCCTCAAAAAAGCTTTTTTTTTCTGAACTGGTTTGAGGACATATAAGTTCCTTGCAGTTATTCCTGAGTTGAAAGACTTTAAGAAAATATCTCCTCCCTAATCAGATTGTCTGGAATATTTACTTTTCGATTAACAATAACAACTACATTTTACATAACCTAGGCCTTGCTTTCAGAACTTTGTGTGAACATTATCTCCATAAATAATCTTTGGATCAGTGATACCATTATTATTCCCAGGTTCCACACAGGGAAGCTGAAGTTAAGATAAAGGGACTTGTTCTAGGCTCCCACAGCTAGAAAGTGGTGAAATCAGAGCCCTGAAGCCGGGAGGCAGTTGCCTCCCATTTTCTTTGATTTGCCCTAATAACTCATTATGAATTCGGTCTACTTCTCCTGTTCTTCTGGAAAGGCTTCCTCTAATTACTTTCCCTCTCTTCATCCATTTTACTTAATGCCCATATCACTGTTATAATATTTCTTTTATCTTTGTTAATGGTTTATGGATTCACTTTGAAATTCCCATTACATGCACTATTGTTTCACAGGTTTAAATTCACATCCATTTTTAAAGCTCTTCCATTACCTTTTAAACAACTTCTTACCTGGTTTTGCTCTTCTATTTGCACCTAACTCTTGAGGATCTGTTCACCGCCTTAATTTGGGACTCTGATGCCCACATTTAGTGCCTTCTCTTCCTGGTTTCCTTCCTAAGGGTGTTTCTACAGAATATTATTACTTTACTGTAGTGTGTAGGACATGAAATATACCAGAGTCAACAACTCCGAAAGACTACTCCTTAGCACTCAGAGGCTCAGTGTTTCCATTTTCATTGTTAAGCTAATTGGGGTTTTTGTGATTAGTGTTTGTGGACTCAGCCCAGGACCAGCAAATAAAACACTGCACAGCAGATTCCAGAAGTGTCCCAGGTCACATTAGGAGTCTCTGAGGGGCGAAACTGTGGCCCAGTCAAGCACCCAGTGTCAAACAAAATGAATTCTCCTCTTCTGACCCGTCCTAGCAATACAGAGGCTTCTGGTCCAGCTGTCATCAAGATGCTCTCTGGGAACAAAGCCTGCTTCTGTTGTGGAGGGTGCAGCTCCCAGCAAGGAAACCCTCACCATGATCCAACCGCAGTTCAGACGCGGGAAAAGCAAAGGAAGCAATTTTGCCAAAGAATAGCAAGAGCCGTCCATACAAATGTAGAACAAAAACACAGAAAGGCATAAAAGGTATTGATAATTAATTTAAAATACCGTAAGGAAACGGTAGCTAAAGTGGGGGGGGGGGGGAATCGAGCCTCAACAAAGACAGACTGAGCTGCCTGGGCCAGGGAAGCGAGTGCCCCGACACTTTGGGCCGCAATTGCAACGCCCCAATTTTTTCCTGTAATTATGGTTCTACTTATCCCATCTTAGATTCATAGAAAAACTTGAGTGGATAGGGGATTATTTCATGCTGGGAATATAGAAATAAGTTTGAACAAATTGCCCATTTGTGATTATTTAAATAAAACATCATAATTGGAATATGTTGGTCGATAAAGGCAATTTTTTTTTCTTCTCTCTCTTTTGTATAAGAACAATACACTAAATGCTATCTTGATTTTTTTACTGCATTTCTGTAAATACAGTATTTAATGCCAGGTGCCCCCTCAATTTTACATTGTGATGGGCTCCATCAGAGGAGGGGTAAATGCACTCGGCAGTTGTTTTCCATGCCATTTGGGCTCTGACAAATCATTAACCACATTTTCTGCTGGGTATTGTCCTCGGTAGTAATTATATGCAGCTTGACTCAGTGGTGCACACGTTTAATGGGCCTCACTTTACCATGTCTGTTTCAGCATTAGTTCTCTTGTAGAGTGACATTTGTCATCATTATCACAGACTCTTTCGAAATTGGTTGCACAAATGGAAGATATTCTCCCTCTTCTCTCTTGCTCCCAACAAAGAGAAGGCTTGTTTTTGATCATCTTAAGATGACAGAACTTTCTGCATTGAAAATAAATGTTTCTCAGATAGGATGAGGAGGTTGAGACATCAGGGAACTCATTTGTATGGGGGCATTCATGCTGCTAACCTGCTAACAGTCAGAAAGCCATGTTCTCATTGCCACAGGCACTGTTCACCTACATTCATTTTTTTTTTTTTTGGTACTAGGGATTGAAACTAGGGGTGCTTAACTACTGAGCTACATCCCCAGCCCTTTTTATTTTATTTTTTTTATTTTGAGACAGAGACTTGCTAAGTTGCTAAGGTTGGTCTCAAACTCATGATACACCTGCCTCAGCGTTCCAAGTCTCTGGAATCTATAATGCATCGTGCACCACAATGCCTGTGTTTCACCTATCTTTTGATCTTGAGAGAGCTGCTAGTTGGCTGAACTTTTAAATATATGATTTTTGAAACAATTTTTCATTTCAAGTAGAATTCAAGTTAGAAATAATTTATATTTTTACAATATCTTTCTGTAGATAATATATGCATGATATGGTGTAAATGTCTTTTGTTAAGTTAAAATGCTGAAGAAGACTTGGAAAAAATAAAGCCCTCCATATTTTGGTGAAGGGATAAGTTACAAACCTTTGAGTATTAAATGAGAAATTCAATAAAACTGCTGTGGACACCAAATCTGCAGCAAATAAGAGGAAATAGATATGATGGGTGACTGGGAGAAGACTGTGCTGCTGCTGATTCCTGTGTTCTGGTATTTAAGGTATTTAGTGTATAGCAGGAAGGAATTCAAGCCACTCCATTCGGCCACCATGTTAGGGCTTAGATCTCCTTATGGAAGCACTGGAGCCTTGGATGCCAGCCCTCCTGCTTGAAACTCTCTTTATGACAGAGAGGTCACTCCCTAGCAAAGTAGATCACCATCTCACCCTTTTGAAATTTCTTCCCTGTGTGGAGTTGGAACTGCACAAATGCCACACTACTTCCCCTGGGAGCAAGTAGATTGTGCCCAAGTGTTGAATAGCACTGGTCTCATCCTGGATTCAAACCCACATCTCACCAATAACTTGGAGTCTTTGGCAAGCAGAATACCTTCCCTTCAGCTCGGTTTCCTCAACTGTAAAACAAGAATACTTTTATGGGCATAAACCCTACCACTTATCAAGTACTCAATTAAGGTTGGCTGCTCTAATTTTGACAGCACTTTAGATATTTGCAGATAATTCTCTGGTGGCTTCGTCTCATGATACCTTTTGATACCATAATTTGACAGTGTTTAGAGAAGTTAAGTGACATGCTCAAGGTCACATGTCTAGTAAGTGACAGAAACATAGCAAGAACTGATTTTCTAAAAATACAATGACTTTCCTATTATGAAAACTTAAAAAAACTACAGATACATTAGCCAGAAAAATAACATAGTTTCCCCCCCCCTAAAGTAAATGGTATCAGAATATTCAGCTTGAATACTCTACAGTTGAGATAACCAACTGATCCAAATGTTTTATGAGGAATTGGGAATATGGAAAAATAACGAAATTGTATTAAAGAGTAAGTAGCTCATTAGCATCAACAGTAATCATGACTATAAGTTACAACTCATGATTTCCATCTTCCATATCTCTTTTTTCTATTTCTGTTTTTAAAACTGAAAACTCTGGGGCTGGGGTTGTGGACTCAGCGATAGAGTGCTTGCCTAGCACATGTGAGGCCCTGGATTTGATCCTCAGCACCACATAAAAATAAATAAATAAATAAAATAAAGATATTGTGTCTAACTACAACTAAAAATTAAATATAAAACAAAACCAAAAAACTGAAAAGTCTGGGCATGTATTATGCCCTCATAGCTGGGTTAGTTCAATAATTTCTTGATAGATCTTTCCCCTTAATCCCAATGTGTAGCCATTCATTGTTTCTTCTTTTGCACTATTCCAAGAATTTTTACATAGAACTTACATGTGTTTTCTTTCTTCCTAAACACCTTCTAATGAACCCCAACTACCTACTAGACTGAGTTCAAACTTTTTGGCAAGATATTCAAGATTATTCTGCATAAAAGCAATGTCCACATATTGTAAATGCTCAATAAACTTTTTACTTTTTTAAAATCACATTAATTCTGGAATATATTACCCTCCCTTTTTCTCCAACAATCATCATGTATTTATTTATTAAACCAACATGCACTGATATTAGCTTAGGCACTGTGGAATTGTAATGAAAAAAATGAGATGCAATTCTTCATGCATTTACATTTTAGTGGGAAGACAAACAAAAATTAAACAAAATATATAATTTTGTTAATATTGATAATTACTGAGAAGAAGAATAAAGCAGAGAGAGGACAGAGTATATTGAAAAGGAGGGTGGGTTTGAATATTAGACAAGTGAATAGGAAGGTGCTGTGGTTTGAATGTGGTCCCCCAAATTTCAAGTGTTGGAAACTTATTCCCCACATTCCTATATCAATGGTATTTGCTGGTGGGGCCTTTGAAAAGTACATAGGATTAGATAAGGGTAAGGGAGTGGCACCATATGATAGTGTTAAATTGTATAATAAAAAGAATAGAAACCTGAGCTTATATGCTCCTGCTTTTTTGCTATGTATCCCCTTCCACCATGTTATGATGCAGTAAGTAGGTTCTCTTCAGGTGAAATCACCTCTGACTTGAACTTCCCAGCCTCCAGAATTATGAGAGATTAATGTCTCTGTCATTTACCTAGTCTCATATATTCTCTGATAGCAACACAAAATAGACTAAGATAGACGACATCACTGGGAACATGAAATGTGAGCCAAGAGCTAAAGAAAGCAAAGTCGGCTTCTGGGAGCTGAGTATTCCACCTAAGGCAAATACCACGAGGTGGAGAAGGACCATCCTGTCTGAATGCAGTGGGAAGTCCAGCTAAGAACAAGGAAGGGGACACTGGTGGGAAGCATTCAGAAATTTAACAAGATGGAACATTTAGGGACTTTGTAGGTCTTCTTTGAGGATTTCAAATCATCGAATGACACAGGAGACCATTTGGAGAGTTCTGAACAGAGGAACAAGAAGACTCACTTGTTTTTGACAAGGTCACACTTCATACTGTGAAAAATTCATGGTAACTCCAAATTTTAGATTAGACAACTGAAAGAAGAAAAACATCATCCTGCTAAATCCAGTAACTGTCTCTGCAAAAGGATCACTGGATCCTTCTATATTTTTCTATCTGTACTCTCATCTTAGTCTAAACCACCATCTTCTAAAATCTAATTTCATACAATAACATCATAAGCATCATCTTTTGCTCCCATTCAATTATTCCCAGTCAGTTTATTTTGCAAAAATTAGGAAAATCTTTCAAACATATGAATCCCTGAAATAGTGTTAGGTTTTTGATGTGATATCCCCCAAAAGCTCACGTGTGAGACAATGCAAGAAGGTTCAGAGGAGAAATGATTAGGTTCTGAGAGTCTTAACCCAATCAGTGATTTAATTCTCTGATAGGGATTAACTGACTAGTAACTGAAATAGTAGGGTGTGGCTGGAGGAAGTGGGAATTGGGGGGGGTGGCTTTGAGTATATATTTGTATCTGTTGAGTGGAGTCTCTCTGCATCCAGATCACCATGGGAGCTGTTTCCCTCTGCCACACTCTTCCCACATCATGTCCTGCCTCACCTTGAGCCCAGAGGAATGGAGCTGGCCTTCTCTAGATTGAGACCTCTGAAAACTGTCAGCCTTCCAATAAACTTTTCCTCCTCTATAGTTGTTCTGGTTGGATCATTAGTCACAGTAGCAAAAAAGTTGACTAAAACAAATGATTGACCTATTTAATTTGAAAATAATTTAACTCTTTATGCCTGTAGTACCTTACCTTTTTTCACTCCTTTCCCTACTCTAATATCATCTCTTCAGCTTCATGACACATGCAAGAATTTTTTTCCATATTTGTACCTTCATACACTTGATCTCTATCTAGAAGCCACCCCATCTCCTAATCTTTTGAAATGATCATGCCTTCACTTCTTTCTGGCCACAGCTTAAATGGTGGGTCCCCTGGGATCTGACTATGGCTTTTAAGGCCTGTCACCCCCAATTATTCTATAATAGATGAAACATTCATTCATCCATCTATTCATTCATTCCACTGATATTTATGAGTGGCTATGGGCCAGATGGGCACTCAATAAATATCAATGAATAAAATAAAGTTGTTGTTCTTTTCTGCTTTTATTCCAACTTACGACTATATTTAATATTTGATTCCTTTCTTCCCAACTGGACTCGAAACTCTATAAGAACAAGAACCATGTGTGTTTTGTTCATTTTTATATCCTTCCTGATATGTGGCAGGCAATCAAAAAATATTTGTTAAATAAATGTTTAATGTTATCACAATTTGCTGGCTTTTCCTTTAGGCTTCCAATATAGAATTTCTTTCATTAAAATTTTATATCATAGGTAATTATAAATAGCTCTTTTCTCCAATAGCTTGTAGCTTACTTCAGACAGAAACTATTTCTTCATCATTATTGTGTCTTTCAAAAGGTTTAGTTTGGTAGTATTTTAACTATAAATGCCTTTTGAATTAAAACGATGGTTGAGTATAACTTTGGAGATTTTCCTCCGCGTCTCAACCAGATGTACCTTAAGAGAATCGACTTTATTCTATTTTAAGGAATGTATATAATGTTATGAAGATTTTTTACTTGTTTCAGAAATTAAAAAAAAAAAAAAACAACAAAGTGTATGTATTTTCCATGCTGTAGACCCACCAACTTCTCAGTGTATCACAAAATGCCAAACAATGTCTTCTGGAATCCCTCAGAACACTCACCAAAATATGTTGTGGCCGTTTCCCTGCCTTATCCACCAAGTCTAGCCACACTGTCCTTTCTTTAGTCCTGAACCATTGGAGCCATTCCTCTGACTCCATGGCTACAACGTAGACTTTAGCTCTTCCCTCAGAGTCCAGTACATCCGCCACCTTCCCAGAACAGGTCTTTCCAGAAAGCTTTGTGTAGAGAGTCCTTTCCTCATTCCTCTCCAGAGTCACTCTTTCTACAACTCTGCTGTATTTTTTTCTTAATAACAGATTTCTAAAATTATCTTAATTATTCACAGATTCTCCACCGAACTCCCTGCTATAAAATACAAGTTCAATGCCACAAAGATTCTGATGCATTGTTCACTCCTACGATCTTCCATGCTTAGAACAATGTCTGGGATAGAGAATGTGCATAATAAATATCTGTGGAGTTAATGAATTAATGCACACATAATTAAAGCATGCTACTGGCATTTTTTGCAAATCACTGACCTGTACATAGTTCTTTAACTGTGGGTAAGCCAAAATGCACAAGCTATGATTAAGAGCCACTCTAGATTCTAACCTGCATATCATGAGGGTCCCCTAGTATGGTCAGTTAAACAAGGAAGGGAGGAGGGTTTTTTTTTTTTTTTTCAAGGGAAGGACCATAGACAAATCTGGGCTGTGTTACTAGATTTATGCAATTGGGCTTTTCTCCTCTGTACGTCTCTGGGAACTGGCATACATCCTGGTTCTTGGGAATCCCACACTAGACTCTTGTTGAATTGATCTGAAATTAGAACAAAAACCTACACTAGGACATTTGCTGCTACAAACTCCAGCATCACTCACACTATATTTAAACCAAATTTACTTATTTATTTATAAGTATCATTTAAATAGATGAATATAAATTCTTGTCGGCTAATTTTCCATGATTTACTGAAATGCTCTATTTAAAAATGTCAAGTGGCCATTAGCAAGTAAACCTCTAAGAATTTATCTGCCATAACATTCCTACTTAAATATTGTCATTATGCTATTTCATTTTATTGGTGTAATTTAAAAAAAAAAAAAAAATCTTTCTGAAATTACTGAAAGTTTTTAATAGCAATTCTTTCTCAATTTAAGGTGATTAAAACAATTTGCTGTTTCCACGTAGTGGAAACAGAAGGGGATGCTCTATAGACTTAATGTCACCGTACCTAACTGCCAGTAGGGACTGCTAGGATGGGGCTTGTGCTTAAGATTGAAAGGCACCATTTCTTGAAATTTTCAGCTCTGCACCAAGATAAGCCAAGTTCTGTCCATGCAAGTTCTTCTGTGAACTCAGGATGAGGTTGTCTGATACCTAAGTTCATCAAGTTCCATTATCCCATAAGTGATGTCAGCTCATCTTCCTTTAGCTCAGTGCCTGAATGCAGAACACTTGCATGATTACTATCACAAGGCACTTCAGAAAGATAAAACTAAAACCACTTAGTGGTTTATATTTATATTTTATATGTATTTTAATTTTTTGCTGTTGTTGTTCTATGCAAATATGTTGTGGCACCAATAAACTCTAACCACCCCTGAAATAGGAATTTAAGTACCTGGGTCACTTTAGGTCTTTCTTATACATGGCAAATAGAGAAGGATGGGATTCTGTATGCTTTCACATTCACAGTTCAGTTTCATGATCAAAATGGTGCTTTCCTTGGAGAGTCCCATGTCCAGAATTATTAGCTCAAGTTTCATAGATTAAAATATTTTGAAAAAAAAATGTGGCCTCCCTTGAAAGCAGATCTAATTGGCAATGAAGAACCATATGTTGTTTCTGAGGAGTGCAAATTCTGAAACAGACAGGGATCATGTTTTGGCTGCAATGCTATTTGCAAATTTTAAATATTAACAAAAGCGTTTTTCTCCTAGTGTGCCTTGCTTCTCCACAATGGGCTGTAAATGTGAACTGCTGTTTAAAGCTATGATGGCCTCACATGGGGACCAGCTATAATGGACTAGTCCTTGTGTTTAATAGTCACCTAATTTGTCTCTTCTCCACAATAACACATCAAGATAATATCATCTTCATTTCATTAATGAGAAACATGGGAAGATGACTAACTACTCAAGGTCAAAATCCAATGAGGGAGATAGGTAAGATGAATTCAAACTCAGATCTTTCAGATTATACATTAGGTCAAATTTCTCCAACTTTGATCTTTCATCATAATAATCAGGTGGGCTTTTTAACTCCCAGATCTCTGGATCCTACCTCAAGAGTTTCCCACTCTGTAGGGTTTGGGTAGGGACTGACCTACAGTTCTCTCAAGTGCACAGATGATGTTCATGTAGCTCCTGGACCACACTTTGAGAGCTACTGTTTTGCACCATGCTTTTGGTTAGAATGTAAGTTCTGGAAGGAAAAACAAAACAACTAAGTATTTTCTCCAGGAATTTTATGTATACTTTTAGGAAATTTGAAACATATCAACATAACCTTTATCAAAATATTTGTAGATGTTATTTCTTGGATTCCAGGGAATTTGGGCTTTCTTTAGTCTTTTCTGAGTTGTTTCAAAATTGTTTTAAAAACTGAACACACATAATTTTTATTGTCATAAATAAAAAGTTGATTGTGGTTAGAAAAAAAATAAATAAAAAAGCTCACACACTTGCTTATCACATGTGAGGCTCTGGGTCTGATCCTTAGTACCACATAAACATAAATAAGTAAAATAAAGGAATTGGGTCCATTTACAACTAAAGAATATATATTAAAAAAAATCTCAGAAGAATTGCACTTACAGATGCTTAATCACTTTGAGGGGCACATATATATGCATATATACACAATCACATACATATGCGCACACATCATACATGTGTACATACACTCCCACACACACACACACACACACATCATCAGACAAAAATAGGGGCTTCATTTTTTGTTTTAACCTAAATTAGTTAGGGAGATCTGAGTTCAAATTCTAAACCAGCTGCTACTACCCACTTAGCCATGACAAATAAATTCACTGAATTAAATCTGAGTTACTTGATCTGTAATGTCTATTTATTTATTTTAGTTTACATGAAGCCAATTTCCTAACAATGAACAAGAATTTGAGGCGTCCTGTTCATAGATGGTGACCATGGTGACTTCCCTTCCTGGGGGTGCTATGGAAGAAGATGGGGTGACATCCTCCATCTGCCCTATCATCATCCTTAAGCAGGCAAAGGCTCTGAGGGCTGGCTGATTCCCAGTTCAGAGATCTTGGTGCTATTTCCTTCTGTGTTGGATGTGCAGGACAGTGATGCCTAGTTCCTAGCACTTTGGCTCACATCCTAGGGAGCCAACATGGCAGTGGGTGTCGAGGTTTCATCTCTGTTAATCTTTGCCTTCATTCCACAGTCACATGATAGTAGTTATTTCTCAGAACCATAATAACATGGACAAAGGTATCAGTGAAGGTCTGGAAAAGGTGGCAGACATCTGTACATTTTCTCCTTCAACCACGAGAGGTCCAAGGCTGAGGACCTGGTCTTCCTTCTTATTCTTCCCCCTTTGAGGCCCTGTTTCTATGATTCAACCCCAGACTTTCCTACTAGAGAGGGAGAGTGGGAGAGGTCAGAGTCTCCAGGTGCATTTAGAAGACTGAGCTGGAATCAGCTAAACTTGTAAAAGACCAGATCACCTCAAAAGTTCAGACCAGCTCTTCCCACTGTAATAAAGTAGACCCTCCTTCAGAATTTCAAGGAGAAAAAGACCAAATATCAGGCAATTTGAGGGTCATTTAGATGAGAGCAGAACAAACAGAAGGGTACTCAGTGGGGGAGTAAGAGATGCAGGGCCACTTGGTCAAAATGCCTCTGCTGCTGCATTGCATTTTTAAATGATATCATGTTACACAGGGATAGCACATGACCGTTTTGCTATTCTGTGAATTATAATGGCTAAAAGAAATACCCCGGTATTTATGAGATGGTTAGTGCATCTGTCACTATGGCCTTATGGCCCAAATCAAAGTGATCAGAGCTATTAAGATGATTTCCCTATTTGGCTGGGTTTTAAGGACTATAGTTTCGAAGTCAGTGGCAGATGACCTACTAATGGTGTTTAATGGTTCTCTCAACAAATTGTGAAGTACCTTGAGTGACCCACTGGTTAAGTACATTAAAGGAAAACTCCAGTTTTAATCATTTCATCCTTGATTCCCTCCTGTTTTTCTTTTGGACAGCCGTGTTTCATTTTCACCTTCAAGGAAGAATGGGGAGGGGAGGAAAGAGGAGGGGAAGAAGAAGGGCGTCAAGCTTTCTTCAGCAGTAGATTGGGGATTTCCTGTGAGCCATCACATCTGATCCTCACAACCCCAAAGAGGAAGGAAATATTATCTATATTTTGCAAACCAGGCAAAGGAACAGGGGAAAGTATAATGGAGGTCACCTAGTCAGGGAGCCAGGCAGTGGGATTTGAAAGTATTCTAATGGAATCCAGAGTTCAAGTGTTTCTGGGATGTTTGGTGGAGAAAGAAATACAGAGGTTCTCGTTCCATGGTACGGGTGGCTTAAACTGACAGAATGGGGCTCCAAGTCTTCTGGAGTCTGAGATGTGACACACAGTGGGCTCTTTACAGGTGCTCTTTTTGTCGTTGTTGTTGTTGTTGTTCTTTTTTCCAAGCAAATATTTTTTTTGGCATTTAAGTGAGCCTCATAAGTAAGCCAGTCAGACAGGGTCCAGCAGACACAAAAGGCAAGGTACCAAGATAAGAGATTCGAGGAAGCCCAGGTAGACATTTAGAAAACAAAGAAACATAAGCTCGAGAAGGAGGAGGAGGCCACTAAGAGGTCAAGCCCAAGGTGAGCGGAGCACCGGGAGGCCTAGACCTAGCAGTGACAGGCCCTCCCAGCCTCAGCGGCCTCTTCCCCCTCCTGCCTCAGTGTACCACTTCATCATGGCCTAAAAACCAAAGGCAATCTGTTAGCTGAGGAACCAAAGTCAGAGAAGGTTAGAGCAGACAAATTTCTGGCAAAAATGTTGCTCACCCCAGGAGCTAGTGATAAATCCTGCAAGCCTTATGTCTGCAGAAGGGGAAAAAAAATGCCTCTACTCCACATAAAATTAACTTCAAAATCCCTTCCAGGTGATCCCTGCCTGTCAGCCTCCAGACAGAAAAGGGAAAAGCAGACCTGGAAGAGGGAAGCTTCAAAAATGGCACCGTCTCCTTTCCCATTCTGGACCACATGTCCCCTACAGGCCCTATTTTTTTTTTTCTTTTTTCACCTTTACCTATTTTGATACATGGGTCAAATAAATGAGTTTGCCTCTTACTCTTAGATTAAAAGTTCCTCATTTCATGAATATTCTTCACAGGTAGAACTGCAAAAATAATTTCCAGCAGCGACTATCAATGTTTTATTCAAATAAAAATTTTTAAACTTGCCAAGTAATTGTCTAGTCCCTTCTTGCTTGCAAGTGAGATCATTTGTAATATTAGCAGTACTAAGTATTCAGCAACTACAGACTATTTTATCCTAAGGAACCTAGATGGAAGAGCTAAGCAGGGAACCAACATTGCAGGCATGTCCTAGGTATTTTTCAATTCTTTCTGTTTTTTGTAGGAAGAGATGATTCACATATTAAAAAGAAGATCTGAAAATGAAAAAGAAAATGTTGTTTCTATATTGTCAGGTCCTGAATGATCTCCTTTAGTGTCCATTAAAAAAGTAAAGAGGTGAGAATGCGAAATTTCTTTTAAGTCTAAATTTGTGGCATATGTAATAGTCTACGTATTCAAGTTATTTCACAAATAAGTCATTTTTTTCTTTGAAGCCCTAAGTATCTGTTGATGTATTATTTTAGGCTCTTCCTAGATCTATTTTATTGTCTTAATTTTTGAATGCATATTTTCTTCCCATTAGAGTATATACCTATTTAAAAATATTTTATTGAGCAACAACTATAGGCCAGAAGATGAACATTGTTCTTGTTCTAGAGGTTGTAGTTCAGTAAAGTTCAAGACAGAGGAAATGGATACTTGTATCATATTTGATTTTGATTCATAGGATTAAAATGGGGCCAATAAAGGTACTTATTCCCTAAGGTGTCTCTAAGAATCAAATTAAGTTACACAAGGTAAGTTTTTAGCTGATGGCCCGAAGTGTCACAAGTATTCGACATGGATTAACTATCATTACTCCTAGCAGAGTGCCTGGCATGCACTAGAGAGAGGCTGAATAAGTATTTGCAGAAACAATGGTTTAACATGGTAGTGATCTGACTTATTCTGATTGCCTCTATCCTGGGTACTAACTGGTTCCTTAAGTTCCATTTCTTAAATAGATTCTAGGTAGGTTAGCATATGAAGTTAGGCTAACATTGAGTTGCTCCATTTTCAAAGTCTAAAAATCTAGTTAATTTTTAAGTCAATACATATGGAGCCATGTGGCCCAGTAGACCTCACACCAGACTAGAAAACCTAGCACACCAGCACCAATCTATTAATGTCATTGAAAGAGTCATTGCCTTGCCTTCCCTGAATTTGTTCTTTCAACTTAAAATAGGAAAGGTTATTGTGAATCTGAGTCATTTTCATAGTAAGATCTGAAAGGACTTTAAAAAATGAAGATGAATAGATAAAGCTGGTTTTTGGGGTTTTCCCTGTATGGCTTCTGTAGGTCACTAGCATGGGATGGGAAATGCAACTATCATAAAAACCATCATTGCTGACACTATCTGAGGACTTCTAAATGGCAGGCAGCTGTAAAGTTATGGTAAGTGACAACATGAGCCAAAGTAAAGTAGTATTATCTCTCCTTGAAACAAAAAGAAAACTCCTCAGTCTTACAGAAATGTACTAACCTGACCAAAGTTATATAGCTTCAAAATAGAAGCTACATTGGACACTTAACTACAGCATTCTCTATACACCCTACATTGCACATAGAGTCTGTATACTTTCTCCAACAGTGAAAGAGATGAAATTCTGTCTTTCTCCACATACACACACACACACACACACACAAAAAAAATGTATTGGGTCTTAAAGTCCTTTCAATGATGGGTTTTTAATGAAAGCAAGTTTTTTTTTTTTTTTTTAACTGGCCAACTCTACATACATAGATAGACCATTTTAAACCTTTAAGTTTCCCATGCAATGAAGTGGCAATTGAGCTAGTTGCCTTTGCAAGACAATTGTTCTGCTAAGAAAATATTATTCTATTAGATCTCTCACTGCTCTTCTTTCTCTAAATTTAGGGTAAGACATCTCATGTGGACATTCTCAAAACATGTAATTTACAAAATTAAGAAAGAAACTACCTTCTTAATAAGTCTCACATCGACCGGTTATACTTGCTGGCCTTAAGTCACAAAGCCCCGGACAAGCTGTGGACAGCAGGGTGAACATGAGATATTACAAATAGCCAGGGACCTCATTTTCTAGCTGGCCAATGAGTCAATACAATTAGGAGAAGAGTCAGACCCCATTGTGACTATGGCATCAGTAAAGGTCTGGGAATAAACTGCTGTCTTGTATTTACTCTGCTTGAGTATCTGATATATACAGGTGATAAGAAGATCATTTCATCCTTGAGTTGGTTTTAATGTGCACTTATTCCCTGTTCTTCATGTTATGAAAAAAAAAACATACATTTGTATGCGGGAAAAAAAGAAAAAGAACAATTTTATCTAGTCTTCAATTCCATAATATGCATTCAGTCAATCCAAGTTATTTCTGTACCCTAATAAATCTAATGCACCATCCTTTTCTTTTGCATAAAACACATTTAAATGACTCCTTCATTCTCAAATGGTTAATTTCAAGTGCTCCCAAGGTATTCTCCTCTGAGCCCTATTACCAACATATGATTGTCACTGCAACATGGCTTTACTGACACATTGGTGTTAAAAGGCAGTGACAGAGCCAACAGGAGTGAACTGAAGCCATTTATATATACTGTAGCACTGCCCTGACAATCCAAAGCAACACGCCATCTGCATTCTGTGTTGCTGCAACCTACTGAACTGTGGGCTTGCAATTTCAGCATTCAGAATGTCATGCCCGGCTCCACTTTAGGGAGCTCCCACCGCTGCTACTTTTGCTTCCTTGCTTTCAGAATTCTGATGCTGAAGTTAATATATGAGGACATCCTTGTGTAGTGATGGAGACATGGCAGTAGGGCATGCTAGAACACCATATATTTTTATGCATTTATTTATTCAAGCTGTGTGGCCTTCCTCCCCCACCCCTTCCCTTTGCAACTTATCAACTCGAGCCCTCAGACACTCACACCCACACAATGATCTCAGCAGGCAAGGAGGAAAAAGCAAAAGCAAATGCACTTTAGGAAAAGAACAGGAAACCGACACTGAAATGGCCATTACCGGGCATTTCAATTTCACCTGTGGTTTCAGCTTCTGCTCCAAGTATATGCAATGAATGTGGCCTGATTACCTTAATTCAGTGATATTGGCAATAATCACAATGGCAGGCAGTGCCTAGGAGATTGCCCTTGACAGTAGAGTCGCAGAGATGGAGATAGAGAAAATTTCCGTGGAGCACAACACACAAAAGGAATAATAGAGAGATACTCAGGAATCCATTTCTTGGTAGAAGGGTAAATTGTAAAAAAGCTGAATCCTCTTAGTGATTAACTGTAGGTTTGATGAGCTGATCTGTTCCTGGTCCCTTCTATCATTATGATTCTCAATTCTATGGGAGGATAAAAGGAGAGCTAAGGTATATGACACCACAGAGAGAGTTTAGTGCTGATGTGACTTAGTGTGAAGAAAAGAAAGTTTTAGAAAATGAAAAAGAATTAAATATAAAAATAAAATCAATTGATTTCAAAGGCAAAACACCAAAGGCCATTCCTTGAACAGGAAGAATCAGGAGCCTACTGAAAGGACCCTTTCTAGCTGCACCACTGAGTGCTCTCAGGAAGCAGATTGCCTGCCTTTGATGGCCAAGGGCATTTTAAGTTAGGGAAGTCCACTGGCTTAGGGGAATTGTAGGTGGGATGAAAGTCCAGACTTAATGATACTCCAAGGCATCAATGTGATTAAAAAAAAAAAAAAAAAGGCTGAAAAGTGACTGACAGATGATAAGAAAACTGAGACCCAAAATGTTAGTATAGGGGGGTTGCTGAGGAAGGTTGGGGTACCACCAACTGGTGCTCTTTTTTCCCCCAACATTCTCAAAAAAGTGTAACTAACCATAAAAGCATAACTTTGTACAGAACACTTTACCTCTGGAATGTACAAAAAAGCACCAAAATTCTAACTTACTTATTCCAGGGTTTCTTCATTATGATATTTCAGTAAATTCTTAATAGGCCTTTAAAATACAGAAAATAATGTTAGTTGACATTCACTGACTCTATTAATGGGATACCTTCCACAGAGTTTGCCAAAATCAAAGCATATGTCCACACAAACGCACACACATATGTGGGTATATGTAGCTGTGTGTATTCACAGATGCACACATGAATATATGCAAATATATACTTATACCTAACTGAAAATAACATACAGTGAACATCTAGAATATATTTTCAATTCTTTCTTAGAAGGAAATGAAGAAACACTTAGATGTGACTGCAAGAAATGTTCTATTCTAGCCCAATGTTATCTTCCATTTCTTTGGTTGCCTTGAGTCTGCAGCATTTTGTGCTCTCCTGATCCCAACTAATGCATCTCTTTGTGGATCACTTTACACTAAAGTCATCATAGGTTTGCATCAGTTTGGATTTATCAACCAGAGATTGGGTCATTTCTCCATCTGTAATGTTTCACAATTAATTCATCCATTTCTTCACCCAAAAAACATTCATAAAGTATCTATTACATGATAGGCATGGTTATATCAGGCCCTAAGGATACATTAATGAGAAAATGAGATTAAAAAAAAAAAGATCTTGGTCCTTATGAAACTTACATTTTGTAGAATAGAAATAAGTAAATAAAAAAAGCAATTAAGCAAATGTTGGGTCATGAAACACAAAACATGATAAAGGGGCACAGGGAGTGAATGGCAAGGGAGGTGCAGAGAGCTTTTTATGGAGAAAAGGCAGAGACAGGTAATATCAGAGTCCAGATTGGAAGGCAGTGAGGAAGGAGGTGAGGCTGAGAGTGTTCCAAGCAGACTTGGAGCACCAGGTCCACAAAGCGGGTATCTACAACTCCCGCTACAGTTGTTTCGCAGTGTTCTCTGTCAGCTAACAGAGAGGGGAATCTTGAAAAGGTTGCCTACCTCCATGTCTTCATTCTGGGGCATGCTTGCCCAGGGTTAGCTCCTCTGCTTCAGTTTTCATTCTGTTCACTCAGTCTTCTGCCTTCCCTATTTTGTCCTTTATGGTAGGAATAGGGAGGGTTTGGTAGCTCCTACACTACTGATATTTAGGGACAGGTTTCAAGTTTAGTGCCTCTTAAAAAGAAATTATTCTACTATGACTGTTGTTAACTCTATAACAGGTTTCTAAATAATTTGCCTTTGTATATATTGAATATTATTCCTGGCAACAGAAGCCAATTCATTCCATGGGTACCTTTGAGTGAAAGTTAATCTCAGTTCTCTGTCTTCAAAATCTGCTCAAAGAAAATTACAGCATCATATGGCCACCTTGCCTATTACTACTTGTCAAAGAATAAAATATAGAAAGCCAAATTAATAGAGAAAAATGGTCATGTTATCTAATTATCTGTGAAATTCTTAGGGCAGGTTGATTAAAAATAAGTTAACAACCATATGGTACCATCTTACCTATTTATTTTACAAAAATTATAAAACAATGATGCAATTCAATTCTGTCCACTCTGTAGTTGAATTAGAACTGTCATTAAATTACTGGTGATAATGCTAAATGATAAAACATCTTTGGTAGGCAGTTTGATAATATTTAAAGAGCTATAAAAGTGTTAATCCTCTTTGATCCATTAATCCTGTTTCTAGAAACTCACTCCACATATATATGGAATTGTTTACTAAATCTTATTTATCACAGGAAAAAAACATAAGGGACACAATGATTCAACATCCTGGGAATGGTTAATAAAATTTTGCTCACTATTTTAATTAATAGTATTCAGTGATTAAAAAGGAAAACAGAGGGGATATATATAAGACTAGAATATAAGTGAAAGAGCATATTAAGGTGTGACCATTCTGTGTCAAGATGTATCCAGATGAATGAGAGTTCAAATAAAGAGGAGAAATAAAAACTGCTGATTTGTTAGGAATGGATGATACATGAATGCATTTATTATCAATAAAATTAATATCACACACAATAGACATATTTTATAAATTAAAATTATTATTATTGCCATGATGTTTCTACAATTAGAAAATACAATTTTAATGTTTTAGGAAAGCTAGGTATTGACAAAGTTTGTGAAACCCTCTGAAATGGTGATTGTCCCACTTTTAAAAAAATGTGTCATGGTGTCTTTAAGATGATATCTATCTCTTCTTATGTAAAGATTCCAGGGATCCTAACTATATTAAATCACATATTAAACATATTTTCTCATTTCTCCAAATTCAAGATTTTAATTCTCTTTAATGCCCTATTTTAATTGGAATGTTGCTAAATCCGTTGACAGTCTTACCAACCATTTTAACAGCCTTTTAATTTGTCATCTAGAAAATTATAACTCTTCATTAACTTTGGGAGACACAGCATTGCAGTTGTGATATATCATTCCTCATTTTATTAACAATCTACTTAATGAAATTCAGGCTTTGAGCAGATGATGGTGATAATGTAAGCACTTGCCCTGGATATTTTTTTTTCCTTTAACAAAATTAAGAATTTACTGATAAGCATAATAGGAGAACAAACATTCAATTCCTCAGGAGTGCAAGAAGCAAAAACCTAAAGAAAGAGGTTTTTGAGCCCACAGATGTATAATTAATATCCATAGGAATCTTTTTTCAAAATACCCCACACTAAGGTGATACTGAGAGGCTACATCAGTCATTCAATATTTATAAACATAACCCACTTGAATCAGAGATGGGGGATGACATAATCTGGTAAAGAATCTTCATGAACATGAAAATGATACTCAGTGCAGGAAGTAAAGTAGTAGAGAAAGGATACTTTCTTTGGGGACATCTGGTGTTTTTTTGCTTCAAATGGGTTTCACTTATATTTGTACATTTTAAAGTATAGTCACTGTTCTCACCAGATTTTGCATACTGTGGTATTAATTATGTGTAATCAAGGATGACTAGACATATTCAAAAACATGACCAAGCCAGTTAAAGGGCAGGAAATGAGTCTACATAGAAGCAGACTAGAAATGAGTGATCAGAGAAGGGGCTGAAAGAACATTTATGCCTCTCTTGGCTCATTTTAGAGGTGAAAACTGAAGCATAGACAGAGTAAGTAACTTGCCAGGTCACTGAAACAAATTAGTGCCAGAGTCTTAATAATAAATATCAAAGACCACATAGCCATCTGGTCTACCATTAGTCTCCACCTGCCCTACATGTGAAGTGTCAGAGTTTATCTCAAAAGAAACTCTTGTATCATCATCTGAAACACACAGATGCCCAGAAGAGGGGAAAAATAATAAAAGAGAGAGATTTAAAAGTAAGGGTCAAGGAGTAAGTGGGTCAAGGCTCCATGAGGACAAGCCTGTTCTCTTGCTTGACCTCCCTGGCCGGTGGCCTGTCTGGCAGCCACGTGCTGGCTTCTGTAACACTGAGTGCTCTGAGAACATTGGGGTTTACACTATAGCAATTGGGCAGCCATACAAAACTAGAGACGGTTATGAAAGATAACCTCAGAGGGAAAGAGCAGCTTCTCACAAGTTTTTTTTTTTCTTCTTTTGTTCAGGTTTGTGTAGCAAATGTTGTAACACACTGAGATTAATTTTCACATAAGACCTATTTTTCCCATGGGAATCAGATATCATTTCATTTTTTGTTCCTTTCTCATATCATGACACTGTCCTCCCTAGGGATGATTTGTTATATAGGTGGAAAGCTTCCCACAGACACATATAAAATGAGACAGAAAAATTCTGCAAGACCTGCCTTTATCTCTTGATGCCATTTCTGTCTGTTCTGGGTTTCTCTGTGTTTTGGACCACGGTACAAGAATTCCTTTTAAGATAAACCCCATCAATACTATACATCTAGGGCAAATGGAGACCAATGGTAGGCCAGATGGCTATATGGCCCACAGTATTTGTTACTAATTGATTTAAACACATCACAACTAAACAGTAAAATCACTGAACTCCATGAATCAATCCTTTTAAAAATAGGATATTTTAAATATTTTAATATATGTACATGAGCATAAATATATACTTACTGTTTCAATGTACTCAAATGTATAATATGTTATAGGTGATTTATGGAGCAGGCATAAATAATGTGGATATTTGTGCCCAGCAATATATGCATATAGTCAAGTGAAAACAATTTAAAGTTTACACATGCTACTACTCCATCCTTCTGAGAATTCAGTAATTACACTACTATTAGCAGAAACACAAAAATTTTGAGATGTAGTCATATGATCCTACATAACCTACCCCTTAGCTGGGATCCAGAGAAGTATAACTTAGGATTCCTACATTCACACAATCTAAAATTGGTTTAACAAAATATCATTATAATTAAAAGATACAATCTATAATGTGGTACAGAGGGATTATTACATATGTGGCTGAAAATTTAGCATGTGATTTATAAGTAAAATTTAAATATTTTTTTAAAATGCATTTTAGATTTTGGATGCATAATTCAGACATTTAGAACTTATAGCCTACTCTATTGGTTCTTTTTTATTAGTACCACATTAATATAAGTCTAAAATACTAACAAATTTATTCTAACAAAATGAGTGATATACACAAAGATTTATGTAAAACCATTTTAAATATTATATCAAAAAAGTACAAAAACTAAGATTCCACTGGAGGAAAAGATTAGATATACAATATAGTATGCCCCATTCACACAGAAATGCTAAATAATTGTTAGAATCATATTTCATAAGACTATCTTAAGAAATGGAAAGCATTCATGACAGTAAATACAAAGAGTAAGACGCCAAGTCAATATTACATATAATTCCAGCTTTAAAAATGCATTCCACATAACAAAACAGCTAAAAGGCTCGAAAATAAATATATTGAAATGATAATAGCAATTGCTATTGAAAGATAAAATAATAGGTTATTTTAATTTTATTCTTTGTATATTTATTATTTCAATTTTTTTTGCAATGAATACAAATTGTTTTCATAATCAGAAAAGCAATTCAATGCAAGGAATTCAAACAAGCCTCTAAAGGCTGATTCACCAAATTATCTACAATCCCATCTATGTCCTGCTCCTCCCTGTAGTGACTTTAGGCTATGTGGTCATGTTCAAAAGTCCAGTGTCCCCCAAATCATGAGTCAAGACAAGCACTAATGATAACGCTATTTTCCAAAACCAAATAGAAAGAAAAAAGAAGACTCTGAGTACTTAATATCGTATGTTAAATATTTATTGTAATTATTAACAACACAATTAATTCCATTTAAAGGATGCTTAATAAGATAAGAATAAAGTGGATTTCAATGAAGTCCCTAGCTGTCTGAGGTTCATTCAGGTCCCAGCTTAACAATTATTTACATTTAGTATAAACTAATTTACTGTTATTATCATTTTTATTAACGTCATCAATTGCTCTGATTCACTTTCACACATTCAAGGGGAAACAACAACACTAATTTCCCAGCCAATAATTTATATGTAACCACCAAGCCTGGTACATCTCTCCTATGAAATTAATTCTTTCTTATTTCAGTTGTTTCAGGTTCAATCCTGATCAAAAGAAATGCAAAACTCTATTTTTTTTTCTAAAACACAAAACCTTCTATTTCAGAGTCACTGTATTTGTATCAAACAGAGGCTGATTAATGTGTTCATTAGGTTTCCTCTAACATAAACACACTATACCCAAGAATGAAAATGGTTCTTTCCCTTTTCTTCTTTTTTTTTTTTTTTTTAAGTGCCAGGTGATAGCATCAATAAACACTAACATTTTATACTCTAAGAGGGACTCTCAACAAATATTTTTAAAGGCTCCTTTTGGCTCTGAATAAGGCAATATACCAGGACTGTCACAGGAGTATGAGCTGGGCTTTGAGAAGCCATAATCTGAATATGCTAAGAAAATGTAAGCAAAAAATTGCAAATAAAACTGCTTATATTCATGTAACTTGTTTGGCGACAGCCGTATAGCATAAGGAAAGCTGCTATAACTCATAACAGCATCTTGTAATAAAACAGCTCTATGCATCCCTCTCAAACTGCTCAGTGCTCAAATCTCATCAGATGGCTGAGTAAGCATTACACTTTGGGACAGTAAATCTGTTTCCAATATGGTCTACATTCACAGATACACGCTTTAGTATTCATCCTGAGACACTTCCAGCTAAGTACTTATAAAGAAAGGGTAATCATATATTTAAATATCAGGATGCTATTTTTCCCGTCTATTTTAGTCATCTAGTTCACATGAGAGCAAACCTAAGCGGATCCCAGGAAACCTTCAGCAAGATCAACCCTGACTCCCAGCACAGCATCTCTGCTGCAAGAGTCTCCAGGAAGCCTTGATTTCCACGCCCAGAGAATTGTGCTTCTGTCTCTTCTTGCCTCTCCTGCACTAGCTAGTGGGTTTTCCAGGAGCTTTGACCATGCCTTCTTCATGTCTGCATCCCCAGCTCCCAAACAACACTAGGGACAAAAGTGGCCTGAAGTCAAGTGCCAGCTGACCGAGTGATCCTCTATCACTGGTCTGGATTTGAGGCTCAGAATCCTTTCTGTAGCCCCAAGGTTAGCATGGGAGTGAGGATAACACAAATTGCAGGTGAGATGTTTAAACTCTTTATAGACATTCACTTTCTGAGGGATCCATCTGGCTTAAGCTTTTCAAGAGATTGCTTCTCTTCTTGTGTCAACCCACAGGGATCAGAGAGAGGGATGAGAGCAGTCTTTGCTCTTTCCATTTTTCTCTGTGGTCCTACATCCCTACCAAGCTCACTTGCCTTGTATGGGAATACAAAATAGAAGACTTATCAGAGAAGATAAGGGATATTCTTTTAGAAAGGTTTTTGTGATGGTGCTATTTGGCTTTGTGGTTTTTTAGTTTTAATACCATTCCTCTGTGTGAGTATTTAATTGGGTAATTCAGAACTCCAGCCCATTCCAATGACACTGTCATTAAATGTCACAAGTCTTAGATGAGTCTAAGAGAGCGGGAAAAATAGCATCCTGATATTTAAATATATGATTACCCTTTCTTTATAAGTACTTAGCTGGAAGTGTCTTAGACTCTTTCTGCCTTTCACCCTTCTCCCACCATGGGTGTCCTTGGACTGTCTTTAAGATGGCACCTCCCATGCATTTTTCCCAGGTTAGGAACTAGAGACAGGGAAATGCGGTGGTCTTACTCCAAGTCTCACCACATTATACTGCATCTCTTGGATACAGAACATTATATTTAGGTAGAGGCTGATGTCATGTTGATGTGTTCTTTATGACAGCTGGGCCACAAGCAGTGTGCTTCACTGCCAAGTGGTAAGCAGGATTCAGAGTTAGAGGTTGACTGTGTTGCTCGGTGTTCTTATAACAGTTCTACTAGGGTGTTTGTTCAGTGCATACAGGGAACTGCAGCGCTGTTTGGCACCTAAAATGTCTCACAGCATTGGGGCCTCCTGGGCCCAGTCTCCCTGTCAGGCACAGAACATCCTGCAAGAGATCCATGTCAACACCTGAAGGTGTCTGGATACATGGGGATTTTCATATAAAGCTGCAAAATTTACCAAATAATTCATGCACTTTGTTTATGGAAACAATTTAGTAGCAACAAAGGCACTTGAAAAAGAATTTTGTCATATATAAACTCCACTCACAAAATAACACTTTATTGGGCTGGGGATGTGGCTCAAGTGGTAGCGTGCTCGCCTGGCATGCGTGCGGCCCGGGTTCGATCCTCAGCACCACATACAAACAAAGATGTTGTGTCCGCCGAAAACTAAAAAATAAATATTAAAATTCTCTCTCTGGCTCTCTCTCTCTCTCTAAAAAACAAACAAACAAAAAAACACTTTATATAGGAACTAAGATAGCCATTGTGCCAAGAGGATTTTGTGGCTCAGAGACACTTGTCTAACATCATATGGGTCACTGTTGGTGAGGCTTAGGCTTAGAGCTAGGTCATTCTGGTCTAAATTCTGCACTACTCTACTAATTTTAAGGAATTCAGAAAATCTAAGTTGCTGGAAAGTCTGCACATGGGAACAAGTGAGCAGGAACAGGAGGTGGAGAGACAAGGCCCTGGGCTTTGAGAGCTGGAGCTGTGACCAGCTCTGACCCTGGCTCCCTCTTCACATAGAAAACAGCAGGAGAGAGACAGAGCTGGGGCCCAAGAGGTCTAGGGAAGAGAGGTGAGGATACAACAAGAAGCTGGCAGCCGCAGCAAGCGGAGAGTGGCCCACCCCGTCACTTAAGAAGGGCCTGGAGGTGAGAGGGGTCTTTTTTGTTCAGAGAAGAGAAAAGAGCTAGCCAAAAAAAGAGGCAAGGCCACACAGTGGTTAAACAGTACTTGGGAGAATGTACAGAGAAAGGCTCCAAGCCCCTTTTCCGTCTCTTGCTTCTTCCTCTCCTACTCCACGTCCTGACTACTCCTCCATCTGATCCTGTCACCTAGGTGGGTTGAGGACAATGAACTTGACCAGCAGGCCATGAAGCTGTGAATTCTTAGCTGGAGGAGGGATTTAGGGTTGGGGCTCTAAACCAGGAACATGTCACCTTGGGCCCCCCACCCTTCCCGTGAGCTCTCTGAGTCTTGGTCTCCTCTTTCAAAGAGGGTGTGAAATAGATGGTCTCCTGGGGTCTGTCTCCTTCTGATATTCTGCAGGCATGGCATTTTTGAGACAGTTTCCATACCCTCGTCATCTATGGCATCCAGAGGAATCCCATCTGTCACATCAATGACACAGCATTTGTATCCCGCCCTTTATTTTTCTCCTGCTAAGGTGTTTTAATCCTGACAGTGTAATAGAATAAATCACAGCCATCAGAGATGGGAGTGACATTGGCCACACACATTAGAGATAAACAGTCGAAAATCACTCACCCGTGCCTTCCCCTTTGCCCACAACCTCTGCTGTCTGACAACACCAAGCTTGAACTACGATTTCCATCTGGCTGCACAGATCTCAGCACTAAAACACCCTCTGCATTGTCGTCACAGCTCTAATGATCCTCTGGCTGCCAGCAGCCTGCCTGGCCAGGCCATTCCCACACAGGGCTTTGACTTCTTCCCTCCAGCAAGTGTTGAGGAAAAGATTGTTTTTAGGTAGTCAATCAACAAACAATTTTAGCAGCCACTACACTCAGGTGGCTTGGGCTTGCCTCCTTTGCTTTCACCCCTTTTTCATATAAGATGACTGCCTTGGTTGAGTAACTAACCTCCCTAAACCTTGGTTGTCCTTAAGAGTTACAATGATTTTCATGCACCTACCTTGTGTAGTGAAGCATATAGCGATTGGTCAATAAATTTAATCTACTAATATTATGGTTTACAATTTTTGGGTCTCTGCATTCAATAAGGGAAGTGTTATGCTGTTGAGGTATTGGGTTAATGAGGGATAGTGACAGCAAGCTCCAGAAAGAGTTCTCAGAGTAATTGGCCTGGGTGCTGAATAAGTGATTTAAATGATTGATTTTTAAGATGAGCTCTGATCCACTCGTTTTGTATCCTCAACAGCTGGTGGCATCCTTACCTTTATCTGTGAGTCCTACCTGGGGACACAGTGATAGTACCTACAACCAGGGATGGGGACATTTGTGGATGACAAGATTTCTAATGTTTCTGAAAAAAAAAAAAAAAAAAAGACTGGACCATTGTGCTCCACAGAATACCCATTGTCCATATCTATAAATTTTACCATATTCAGTACCACAGGGAGTGGCTTCAGGGCATGAAGGAACTCAGCCTGCAAACACCTGCTGGACCACTCTGGGACTTCAGAAGCTGTTTCTTGAGCAATCCCAGTGGCTTCCCACTGTTCTGGGACCCCTGTGAAGCCCCTTTGCATCTCTTTCCCACAGACAAGCCAGTGACTTCTTGACAACACGAATGACCTAATATTGCTCAGTAGCCTAAAATCCTCAGCAAATTCCCTCACTCCATGTTCACTAAACTGATTATCTATGATCTCTGCGCCCAACTTTTTTTCCATTTTTACCACAGGTGATATTGAATTCATACATGTAAGGTGTGTTGAAGACTACCTGCCACTCAATGCAGTGATCAATCAAAAATGTTGTTAAAAAAATGAAAACAAAAAAAGTTTCTCCTGTTCATTAGATCATTGAACCAGTACCTTTATAAAACATGCTAAATCCCTATCATAAAGCATTGACTTCCTAAGTCTGTTAAGGACAGAAAACAAGGAGCTCACAGGTCACGCTGCTACATAATGCTCTATGACTAATCAACCTTCTGAGATGTAAACTTAGGCTGAGCAAAGGTAAGTCATTGGCACAAGTATTAATTTTGTCTTTTATGGTGATGTGAGCAAGCTATCCCAGGTTCTGAAAAGGGTTAATAAAATTACCTCGTAAAAGTGACCTAAGATCTGAGGCTGAAATTACACCATGTGTTCATAGCACTCTTTTTGTTAATCACCCAGTAAATGAGCAAGATCAGAGCTCAGAGGATCTAGGAAAGAAAATGAACACAGGCTTTCACTCAGGGTGTGGCTGAGAATACATTGTAACACACGGTGCACAGGTAGGTCCTAGAAATCTCTCTCGAAGTGCCCAGGTGCCAGCAGCAGCTCTGTTTGGCAACAGAGATCATGAATCATGCATGAGGTAGAGGGAGGTCTGGGCAAGTCAGGCTGAGTGAAAGGTCCTGCTTACCAATTTATCCTAATGGCATAGAAACTATACAGGTTAAGGTCATCATTTGGAGCAGAGGAAAAGAGATATGAGTCGGGTTCAGAGGGCAGCTTTGGGACTTGATACCATTCCTCAGATTCCAAAGGGTGATGGGAATCCCCTGTTCAACAAATAGTTATTAAATACCCCTGTGCCTGGCAACATTGGCTGGAGTTAAGAGAGATGGAAACATAAGCAAGATACAACCTTTGCCCTCAGGGAGCTGATAGGGTATGTTCAGAGCTTCCTAGGGGGCACTTTCTGATCTGATGTGATGGCTTCAGTGGAGAAACAGCATCAGATTTTTCTAGACACATGATTTGAAAACACACACACGAAAGACAACAGCAGCAGCACACCCAACCAAGCTACTCTACAGCGTGTTGCAACCTGTATATAACTCAAAAACCGTGCTAAAATGAAAAGTCTATAAAGATTCATTTGAAAACCAGACAACTAACCAACTACCCAAACAATAACAGCAGCAACAACAACAACAAAATGAAGTTTCTTGTGTATAACAAAGTGTTACAGAAATCACAAACCTATAATTTAGTAACATTTAGTAAGCACCAAACAGCTGACCCGAATCTCGCTCAGTGTCTTGTTTCTTCAATCAACATGCCCTTCACTATCACAAAATCCTATACAGGCAGCCTCAGAAACACGCCTGTCTGTACAGACTGACTTCTTTTGGTTACCCAGTGACTTGTAAAACGAATTAGCTGCCAAATGTCTTAACCCAATTTGCACTGAAAGCAGAGGCTAGAGAAAAGCTTGGGAACAAGTAGTTTATTTGTGGAATGAGTCAAAGGAACAGAGGTGAGGGACAGATGCAGAAACAGAACAGGAGGGAATTCCAATTCAATGATAAGTTGCAGAACTATCCAAAGCAAGGGTAGCCCATGGTCTTGCTACTGGGTTCTTGCGAGGGGCCCTGGCCTGTGCATCTCAGGATAAGGAAAGAAACATTTATCATAAAACTCTCACTTCTGGCTTCTGAATCCATTGGTCAAGAGAATATCCAGGATGTTAACTCCCTGAACTTCCAGGGTTGTTTGCTTCTGATTGTCCTGGTCTTCAAGGGCATTTGAGTATCTCATTATCAGAAAAGTCCAGAGCCTGGATGTTGTGCAAAGCCTACTTAATCTGTTCTACAAGTGTCATTACAGAGACTTTTAAATCTGGAGATTTTCTCAACACATGCAAACTGTTCACTTTTCTTGAGAAGTTGCAAGATCTAGGAAAGCTAGACCCAAATTCTACAATGACATCCATCTACCAGCCCTGAGAGGTACGGCCTAGACAAACACTCCAAACCAGAAAGGTCTCCAGCATGACACCTAGTTGAAAACTTGACCTGCTTAATCCATCTATCTGCCCTCTCTGAATACTGGACTCTCTACCACTATTGAAACCATTCCTAGTCTTAAAGCATAATGGAGGTGGAGACCCAGTTTTAACACCATCTTTCTCTGCCGACTTTGCCTTTCTACATAAACACAACTGTGTTTCTTCCTATGGTAGGTCCAAATTCATCATTACTGTTTTGACTTTGAGGATGTTGGATCAATTAAGGTAATTAATTGATTGCATGTTACATCCCCAGCCAGGTGCTCAAATTAAATCTTCACTTATAATATTTAACAGAAGGTAAGCTGAGAAGCAGGGGTGCTAGAGGAATCAGTCCATGTGCCGCTAAGCTTCACATTTAAGAGCAGATAAGTGGACCAGGGCAAAAAATGACCTGCAACCCCATAACACACTGGCAACTGGTCGCCTGCCATGGCATTCGAACATACAGAATGAGCTCCTGGTTGGATTAATTGTACTTATTAAGCAAAAGAATGAGGAGGTTCTACTAAAACCAAGTTTATGGGCTTCTGAGGGAAAAGTGAGATTCTATGTCTCTTTGCTAAGCATGAGAGCCTCTGCTCCAGAAATGCCATAGTTAACAAAACAGCTACATTCTCTATAGTGGGTCCTGTCAGACAAAGTCTTCAGTAGGCTCTACTCAAATCCCTGGAAATATTTTATTTATATAAAAAAATAGTTTTGTCTTGTCCCACCATTTTCCTGGGAGATGGTGATTAGCTTGGGGTGGGGCTTGGGCTTCTTAAACCTCCCTGGGAAAGTCTAGTGCATTGCCACTGGTCCAGACAGAGATGGCTTGGACTGTGGCCAGGTTCCCTGTCCCCTCACTGCTCAGCTAGTACGACTCAGCACTCTGCAGCAGGCTCCCTGCTGTTCCATCTCTGGGTTTGTGAAGCAGAAAGTGTTAACTGGGTCATCTCTGTGCAGAGATTTTGCAATGCATACAAATGGGGATCAGAGTGCAAGAATTGAATAAAATGTCATTGTAAACTAAGGAGAATCTGAACCCACAGCTGCCAGGTGAACAGGGGTCTTTTTAAAGCTGATGCCGTCACCTGAATTTGCAGTCATTTTGAGAGGGATTTGTTTGCCCTATGGATATTTATCCTACAGTTGCCTGAATCTCTCTCTCTCTTTCTCTCTCTCTCTCTCTTTTGAGGACATAAAAGTAACATGCCTCTTTTCTATCAGTGTTCCAGCTGCAGCAAATAGATCCATAGAAACAAATTTAACCCACTGGAATTACTCTCTAAATAAATTCAACATTTTGGTTCAAAGTGCTACAAATAAATTCAGTGCTTTAATTCCCAGTACATGGAGCAGACCTCAACAGCACAAGGACACCCTGAGAAGCATGTATTACACAGTCAAGGTGGCAGTAGACATAGGGGAATTTAAAAGAAAGTGCTTCAAACTATTTTTAAAATAAAATGCATCCCACTGGGACAGCAATTGCCCAATGCCGACTATTCATAAATCAGGGGGAACAAAGAGCAGCTTCACATTTTGTGTCTCTGGCCAAAGAAAAAGATCTAGGAAAAGAAAGAGAATAACAGGTTCAGCCGAACACAACGTGGCCCACCTGATTCTCTATTTCTCTCTCTCTCTCTCTTTCATTCTTGGAAAGATCTTTCTGTCTTGGAGAAAATGCATTAAACATAATGCTCATAGTAACTTTGGCAAAATATTCCAAATATTATAAAGGGCTGTTCAACATTATTAAATAAGTCTGTGTTGCACTTCTTTTTAATATCTTTGTGCACGCTCAGTATTTGCTCTGATTGCTCCCAGCAGAGATTTATTGCTAAAGTAGATGTGACTTGAGGTTGAGTGGAAAAGAAAGCAGTCAGTGCAGGAGGAATATTGAGTAACTTGGTGGTGTGAGAGAGTTTGGCTGCAGCAGAGAGGAGAGAGAGAGAGAGAGCTTGTGAGATATGCATGCCAATTAAGGTGCTCAAGAAATGAACATGAATTCATTTCAGGGACACACCAGACCCCTCCTCTTCATATGTCCCTAGGGATGCTTCTGGAATTGCCAGAGCTGAAAATTAAATTATAAACCTAAAACATGACATTGAAAATGTAATGTCTCCTTTGATAATATCGGCGTGCTGATTCATCAGTGGGCGGGGCTGCCCACTCCTGGACCCAGACTGTGAAGCAGGGTGAGGCAGACACTGGCAATCCCTCCCTCTCTCAGTTTTCCTCGAGGTTTCCATCAGAAGTGCATCCTGTAACTGACTGCACATGCACTGAAGACACTGACAAATAAAAGTGACCCTGCAGAGGCTCTTGTAACACGTGCCCCCAGCCTAGAAAGGGGAACAGTATTACTGACTTAGAAAAGCTCATGTTAATGCAATTCAGTGTGGGAGTGTGAAGGTATGTGGGAGAGCACCTTTGAGTTGGCCCTTCACAATGTGGGAGTTGGTATTGTGGAGCTGAACAGACATACCATTCATATTTTCTAAATGTTGTCATTTTCCAAGCTTTGTTTTAAAGTCTTCTCATTAGAAAACAAGCCATTAATAAAAATAAATTCTCTTGTAGTTGCATCCATGAGTCAAAGCACAAAACTGCAGAGCACTTTGGCTCCCTACTTACAGGAGTCTTTGAATCCATGTGCTGAGTCACTCATAAACAGAAAAAGAACAATAACAGCCCAGTACAGGGCCCAGGAAAGTAGATGGAATAGAGTTTCACCAAAAAGAAAGTTTGGCTAAGCCTTGCAGGATGAATCGGTTTGGAGTAGGCAGAATGGTATTCTAAAAAGAAGGAATGGTATGACCCTTTTGCATTTATAATAGCCTTCAGGGGCCTAGCATATAAAACAAATGACTGATAAGGAGAACTCGTATGAGGAAACAGACAGAAATGGGGTTTGGAGCAAACTGGAACGTGGAGAGATGTGCTCTTGGTTCAAATTTATAAATCAATCTGTGGGCCAAACAAAACATATCTACACCTTATATGACCTGCGTACATTAGTTTTGTGACCTCTGATTTAGGGGATAAAAATCAGGTTGACTTTTATGGGATAAAAAAATGAAACTATCATCATGCTTGAAATGAGATGTCAAGTGTGGCCTGAGCAGCTCGATGTCTTTGCAAGATCTTCCTCTTCTTGTCCTCTGATTACCTTGTCCTCCTGTCAGTTCCTTATTTCTTTTCCCGGCACACTTTTCCTAGATGATCACACCAAGCCCTATGAAGTGATTAGCTATCAACTCCTGCAACTATGTCTAGCTCAGGCCTCTCCCCAGAACTGCAAATCTGTATAGCCCATTAAACATCTGCACAGAGATGGCCCAAGAACACCTGAGATTCACAAAGTCTACGTTGATACAGATCTTCTTAACTGGCCCAGCAGCACATCCCCTGCCTCTGGCCTTGGTGACCAGCATGGATGTCACATCAGCTATAAACAGTACTACAGCAATGTCCTTGGCTCTTCTTTCATCCTTCCTGCTGCTTATCCTGCCAACGGCAGAAGGTTCCACCATTAAACCTTTTCATCTTTCCCAGTAAAGTCATCAACTGGCTGGAATAAAAACAGAGTCATTGCATGCTCACACTTAACACTCAACGCACTACTATGAGTTTCTGGCTTCTTTAGTGTGCGACAGAGGATGCAGAATTGCATGTGCTGGACACAGAGGAGGCACAGGAGCAGTGCCATCTTGTTCCTATTTTCTCTTTGCCCTAGATCCATGGGAGATGCTCTGATGATAGTGCTGCTCTTTTGCATAGGCAGAGATCTAATGAGATTGAGAAAAAATACTCCAAAATTTTTGAAAACACTACATTTTGATACACTTTAAGTCTGCCATTCTAGATGAACTTGAACTAACAATCTATGCACTTCTACTTAAGGGGTTATTTACAAGCATTGACCTTTCCAGTCTCTTTAAGTAAACTCAGCATCAGAAAGCCAATATTCTTTTAGCTGGAGAAAAAAAAATAAGTCAATGCCCAAGAGTCCCAGAACAATATATCTGTCTCTACTTATACAGTGTCCTAAAAAGGCAACAACCTCTGTTTCTCAACACTTCTCAAACCATCTCCACTATCCCAGTTCAGGCCACCAGTCTTGTTTCCATAAAAGAAAGCCTCTTAGCTTACCTCCTTGATCATGTGGTTTCCTTGGAACATTCCTCCAAATCCAGAATTATCTCCTTGAGTTGCCTACCAATTCTAGCCCTTCTGTCCCTGCTCCATATTCAGCTAACTTCTTTTAAGATCTTGGAGCAATCAGCTCTGTCTCCTCCATACCTTAGTGTATGTCGCACCTTTTGCCTGAACACTCTTTTGCCTCTCTGATGGCTCACTCTGTCATTGACCCTGAATTGTATGCAAGGATGTCACAATTTGGGAGAACCATTCCTGATGCATAATTCCAGGTTAGATGTCCCTTTAAAACCACCCAGTATTGTCCCTTTCATAGTATTTAACATATTATACCTAGTCACATATCTATTAGGTTATGCGTCTACAAAAGTGCCAATTTTTTAAAGTTTAGAGACCATGTTTGCCTCATCCACTGTTGTGTCCCCAAATTTATAGTGATCTTATATGAACTCCCATATTTTTTTTTAATTAACTTGAAGGAAGTAGCAAAAACTGGACCCTGTTTTAGAAATTCAAAATCACTCATGATAAGCACAACATGCTAGGGAAGAGACTTAGGAAGGGAGGCCATATAAATGGAGGAGCAGTTGTACAGTATTGGAAAGCTAGAAGCTTCCCATGGAATGAGAAACTTGGACACATGATAAACAAAGCAGGAAAAATAGGCAAGATTTTGTGAACACCAAAAGAAAGAATCAAGAAGAAAGAAAAGAGTTTTGGAAAATTCCCTAAAATATAAGGGTTCTGATACCATTTACAAAAGTTGGGAAATGAAAATGGAAACACATTTTAAGGGAAAAACCTATTAAGTCTGATGTTTAAATCCCTTAATAAGAAATCTTTAGGAAAGTGCAAACAGAGCTTGGAAAGCTCATACAAGGGAGTTCTTAGTCTTGAGTGTCTCTAGCATGAAAAGCGCATGTCATCAGACTAGTGGTGTTCCCTCCTGATTCCTCAGAGCAGGATCCATTCCTTCAGGCTTCAGAGGCACTTGCCCTAAGTTATCTCTAAACACAAGGCAGATTTAAGTTCAAGACAAGGACAGCTAAAGTCATAGAGTGATAGAGATGTTCATCACCATGCATCCCAGGGCTGGTCTATGTGAATGTTCCTTGACAATGTTGTGCTCAAGATAGGAGATGGGGGTCCCTTGGGGGAAGGCCTCTGTCTAACAATGTTCCCAACAGAGGAGAAATAAGAGTAGTGATACCAGCCAGAGAGATCAAACAGATCTCTCTGAACAGAAAAGCCAAGAAGTGGTGGTAAACATGAGGCTAGTTGTAAGGCTAGATTCTCTAGAGATGTCAGTCCAGATGTGATCTTTTTACATCATTTGTATCTGAAGAGCCCTTGAGGGGTATAGACTGTGACCTCAGGGGTCATGAGAATAAAACTGTTCTCTTAGGGGAGAGCTCCAGAGAATTACCACCAAAAAAGAGCAGGAAACAGAAGATGAGTTTAAAAAAAAAAAGGAAGAAAGAATGCTAGATTTAACATTGGATGCAGAAATGACAGCAGATAATTATTTAAAGATTAATAACTGGGCAACTAGAAAGACTTTTGCTTAATGGCTAAAGCTATTGAAAAATATATTCCTGGAAGGGTAATGAACCTCAACACGGAAAATACAGATAAGATTGACTCTCAAAGTGGTGTGGTCTCCAAATCTCCATACATTAGAATGATGAGACTAGATTAATTTTCATCCAGGGATTATATGGATTAAGTTCTCTCTTAATTAAACTCATTCCTAAAATATATATTTATTTACCTGCCATGAAATTCACATCCCTGAAAAAAAAATGCCTGTATCCAAAGACACTACCTTGAAGCATTTCTTCCAATCTCATTTTTTTTTTTTTACTCGTAAAGTTTTCTGACTAGAAACTCTGTCACACAGTATGTTGGCATCAGCTGACAGTTGCTAGATGGTATCTTTCATTCCTTTCTAAAAATAGGGAAATAATGTGTGAGTTATGTTCATCTTTGAAAGCAAAAGGTATGGTGCACAGGGAATCAGTCATACTCCATCAACAAGCTAGAAGCACAATTCTGGGATGGAAGATGTCAGAAATTTTTCAGTTCAAGGGAATCAAATCCAAAGGGGGAAAAAACAGATTTCCGTTGCACAGAATCTCATGAGTGTTGGAGAGTAGGAGATCCCTACTCCTGCTGGCAATAAGATTAAAGTGACAATTACCACAAATATCAGCCCTAGCTTGTATTCACCACTTAGGAGAAGACAAAGGCCACCTCATGACAAAAACATTATGGAAGGAAGTGAACCCAATGACCATAGGAGATGGGAACAAAAATAAAAGTTAGGCAATGTTCTAACTTGGTCCAGGTCACCCTGAGAGCTCACAGCAGTTTAACTTTGGGTTCTTCATTTTTAACTCTACTACCATATGCCTCCTAGATGAGGGAATAAGGATTTAAGTTAGTCAGCAAGAAGATTACAGATCAGAGAACATGGAAAGGTTACAGATTCTCCTTTTCTAAAGATTTTTCTTTTCTTTTTTTTTTTTTTAACAACAAGACCACCAAAGATGAAAAGAAGTCCTTTCATGAGGTAAAGAAAATAAATTGAAGGCAATCTTCTCAAGATACATTTTACCCTTCCAAATATTAACCAGTGTCTTCAACTTCACTAAAACCTAAAAGTTGTTCTTTGTAGGTAAATCAAAGTACTGGAGTTTTCAAAATAGAATCATTATAACCATGATCCGGGGATAGGAAAAATGTAACTATTTTTAAGATGGTGATAGAAAGAAATGTTTATAGGTTTTCAAAATGCTTCTATAATTACCACATGCATTAATTGAATTGATATAGTCAATATTTTATCCAGATTACTAGTGGCTCCTAGTTTTCAATTTATTAACATGGATTAAAGGGCTGAGGTTGTGGCCCAGTGGTAGAGTTCTTGCCTAGCACATGCAAAGCACTGGGTTCAACCCTCAGTACCATATAAAAATAAATAAATAAAGATATTGCGTCCATCTACAACTAAAAAAAAAAAAAAATTAAAAACATGGGTTAAAAATTTATGCTATGCCAAATTACACACAGCAAAATTTATTTTATCCAAATTATTTTAAAAGTCCTAGGAGCGAGAATTAATTTATGAAGTGCCCTAACTAAACTGAGTCTAAAATATGTATGTGTGTGTTTACGTATTTTTTTTAAGTGCAAGGGAGAGTTGGTGAAATTTATTGCTTTGCTAGAACTGATTGAGAGAAGCGATGCAAGCATACTTTGAAAAATCCAATCTTCTCCCAATTCTTTCTTCAACCTTGACCCAAACAGACAGTCTGAGGTACAGAGAAAGAATTCAATCTCGGCCCCCTCTCAAGAGACTTGAACTACTAACTGGAAAGAAGGGCTTTTTGAGGAATGAGAAGCCTGGCTGAACTCTCTGGCCCACTGGGCCTCAGCTGGCACAGAAACCGACTGGTTCTGCTTACCTGAGCAATATCATTTAGATAGCAACATCTTTCTTGGTCAGTGTTCCAGGCTGAGAGGTCGTGCAAAAAGGTGATCACTCTGAGGGGGACAGAGAATCGGTGCTGACAGCCTGGCACTCATTCCTACCCTAGGAATTTTTTTCCTGTAGTGGTGTTCGGTGGAGAGGATGGAAAGTAGGACTGGTCTAGGGAGTCTGGGACCGCTGTGGAAATGGATGTCAGTGTGTAGGGGGTTGCTTGTATTGCACATGATATGCTCAATCAGTGTTAGTGACTGCAGTTTCTGCATTGCTAACAGAGATTTAAAGCTGTGATCCTTATAAGGCTTGAGAGTTGAGCTTCATAGAACCTCCTAAGCCTTTGACTGAGGCTGTCCTGATTTGTTTTTGGTTTGTTTTCGCTCTTATTTGGCATGTGACCAAGCACAATGGTATAAAACACAGCTCTTGAAATAAGCTCTCCAGGTAGGAAATCGCTCAACTCCTCCTCCTATGTTTCTGGCCCTGGTTGGTTTATCCAGTCACATACATATATATCTCAGTCTCCTAATTGGGAAAAAATGGGAAGTAACAATGGCATCTATGTCGGGACATTGTTGTGAGTTCATACAAGCAAAACACTTAGATTGGCACCTGACACTAAGAAAGTATTCAACCAGTGTTAGGATTCTGTTGTTATTCTTATTGTCCTTGCTTGATGCTACTAAAAACCATGTAGATGGAGCACACAGTGCTGATCGGCGTCACAGTTACACAAATATCCCAAAGCAGAATTCGTGTCTGATGTTAGGTAACTATGCCACACAAGAAGCAGTGTATGACACACCACTCCACACATTTACTTCAGAGTCTAGAAGAACAAGCTGTACAATCTGCTGGGGAACTCAGCCTATCTTCATTATTCAAAGTGGCATCTTTTTCACAGGTTGGATGGGGGCTCTGTCTGACCAGGTATCAGACTGCTGTTCACTTTTGTCAGGCGCATTAACTCTGGGACCACTAGGATACTATTCAGGGCAGGATTAGTCATTTACTAATTACTAATTACTCCAGCGGCCACAGACCTAAGGTCAGCGATTCTCTCCCTTCACACCAGGAGGATCCAGCATAACAGAGGCCAGACAGGTAATTTGCATAGTCTCTACCTAAGAGGCCAGCACAGAAGAAGGCATAGAAAGATTCTGTGTTGCAAGCAGACAAAGATGGCACAATTTGATGGGAGCTTCGGTGAGCTCCTCCTGGGAGCCCCTGCCCCCTTCCTCCTGCTGGGTTGCAGCAGCTTTCTGGTTAGATACCTCAGCAGGCCTCTGGGGAGCTGGACAAGGTCAGACTCTGGACCCCACATCACTTTTACAGGTTGGCAATTCTTTTCCACTCTGAGCATTTGGAGAGCCAGCCAACTGTGTTTGCCAAACTTGCTTGTATGTGAGAAGCGTGTTTGTTTTATGATCAGTGTCTTGGGTTTTAAACAAGAATACTGCAGGAGATGATCCTGCTATGATCCTTGCTAATGTAACTCCAGGCTAATAAGTGCTGAGATGATCCTGCTCTTTGATTTCATGAATAAGAAAATAAAATGGGAAATGCATGACATTTAAAAAATTATTGTTATTACTGAGTGTAAAATTTATTTTAACCCTCTGTGTAGTGGCTCAGTTTCAAGTTACATGTGCTGTTTGCCAGATTGTATCTCCTGTTCCTCCCCTCCTTAAATATGTGCTTATTTACTTCCTGCAGAGTTCAATTTTAGAGCCCATCAAAGTAGATCCACTCAGACTCTGACTACATTTTCATGCATAAATTCATAGATGTCTTCAGAAGGAATTGCACTTGCATATGCAAATACTTTCCGATGCCTTTTCATTTCTACTTTTGGACTGCACAGTTTTTAATTCATGCAAACACATTACACAAACAAATATGGGCTCAATAACAACACGCGGCATGTGTGAATTGTTAATTGCAAAGCTATGAGTTTGATATGGCCAAGCAGCCTCCATTATTATCAATGGAGGAGAATAAGATTAAATAGGAAGAATAAAGGTAGATTGGAAAATAAAATCCCAGCACTTGGTTTTGTTTGGAGTATATATTAATAAGGGGAAAGATGATGGGCCCATCCGCCATTCAACAATAATCTGGAATCTACAGCTCATTGATCCAGAAGTCAGAATGCACCTTTAATGAGGCCTAGGAGGAAGAGTATATATTTCAGGACAGAAACAAAATACAGGCAGCAACACCACAAACAACACAGAAGCTCCAGCAGAAGATGAAAAGCTTTTCTCCACGTTGGGCACACATCACCTTTCAAAATACCAGAGTCTCCTCTCAGTGGTGCTCTTGGAAAGAGCCGAAAGGTGTCCTAATTTCTGCATATTGGAAATGTAAGCACTCTGCTCATTAATTAAGCTTGGATTCTTCATTTTTTCCCCCACCAATTCCCACTACCTACTACCTGGGGTCAGGTGAGTACTTAATGAAGTAAAGCACATGTTGGAGTGACTTGCAGATCAAACACATTTGATCCAGAGCAATTTTCAAGCAGATTCTGTCCCTCTTTTCTAGTGGAGAGGGATCAGTATGTGTTTCATTTTCATGAAGACTCTGGTACTCAGAAAATCAGAGTAAAGATTAAATGAAAATTGTTCCCTGAAGGACACACAATGGCAACAAAAACATAATTTCACTGTTTCTCTGTTGATTTTTTAAAAATATTCTGTTACATTTAAAAGCGGGAGGCAAGATAAAATGGGAGGATATGACAACATGTTTTTGGAACAATATCTGGACTCTAGATTTATAAATCTTGGGCATAATGCTAATTAATAACATGCATATGTATATTTTCTATAGAATAAAGAAAAGCAAAAGTAATTTAAGAACTTAAGGAAGCTAAGAAGCCAGGAATGTGGTTCTGAGCCAAGACATCTCATTAGGAATCAAACAAATTGATTGTCAAGGATGCAGAACAGGAAATTTTAAAAACTCAAAGGTATAAAATGAATGATGTAATAACTCAACAGAACAGAGCCTAAACTTGTGGTGCAGGTAGCCTGACCCTACCCCATGCATTCCCTGCAGTTTGAGGATTTACTTGTAATTTTGCAGGGTTAATTATGTGAACTGCACCAAGGTGAAGCTGGTACTCAAAGTGAAAGACATGGAGCAGTAAGTGGACTTCACCACTCTGCCTCCGGCCCTGCACTGCTTCAGTCTGCATGCCAATACATTTGCATGACCCTGGACAAGTGATAACAGAATTCTTCATGGATAATGACACCAAGGAAAAGCTAATTATTAGCACCTGGAAGATCAATATTCATACAAAAGTAATCAAAGTATTATAATACAATTAATGCTTGGTGAAAGCAAAAGGGAAAAAATTATATCATGGGAAACAGGTAATAACATATATGTGCCACCTGTGCTCTGAAATATAAAAGTAAACTGTATAACTCATAGTTAACACCATACTTTGGTGGGGCAAGAAATTATATGCTATTACACAAAATGTGTTCAGATGTCTTTTAACTGACACACAGCATTTATTCAAAGAGAATCTAATTGAAAAGGCCAATTCATTCCAATTCATGAAGCAGTAGCAACGTGAGCTCTTGGAGGCTTGCAAGTGGGATTCCAAGAAGAGAGTCTAAACAACATGGATCAGCTCATATTCCTCAGGCAGAGATTCAGTATCATCTCAGGAGTGTCTTTCATGTAGCCAAGGACCTGCTGTATGTGACATCTGTCAAAACCTACCATAACAGGTCTCTAAAAGCAACCATTGAATTGACAAGGAATCAAGTGTGCAGGACCAAGGATGCATCTCTTAGTTCCCATGGGAGTTGGGCATGGGAAAAGGAACTGTCCTACTAAACTAAGCCCTCATGGGCAATTTGCTTGCCAGCGTGCCTTTCCCCATTTCCATCAGCCTCAGTCATCTGCCTGCTACAGGCCAAGTCAAGGATTGAGAAGGCTTGGAGCCCATCAGTGGGGCAGCGCTACCTACCTTGTCTAGGAAACTCATCGGACTCCCGGTGAACGAGGTCGGTGACTCTGTTTCCATAGTGCATCCTGCTGTCGTGGTCATAGGCCTTTAGAGTCTCACTGGAGCTGTAGGACTTCTGTGTGGGCACACGGCAGTCCTCGCTGTCCAGGGAGGAGCTCGTGTAGCGGCACTCTTTGCCACACCGTCCTCTGGTCAGAGAGCGGTGTCGCCGGTCCTTTACATCCATTATTCCAGAACACTGATGCTTTCAGCAAAGTCAGGCCTGAGTCTTGGCACCTTTGACTTTCCCACCTAAAAATATCAAAGGAAAAACCCAAGACTGTGACTACAAGAAATGGTGCCTTCTGTCTGACTCAAGTTTGCTTAGGCAAGCTTGGTGAGCTCCACACTAACTCTTGCAAAAGCTCAATGTCTAACAGTCAGTATAAATACAAGAACTTGATACACAGTAAATTAATTTTCTTGATATTTAATTTAATATATTGGGAGGGAAAAGTAATAGCAAGAAGCTCATCTTTTGTTTTTCTATATGTGTACAAATGACATGATAATTCTGTCACTCTAATGCAAGATCTTGTCACCAAGCAGTTCAAAATGAAATTGATTTTGTCCTTCTTTAATGACATTCTCCCCACCTCTATTTTATGCTACAAAAAACTCAGGAAGAAAGCAAATATAAAAAAAGAATGAAAGAGAGAAATAAAGAAAAGGAGGGAAGGGAAAAAGAAAAAAGAAAGAAAGGAAGGAAGAAAAAAATGAAAACAACAAGTATATCAGCAAATTGAGCATGAAGCATAAGTCTGTTATTGATGCTCTGCAATGGTACCAAGCCATTTGACTAATATAAAATTGCCTAGGTGGATCTGGAGAACAATAATAAAAGGCACTGTAGACATGCAAACAGGCTTCCTCTTATTTATTTAATGAGCCATCAGCAAACTCCCAGCCAGTTTTCATTCCTTTGCAAATCTGCATCTGGATTCACCTGGTTGGTCACTTCTTCCTAGCCACAGGTGAACTAGAGACCTTGGTGATGAATCACTCACTTGGCCATTAGCTAAAACCCAGAGGATGCCCATCACTGCTAGTACACCCAGTGCAGAAAAGGGAAAATGAGGAGGACCAGAATACAATAGGTAAGCTGATGGGGAGGAACCTCTCTAACACATGCTTTGGCAACCAGAGAGAGCCTCAGCCTGTCATATGCCACCCTCATCCTGAGAGTGTATGCCAAACACCACTCAGAAAACACTAGCCTTCTGCTCAGCAAATAACGGCAAAAATGCCTAGGCGCCTCCATGTTCCAAATGATAGGCTCTTATTGATTTCATTTGCCATGCAAAATAGCATGGACCATGGGGCCAGGGCCTGGACAGAATGGACAAATACAAATTTTAATTAAAATGGAAAATACAACCCAGAGCCAGGGTAATGATTTTTCTCTAGGCTACTGTTGCTCACTGCCTCCTCAATATGTCAGGAAATACTTGGGGACCAGATCTGGAGTTCTGAACCACCATCGCCTCCCCCCCACCCTTCCTTGGCTATTTACCACTCTGTAACCGAATGTCCCTGTATACCAAAGTGCTAGCCGGTGTGAGCATCGATGTGGACAGCTTTGACCCAGAGGCAGCAAAAGCAAAGTTGCTGCTCTGTTGTCTCTTGACACCAAAGGACCTTCTGGATCTTCAGCACACTCCTAATCTACACTATTAATACACTTTTTCAATTGCTACCTGAAATTCTGAGAAAATATTTTTGACAATTGGCAACAGAAAGGTACACCTGCTATGAACACCGACCACAGTTATTTTGCTACTGTGATCACTCAGGAAAAAAAAAAAAAAAAAGCAGTTTCCTAAATTCTAGAGTTCCTGACTCAGCAAGTTGAGAAATACCCTTAAGAGTCAGGACAGCAGAATAAAATAAACATTATTATTGCTGTATGTATATACGTGACTGTATAACCAATGTGATTTGCAATCTATACACTCAGAAAAATGAGAAATTATACCCCATCTGATTCAAATGTATGATATGTCAACATCATTGTACTGTCATGTGTAACTAATTAAAACAAATAAAAAAAAAGAAATATTTTTTTAAAAAGTCACCAACCAAGACCTTAGGATTTCCTTAGAAGACATAAATAGCACTGGGATAGAAGTTTTCATGGCCTAGTAATAAATTCAAGTGTCCTAATATTATTGCAATTTCTAGATTCTAGATGCCAAAATTCCTTGTCCTTACTTCTGATCAAATGATTTCAATATTTTGGAATCCATATCACAGGCTATTTGCAAGTGTGGCCATTGAGAACCTAATAGGAGGCTCATCTTACCATGACCACAAACTAGACAACGCCCTTGTCATAATTACTTCTGGCCTTTCTAACTTGGTTTCTCAAATGGTGGAAACAGGAATAATAAAAATTAAAATGTATTGTAGCTAGTTTGTAATATGCTTTAAAACATCAGAGAGGCTAAAAAGTTATTTTTTTCTCTATGTTAATTTTTTCTTAGCTAAGTAAGTATAGACTTAAAAAGACAGAGGGAGAAGACCGTAAGTTTCCCACTCACAGTTCTAATAATAAATCTTAGCACATAAACTAGGCACTGAGAAAAGAAGCCCCTCAGCCTCTCTGAAAGACCATAAGATTGTTCACACCAATACTGAAGAGCCACAGTTGTTTCTTTAAGTGTTGTGTGTTATAAGTTGATTTTTAATTTGCTTCTCTCTTGCTTTGCTGTTAGGTTTTTACTTTTAAATATTGTCTATGTTCCTGACTCTTGAAAAACTATCTCCTCTAATTTGCATGTGCTTGGCATAACAAGCTGAATTTCTACCTCTGTGTGTATATGTGCACATGCTCTTATTTTATTTTTTAAAACCATGCTCAGGGATGCTCAGGGTAGGAGCCTAAAGGCTTATTATCTATTAATAAAGTACAAGAACTTTGGTATTTGGACATTTTGACATCTACGTTAGTTGCCCAGAAATTTTCCCTGATAAAGTCCTCTTTCTTGGCTCTGTTCATGTTGGCTAAGTTTGTCAGAACCGTCACCTCTGGATAAGTGATGGAAATTTATATATAATGAGGTAAAAATTGACAGGGAAACCTAATCTCTTAAGGAACTAAGCAGAGTTCATAGCCTGTTGGCAAACAGACATTTTATATTATGCCTGCCTGTTATTTAAAAATTAATTATCACTATTAAAAAATACAAAAGAGGAGAATTTATATTATAATCTAGAGTCCTACCTAACCTTTAAATATAGGCAACATAAAAATTTATGTTTCCAAAATGATGGAGTAGATATAATTTTTCATCTTTTCCCCATAGCATCCAGCTAAAAATCCTGGACATTCTATATGAAATAAAAATAAGAAGAGTCTTTAAAGTGAAAAGAAGAGGCAGACCAACTAGGAACCTGAAGATGAAAGGAATAATGATATGGTGAGTTCCCTGGAGATTTCTATTGCTTTAAATAGCAGGGACTTGGAGCTGAAGGAGTTGACAATCCAGAGACATCAATAGGCACAGACAACACACAGCTCAACAAAATCTAGCCTCTTCTTGCCAAAGGCCTATAATGAGGTCTTCCTGATAAGAAGGGAAACATCTAGGTATCAACCATGCCTCTCAGTCAAACAATATGGAAAAAAAAATGCTGTCTCCATCTTTACCTTCATCAGCCAAGGCCAAGTGGGAAGCCCACACTTCCATGCTAATGAGGTTGCATTTAGGGACTTCAACCTCAATCAGAAAGGTTTCAGACAAGGCCAAGAAGAGAGCCAAGATTTTCACCACTTCCAGGAGACAATGAAGCTTCCCTTGCCACAGGTAACCTGGCCATCCACTTCCAGAGGGCCCTAACAAAGTGACACAGGAGGAGGTCTAGTGAAGAGTTAGGACTTTCATGTCCCCCAGTGTTAGATTCCCACTGCCCCTTGTGGAACCAAGTGGAGGTGGGATGCCGAGTAGGAGCAGTACCAAGGCTTCCTATCCCTAACACCCGGGAGGCATCAGTGCAGTTCCAGTGGAAAAACCAAATTTCCATCCCTATAATCCCTGCTCCCAATGAGCACCTGAAAGGGAGCTTCTTGACTTCAGGGGTTGACAAAGGCTGAGCAGGGAACCTGGCAGTAACAAGAGAGGGTCCCCCTTCCCTCCACAGAGCACTGCCAGAAGAAACCAGGTAAATTGGAAAGTTTAAATGAGATGTGGAGTTGCATAATATGATATAGCCCAAATGTACACGTTTCAATCAAAAACCACTGTTATACAAAGAATCAGGAATATTTAAACTGAATGAAGAAAGGCAATTCATATATGTAAACACTAAGATGTTAGCATGACCTTACATATGTTAAAACAGCCATCATGAAACTACTTCAACCACCAATCAAGAACACACTTGGAAAAAATTTTGAAAAAGTAAAAATCTTCATAAAATAGAGATGCTCATTATACAAATAGAAGACACAAAGAAACCCCAAACAGAATTTTTAGAATGGAATCATTCAATAACTAAAACAAAAAACAGAGAAAAGAATGAGGAAAACTAAAAAATAGCCATAAAGACTACCCAATAAATATAATGGAAAGAAAAATGAAAACCTAAAATGTAAGAAGAAGAAAGAAGAAAACATTGGAACCTTTAAGGAGACAACAAAACATTTAATATTTATTTCATCTGAGTCCCAAGAAGAGAAAGAAGGCTGAAAATATGCTAAAATAGTAGCTGATTACATCTTAAATTTGTAAAAGTCATACCAGTACATATTCAAAAAGCTGAGTGAATCCCAAACTGCATAAACCCAATGCATCCATACAAAAAAATCAGAGTTAAACTTCTAAAAATTAAAGGGACATTAAAATTTTTTTTAAAACTGTGAAAAAGTTACTATTTACCTATATAGAAAAACATTTTAAATGAAACCGTTTTCTCATCAGAAACCATGGAAGCCAAAATATATTCTTCAAGTGCTAAAATTGAAGAACCTTCAATCTAGAATTCTATATCCAGGGAAAATATTTTTTTTGGAATGAAGAAAAACATCAAGAATACTTCAGGTAGGGAAAACTATAAGAAGTTGTCACCAGAAAACCTATTTTATAAACTGTCCAAATAGTACCCTAAACAGAAAGATCAAAATAAAAGAAGGAATCTTAAAACATTAGAAAGGAAGAAAGGAACAGGTAAGTCAAAATTATGGGAAAATGTAATAAACTTTCTCCTTTTGAGTTTTCAAAATTATTTCTGATAGAGGAAGAAAAATTGTAACTATCTGATCTGATTACAATTATATGTAGAGAATATGATTAAGAAATTTTTATAAATGGGTTCTGGTAAAAGAACATAAAGAGAACTAAGGTTTCCATACTTCAGTCCAGTTGATAAAATGATGAAAGCAGTAGGCTGTGATAAGATATAAATGTACAATGTAATTGCTATAAAAACTACACAAAGAGGTGTACTCAAAATCACCATAGGTGTCAAAATAGAGTTCTAAAAATGTGCAATAATCTACAAGAAACAGGTGAGAAAAGGACTTAAAGAACGAAAATAGAGAATAACCAAAAAGTAAAAAGTAAAATGGAAGACATAAGTCCTAAAATAGCAATAATTACACTAAATGTAAATGTTCTCAGTATACTAATTAAAATACAGAGATCAATAAGGTGAACTAAGACTCATGATCTGACTATTATCAATTAGAAAGTCATTTTAAATATAACAATATAACATGTTTGAAAGGTAAATTAAGAATGGGTTATAGGTGAGAATTAAATCTCAACTGTTTAAATATATAAAAATATAGTAAAACTAAGGAAAATATATCATTCAAATATTGATCCAACAAAGTAGGAGTGACTGTATTATTATTATTAAAGTGGACTGCATAGGAAAGACAATTACTAAAGACAGACAGGGGCATTCTATAGTCACACAGGGGTCAATTCTATAAGAAGACATGACAATTCTAAATATGTACGCATTCAAAAGACAGAGCTACAAAATACCTGAAAACAACATGCAGCAGAACTAAAAGGAAAGGTAATCAAAATCACAACCATAGCTGGAGGTTTCAACTTCTGAGTCCCCCAGATTAATGGAATAACTAGATGGAAAATCAGCAAGGATATATCAGATCCAATACCATAAACATTCAATAGGGTCTAAGCAACGTTATAGAACTTCACTCCCAACAACACAGGTTACACCTACTTCTAAAGTGCTCATAGGATGTATCAAGGTAGATCATATCCTGGATCATAAAAAATAATAATAATAAACCCTAAAAAATTTCAACTTGACTGACATCACACAAAGTCTGTTCTCTGATAATAAAGAAATTGAAATAGGATCAGTAACAGATAAAGAGAAAATCTCCAGATGCTTAAAACTAAAAAACACTTTTCTAAGCAATCCCTGGGTGAATGAAATAGTCTAAAGGGGAATCAACATATGCACTAAAGTTAATGAAAATACAACACATCAAAATTGTGGGGAGAAGTCCAGTCAGTGATGAGAGAGAATTTCATAGAATTTGAAAATGGGAAAAGTCTCCAATAAGTAATCCAAGCTCTTGTTTTAAGAACCAGGAAAAAAGTAATAAGACAACGATATACCCAAAGCAAAAAAAAAAAAAAAAAAAATCATAAAGAGCCAAAATCAATGAAAGTAAAAACAGAGAAACAATAGAGAGAAGCAATGAACAAAGTTGTTTCTTTGTACAGATCAATAAAAGTGACAAACCTCTAGCAAGATTGACAAAGAATAGAAGAAACAAATTACCAATATCAGCTACAAAGCAGGGATATTGCTACAGATTCTGACAACATGAGAAGGATAACCAGAGACAACTACCAACAGATCTACCCATATAACTTTGAAAAACTAAGATGAAACAGAATAATTCTCAAAAAAAAATCCTAATTATAACAATTCACCCAAAGCAAAATAGATCACATGAATAACCTTATAGCTATTAATGATATCTAATTTGTAATTATACTACCCAGACAAAAATAAACAGGCCCAGATGGTCTCACCGGAAAATTCTACCAAATGTTTAAGAAAGAATTAACATCAATTTCCAGCATCTCTTGCAGAAAATTGAAAAGGAGGAAGTGATTTTCAATTCATTTGTTGAAGTTACTACAACTCTAATTCTAAAACTTGAGAAAGGTAGAGAAAGGAAGGAAAGAAGGCAAAAAAGAAAACTAAAGATGAATCTCTCTCATGAATAATGGTGCACAAATCCTTGCATTAGCAAACAAAGAATCCAGTTATACATGAAAAAAAGCATGCACTGTGACCAAAAGAGAGATGTTCTGTAGATACAAGCCTAGCTCAGTATTTAAAGACCAAGGAATATAAACCATCATATTAACAGGATAATAAATTCTAATCACAGGATAGTATCAATCAAGGCAGAGAAGATATTTGGCAAAAATTCACATCCATTCATGATGAAAAAAAAAAACTATCAGAAAAATAAGAGGGAATTTCCTCAACTTGATAAAGAGCATCAACAAAAAACTTAAAGTTGACATTCTAATGAATGGAGGAAAAAATGCTTCTCTCTAAGAATGGAGTCAAGGCGAGGACATCTGCTCTCACCAGTCCTATCCAACATGGTGATGGGATTTCTAGAATGCAATAATTCAAGAAGTAAAAAACCTACATATCAGAAAGAGAGAAAACATCCCATTTACAAACAACATGATTGGGTCAGCACAGAACCTCAAGGAATCTATAACAAAACCTCTAAAACTAGTGTGAGTTTGCCAAAGTCATAGAAAATAAACATGCAAAAAACAATTGCATCTTAATATACTAGCAATGAACACATGGGAACTGGACATGAGAATATAATTTTACTTACAGTCTCTCCAAAGATGAAACATTAGACATAAATCTAGCAAAATATGTACAGAAATTATTTGCTGAATTTATGCCACACTGATGAAAAAAATTAAAGATCAAAATAAATGGAAGTATCATGATAGATTGGAAGATGCAGCAGTTTAAATACCAATTCTCCTAAACTGATAAGTAGATTGAATGAAATTTCTATCTTAAAAAGAAAAAGCTTTCTAAGACTTTGAAATGATTTTATTTAAAATTTATACAGAAAGCCAGAAAAACTAGAATAGCTAAAACAAAAAAGAAGGAGTTTTAAGACTTATAAAGCTACAGTACTCAATACTATGGGATTGACGGAGGGATAGACACATAAACTAAAGTAATAGAATAAAGAACACCCAGTAAGACACATGCTAATAAGCTCAACTGACTTTTAATACAAGAGCAGAAGTAATTCATTGAGGATAGCATTTTCAACAAAGGGTGCCTGAGCAACCAGACATCTAGAAGCCACAAGATAATGGATTTAGTTTTCCACTTTATATTTTAAAAATCAAAACTGGATGGATTAGTGACTTAGAAATAAAACAAACAATACAAAATTTTTAGGAAAAGAGGGAAATATTCTAGACTTGATACCAAATGCATAATGCATAAAAGAAAAAATTAATAGATTGAATCTCTTCCAAATCAAAAATTTTGCTCTCCAAAAGACCCTGTTAATAGGATGAAAAGACATTCTACAGGCTGAGAGAGCATATGTGTAAGCCACATATTTGATAAAGGACAAACATCGAGAACATGCAAATATCTCTCAAAACCCAACTGTAAAAATAAAACACAAACAATCCCATTAGAAAATTGGCAAAGGACACGAGGTGACATTCCACAAATAGGACATTTAAGTGCAAATAAGCACATGAAAACACATCCATCAGAGCCACAAGAGAAAAGCTAATTAATACTATGATGAGATGTTACTACAGACCTCTCAGAACGGATAAGCAAACAAGAAAGGGACAACACTAAGTGCTATCAAGGATGGGGCAAAGCCATCACTCACAATTTGCAGGCCCAAATGTGAAATGGAACAGCCACTCTGAAAAACAGCTGAGGGATTTCTTAAAACACTAAATGTGTCACTGCTCTAAAACCCAGAGACTACTCTCCTGGGCATTTATGTAAGCAAAAGTGAAATGAAAATGTCTGTTCACACCAAGACCTTAGAGGAGTCTTTATAGCAGAATGTTCATTCATAACAACCCAGAACTGGACACTGCACAGATGTCCTTCATTAGGTGACTGGGAAAGCAAGCTGTGGCGGCCCCATGCCTTGAAACCCTGCCCAGCAATAAAAGAATGCACTATGGACACACACAGCAACAGGAAGAAAAGGTTATGTACTGATATTTGGCTCCACTTTACACAGCATTCTTAAAAAATGACAGGAGCGGACACCAGATTGGTGGCTGCTGGTTTAGGAAGGTATGAGAGTGTGAGGTAAAATCAGCATGGCTCTAATCAGGCTTCTGGGGTGATAGGGGTAGGGTGGATTTGGGCCATACCCATACACATCCTGGTTGAGATATGGTCACTACAGTTTGCAAGATGTTTCTCTTGGTGGAAATTGATCAGAAGGCACATGGCATGGCTCTGCCTTATGTGTTCTGACTATAAATGATTCTACAATTACAGCAAAGTTAAAAAATTTCTTTAAAAAATATCGTCCAACACAACATACCTAGTCCCCAAATCCATCATGAAAATATGCACTATGGAAGATAATCCACAATTAATATTATAAACATTGTAATTATCTGTTAATTTAATTATCACAATTAAATAAAATTAATTTTATTTACAATTTTATTTATAAATTTTATATTTTATAAATTAATTTTATTTATTTATCACAATTAAAATTATAAATATTAAAAATGTGAACATTGGGTATACATGCTCCACTTTAAAAAAATATTACCATTATTTTATCACTTCTTTGATGTCTAGTCAGTCTGTCTTATTTATTGGAATCCCCTGGTTGGCCAATATTTTCTTTTGTGTGTGGCTTCTAGTATAAAAAATAAAATGTTGTGGACACTGAAAAGTTCACACACACACACACACACACACACACAAAAAACAGTTACAATGCAAGAAACAGCATTTGCCAACATCTGCTTAGTTTTTATAAGGCAATCTTTTCATTTTTAAAGATAATTTTGAAATAATAGAATATTAGTCTTTCTCCTTTGCTGGTTGGATAGGAATCCTTTAATAAATGCATTTATTGCCTACCATGGGTAAGCCCTCTCAGCACGGCCGTCCTTGAAAGTTAAGGTCAACAATGCGTGTGGGGAAATGAAGTTTAGAGACTACTTCTAAAAAGTAATTAAAATTGCCTTGAAGCAGTAGGAAAGATGGTAACCAAAATTATCAATCTTTTCCCCAAGCTTCCACCTTTTCCGCCACTGACAAATGGCAATCACTGGACAGCGAGGCCTCTGCCAGCTCATACTGCTTCGCTGGGGCTTTATTCTGTTACATTCCACATTTCCTCCCTTGAAGAGGGTTCACACTGCTTTTTTCATCAGTTGCCTAAGTGGGTTCCATCACTTTCGCAGAAAAGACTACAGAGATCTTGCCTGCGAGCCTTTGTCTAATTAACTAATCCTATGAGCTGTAACACTGTTCACTATTAACTTTTCAGAATATCCTACTACTTAAGGGGGTTGACTTGTTAATCACTGACAGCCCAGTGGAGATATGTGAGTGTGTCTGCAGATGTACTCAAGAAGGATACATGGGTGGGTTGTGGGGGCCTCCAACAGGCAGCCGCTCTTTCTCTGTCACAGGGAATACTGAAGGTGGCTGTTTAAGCTTCCCTCACCCTCCACATTGGTCTTTGATTACACTGTGGGCACCGTTTCATCATATTTGAATATTTGCATCTTGTAAACTGATGACAGACAGACTTTTGGGAAGTGTGGCACCGGGAGAGTCAGCTACCTCCCGACGTCCATGTGCAGTGGCAATCTGTTAATTCTGAATGCAGAGCAATGTGAGCACCTTTCTTCTCCATTCATGAATTATAATAAATCCTTGCAGAAGTTTGTCTAGAAGGAAGTAGGGAAAGTCAGTGCCCATGCATCAAATATTCTTGTTTCCTAATTTGAGCTGGTATCACATATATTTTAGAAATCCAGTAAAAAAAAAAAAAAGTTTCATGAGAGGAGCGTATTTGTAGTTAATTTATATATTTTTTAAAAAGCTCAGTCTGAATTATGTAGAAGATCTTTCTTCCTTCTGATAATGTGTTAATTGGATTGCCAACTTGTTTCTTAAATATTGCAGGTGCCATGTGTCTCTGTTTAAAAAGATGTAATGGATAAAACATGGCCCCTTTATCCATTACGCCCCTGCAAATTTTGCCTGTTACTCAAAAGCAGAAATGCTAAGATGGCCTTATAGTGCATTCACAGATTCCTTTTTTGTGTATTAGAACATCTTCATGAGAGTGGCTTATTTTAAAATCTTTAAAGCACCAAATAAAATATAATGCTGAACTGAACACTACACATAAGAGAGAGAAGCTGAGATGGGGGAAAGCTTGGAGTCTGCCTTCGCCTCCCTCCATCCCCAAGTAGGCTTCTTATGGATACAGTACATAGACTGGTTCTCTAATATAGGAAGTGCCTTCTCTTAAAAACACATAAGAAAAATTCCAAATACAGATACGATCCAAAATATTTAGCCACAGAATATCCCTGTGACCTCTGGGTGGACCTAAGAAAATCTGATTTTAAAATCTACAAAAGTAGGAGATAGTGGCCTAATAATTTAATGCACTAGTAAATAAGAGGTCAAAGGCAATTTGCTTCCTGTTCCCCTGTGCCTTTATATTGATATGTCTGGGGATAAAAAGCCAACTCTGGTTAATGTCCAGAGCAAGAAAGGATAAGCAAATTCACAATTGTGTTTTGCTCTCCAGCTTCAGAGCTCCATGTGGCTGCTTTTAGAATCTGTTAGGGTCCCTGGAGCCATTTGCACAGGAAATGGGGAAAGCAGAGCCAGGATCTGCTGTCTATGAATTTTATGAATTGTGAAATGCAGGGACGTTTCTACGTGCGCATAGTCCTAATCAACAAGAGCCACGAAGGAGCAGCACGCACCCTGCGAGGAGTCTCGCTATCTGCCGCGATAGCACAAACGTGTGTTTGGGTATATTTGTATTTGAATAGTAATGAAAAGGCAGAAGTCTACATCAGATTGGTATATAGTCTAATTCCACACTTTTTTTTTCTTCTCCCGTCCAAACTGTTTAACATTCGAGAAAGTCAGCGCGGTTACACCTCCTGCGAAAATTTCAATATGAAATGTGGAAGTTTGCTGAAGCCTTTGCCTCCTCGGCTCCACCTTCGCAGCACGCTAGCTGCCTGCTCTCCTCCCCTTTCCTATGTGCCTCCTGAGATCCAGCTGAACAGATGGCTGTACCTTAGGCACTGGCTAAGTTACCGTAACCGGAAAGACAGTCCCTCCGCACTCCTCCTCCCCGCCATGCAATACTCAAAGAAGCATCAGAGCAAGCCCAAGAGCCTGCAGCCTCAAAACCTAATGAAGGAAGGATATGAACACCCTCTTCCAAGTTTTCAGTATGCCCCTTTCTCTATAGGAGTCTGCAAGCAGCACCACACAGAGTGAGCAGAGGGCGGTGGCCCACAGATTTCCAGGCAGAACATCAGCATCACTGTCAAGTCAAGCTCCTGCTTCATGAACACCTATAAAGAGCCAGGCTCTCAGTCAGGCTCCTAAGGCAAGTTATCAGTAATATTCTCATTCATATTTTAAGTGACTTTCTAATTTCACACATCTAAAAATTATTCACACCAAGTTTGGAACTGACTACTAACTCCAAGATCTATCAGACTGAGAAATGGACAATCTTAGAACATTGTCTCATGTTCCTTTTGGTCACTAGATTTGTAATTGTCCAAGAACTTAAGCCCTCCAATATAACTCATTTGGCTCATGGAAGTCGGAAGTCATATCCCAATCCTTATGTACCAGTAAAGAAAACACCAGATCAGTTGACTCGTGTATGCAAGAACCTCATATATCCAATATCATGGAAATGAAGGAGAAAAATATCATGAGGAAGAGTGAACAAAGATTTGAGAGGGGTAGGCCCTAGGTCTCACTCTAGAAAATGGAGGTACTGTGCCGACTTTGAAGTCACATAATATAATATGCCTTTGTACTGTATAAATCTCCTAATAATAGTAGTTTAAATAGTAATAGATTTCATCACTACCACCCTCATCACTTCCACCAAGCATTATCAATATTGTATGGATGGCCATGATATGGAGCAGCTATTACTTAATGATCATCAAAACACTAGTTAAGTACCAATGTTCTAAACTACATCTCGTGGGTTGAAGCATTTCTGTTCTCTGAAGAGTTAGTACTATCATGCTTTCTTAAGATGGAAACAGTTATTAATAACCCCATTTAGTATTTAACTTTCACTTCATGATATAGTTCTACTATCCCTGGAAATATGAACCTGAGATGTTCTAGCAATATCACCCATTCATAGTCAAATCAGATATACGTTGCCCTGACTTTTAATATATCATATTAAGCTCATGATACAAATGGTGCCTTATGTAGATAAGAAGAAAATGAAATGAAAAAGATCAGATAACTCCCTACCTGTTCGGGAAGGTAGAGTCTGGTAAGCGGAAATTCTGTTGTTTACTGAACCCAAACAATTGATGTGGAAATACAGCACTTGAGGAAGGAGTGTGGGTCTAAATTACCATGCACAATTCATAGAGAATTAGGGCATAAGGGATTGCATATGTGTGTGAGGTACAGTTGATATTTTCTATTATTTTACTGTTAGGAGAAAGCAGATGGCATTCCTTAAAGTCTTGCTTTAATGATGACATGGTACAAGAACTGAAGTGCAAGATCCAGGAAGGGATGACAACAAGGGAATCATTTGCATTGTATCTGAGATGCTCTGTGAGAGCAGGAACCTCTTCTCTTTTCACTAAATATATCACCAGTATTTGCTGGAGAACCCACCATTAAAGAGTCCCCAGTAAAAGCTTTGTAAAAATAGATATGTGTTTATAAGAAGCATCTTAAGAAAATAATGGGAAAAATGCTTCAAGGGTCTTAGAGCCATTACTGTCTTTCTTGGTTATTTAACTGCCCTGAACATATTATTCAGGCCTATTGTTAATTTGCAGGATTTACATAAGAACTTCTATAATAATTTCATGACAAATTTCCTTCCTACCTCCTGCTTTGTCAAACAAATACAATGTCAAATGTTCTCTTTCAAGGTAGCCGTGCTTCCTTAATTAGGATGCAATACATGAATATTGGTAACTGCTTGGAAAATTTGAAGATAGTATTCTAAGAGTAGGAACTGGCTTCTGATAAAAGTCAGAGTCAGTATCCTGCTTATAAAACATCTTTTTGTTTTAGAAGGTATGGGCTGGAACATAGCATTTACTGCATATAAAGTATCCTCTTCTATAAGGATCCAGCTGGAACTTTAGTTTTTTTTTTTTTGTTGGTTTTTTTGTTTTGTTTGTTTTTACATCATAGAGTTCATTGCACTACTCAAATCTGCCATGGTAGCACAAAAGCAGCCAAAGGCAATACTTAACTGAATGGATGTATTTGTGTTTCAATAAAACTTTATTTTTAAAACCAGGCAGCACATTGGATTTGATGCTCAGACCAAAGAATGCCAACAGCTGCTACAACATAGATAGGACACCATTAAAAGCCAAAAGTTTGAAACTCTCACCAAATATTTGCTTCATACTAAGGATCCTTCACCAAGGATCTTAGAGAAGTTGAGAACTTGCCCTACTAGAAAGTTTTCGATAAGGATGAATTAACATGAACAAGATATTCATGGTGAATGAGTATGGGGTCAATAACTAGAACAATATAACTAGGGGAAATTGCTTGCATTCAGAAGGTTACTGATTTGAAACTGAGATATTTTCTTGGGCTTCAAGCCAAAGTTGTGCATCCCTCAAGAAGATATATATATATATTTTTTTTTTAATAATTTTTATTGTTTAATTTTCGGTGGACACAACATCTTTGTGTGTATGTGGTGCTGAGGATCGAACCCGGGCCGCACGCATGCCAGGCGAGCGTGCTACCGCTTGAGCCACATCCCCAGCCCTCAAGAAGATATATTTATGTTTAACTGCTCATTGACAATAGTTTGAAATTTGACCTTTCTGTATAATATGCATTTAATTCTTGCCTCACTGCTTCTACTAATTATTATTTTGCCAATTATTTTATGGAATTGAGGTTTGTCAGTGTATATGAGAAGCAGCGATGATGTATCAAATTGTTTCTTTTATAACCCATTTTTCTGTCTCTATGTCTTATTTTGTTCTTATGAGAAAGAAAAAGATAAATGATTTACCAAATGATCAGAAATGTTGGCAGTTCAAGTTTTAAGATCTGGAAGAATATAAACACAGAAAAAGAAACTCATACCCTTTCTTACAGGAATGGGTATTTATCACACAGTAAGGAGAAAGAATTGGGGTAATAGCTAAAGAATTCACTTATACAACTGTGTATTAAAAGGACTCTTTGTAGCCTGTACTTGTATTGTGAATTAGCTGTAAATCAATAGGTGATATGAAAAAAAATATTAGAAAATGCACAGCCCAATAGAAAATTTTGTGCAAATTTAAAAATAACTCAATAACATCAATCTCGAAATTACGTACTTGCATCCTTGAATTTCCTAATGATCCCTCAAGGTACGGCATTATATTTTTACAGCTATTAGCACTGCCATTCACCAGAATCATAATGCTGTAATCACTCAGAGGTTCAAGGAAATGAAAGTCTCTCACATTTGCCTACTACCCTCTGTTGTCTAATATAGTATCGAATGTTACAACAGTGTAAACTCTTCCATACATGTGGATAAAAGCCTCCGTGGGAGACAGTTGTGATAAACTGCCTGAAATAGAGAGGTAGCTTCTGATTTTTGAGAGGGGAATGTTCCCTCCCAAAGCAATTACCAACATCCCTCATGCTATGAAATGTTGTGTTCTGGTACAACTGGTAGAAAACGGAATCTGGCTTCCTCATTGCCTTTGATTATAAAAACGGAGGGCCACTCCTGAGGGCCAAGGAAGAATAAAGGCTCAAAGAAGTCATCAAAACCCTACTTTCAAAGGACAGGCAGTCTTTAAATCCTGGAGGTAGAAAAGAAAGCCAGGCCTCAGAAATGAATATTGGTCCTCTAAAGAGGCTGCTGGAAACCCTAACCAGTAAGGACTGTTGGAAACAAGGGAGAAAGACCCAAAGGACAAATGGAACTACAGACAAAAGAAGGGTACGCACCAGAATCAAATGTCAGTCCGATTCTATCATCAAATGCCTTCCTAGATTCACCAGCGGGATAACATGCAATTCTCTGTGGGGACTCACATATGACTTCATAACACAAGAGAAACAGCAGGATTTTTAAAAGTAACAGATTGATTTGGCCGGCAGGACCAGTTGAGGATAGAGAGCTGAGGCAGAGGCTCCAACTATACTGAGGGATAAACAAATAGAGCAACCTGTTTTCTATAAATCACATTCAAAAGGACTGCAGATGAGTTACACACTCCCTACTTAGGAGAAGCAGTTCATTTAGGAGCATACATTGGAATTGTGTGATTTGACCTTCATTTTCTCCCAATTTTTTGTCCTTATCCTATAGTATGTCCACAGATACCAGAAACTTTTTATTTATATGTACGGATATGTTGCCATTGCTGAGCCTCACTAGGAATTTACTAGTTATCTCATTAAACTTCACAGCAACATGTTATTTAGATACTATGATCCCCATTTTACAGGCGTGGATTGGAATAAACTTGGCTTACCATTACATAAAACATTAAAAAAAAAAAACAAAAAAAAACACATGAAAGTGGCAAAACCTAGATTTGAATCCAGATATCTGGTTTAAACTCCAGATTTCACCAACACATGAAATCTTTTTTGTGTTTCATCTCCATGTGTTTGTCTATTTTTTAAACAGCATACCACATTGCTACAATTCAAAAAAGATGGGAAATTTCAAGAAAGCACTCTGTGTACAGCTAGCTCTCATCGACATTTTAGAAAGTTAAATTTTATCTTTAGTAAAAAGATACTTCAAAATAAAGTGAATGAATTTGCAACTCTTAATCAAGGTTAAATTCTATGACCTCTCTTTCTGTGTTAACCCCCTTTTTCTTATACCCAAGTGTTTTTATGTGATTTGAGAAAAATTAAATTTGAATTACAATTCATTCCAAGGGAATTTCGTACCTCTTCTTGAGATGATTAGTGACAATTTGCAATCTTACAATCATAATAAATGATTGCTATAATAAAGAGATCCTAAAAGGAGAGGTTCAATCGGTTTAAGAAGGAAAAGGAGAGGGACATTCCATAAATGGGATTTGACTTCATCCAGTCCCTGTGCTTGTTTACCTAATGAGCACCTGTACCTCCAAAGTAGTAAGAACTGTTCTGAATGTGGTGTCGAAAAATGTATGTAAGATGTGACATACATTTGGTCTGGTCCAGGGATCTCACCTACTCCTCAGAAGCCAAACCACACAGGTAATGCCAATTCAATGCAGTACCAGTGCCAGGAGCAAAACCACTTGACTACCATATTGCAAAAGTCTGATTGGAACAAGAGTGTGTACATGACCTGCATTAGTCCAGAGTATTTTCTTCAGGAATATGGAAGTATTTGGTGGGAAAGGAAAGGGTAATTGACATTGACTTTCTTCCTGTTGCTTGGAAAATGTGAGGTCAGAAACCCCAGGCCATAAACAGATAAGAAGTCAGTTTGTAGAATGAGAGAATAAAGCAATATAGAGACAAGTGTTTCCAATCCCTAATTCTAGTACCTGCAAAGGGCTGGCTAGAATTTTGCACTTGAATTCACAGAAACATCCCTATACCCTTAGCATAAATTTTTCATTTCAACTTAAACTAACTTGAGATAGTTTCACATATTTGGAACCCAGAATGCTCAAGACACTGTTACCTGAGTTTAAAAAGAATTATTTGCAACCTTGATATCTTAGCACCCATCTCTCAAAAACTCTTTCAAAAGGCAAACTTGCCTACCCTTCTCTTTTTTTTATGCACAAACTTCATGACTTTATTAATCAGGAAGTTCTCTTAACTATTTTGCTTCATGCTTAATTCACATAAGACCTAGCTGTTTTAGATAATAGAATCTTAGGCTTGAACGCTATTTAACTCCTTTTCTATCTGATCTTGCACAAATCATGGGCATCCAGATTTGTAGATCCAATTGAGTGATGCTATCAAGTCCATTGGCCAGTTTAATTGCTAAACAAACATTGACATCATTAAATGCCCAAGGTGTATAGACTGCCAAAGAAATATTCTTCAGATGGAAAAAAGTTATATGACCTGCTGATGAAAGGGCTGCACTTGTGTGGAGTAGGCAAAGACACACATAGGAAGGGTCCAGTAAAAAATCCTTGGCTCAGTGTTTGCTTGGGTCAATTATTGGGAATATTTTGTAGCACTGCTGTTCATTCTCTGGGACCCTGTGAGAGCTTGCGTTCCTCTGCAGCTGCCAGGGCAGGGATGGAGGATGTGAACCACACTTCAGAGGATAACAGCCCAGACTTCAGGAACAAAACACATACTACTCAATGGTCTCATTTCCTAAATCACTCATGAATATATTTCCATATGTAGTAAGAGCCAAATTATTTCAAGTATGCCCCATCTTGTCTACCACATCAGGATTTCCACAAAATGAGAATTTAGGAACGTGAGTGGAGATTGGGGAGAACATGTCTCCCAGGGATTGAAGCACTAGTTCCTGAATTTAGAACTTTCAGGCTAGTCTTCCAGCCAAATAGGGGTCTTTTGGTTCCTTCTGCAATACAAATAACAATATCTAAAACAGGAACACTCAGTCTCTTCTATTTCATGCTGATCCTTCAGCAAAACCAACCTTCAGAAGAGCATGGGTCCCCTGCATAGAGGCACTGCACCGACTAGGATTTCTGTATCGACCTTGTCCTGGTTACCACAGATGTGGCACAAACTAAGAAACAAAAAAGTTCTTCTTTTTATTTCATGTTTTACTGAAAAAGGAGAATTGCTTAGCATTTCTAGAGATTTTATAAACTGAAACAGCAAATACCAGAATGGTAAAGGCTGACACATGAAAGGGCACTTTAGAAATATTGAGAAATTGGAAATAAAGGACGGAGGAAAAACTTCATTTTAGCATATGGGAAATTGCCAGAACAGAGATTAAAATCCAAGTAGAATATATAAAGAATGATGGTTAGGTGAAATCCTTAGAATTTTACTTTGAGGCTAAAGCTCTTAATTCTGTGCTTCAGTCTGCTCAATTTTTCTCTGGGGTAATATTCCAGAGCTGGACCTCTGAATACACTCTCAGAATTCTGAATTTCAGCTTTGAACTACCCTTGCTCTCTGCGAGCACAATTGAAGTTTCAGCAGAGTTCTCATGAATGGGATTAGTGCCTTATCAAAGAGGTAGGAGGGAGCTGGTTTTCCCCTTTCTAATAGGTGAGGGCAAGAAGAAGGAGGAACAGCACCCAAAGAGACACTGAATCCTGCACTGGACCTTAGCTTCACAGCCTGTAGAACTGTGAGGAATAAATGTTGGTTGTTGATGAACCACCTACTTTATGGTAATTTTGTTGTAGCAGCTTGAATGAACTAAGACAGAAATAAACATGATTTGCTAAAATTGATCTAATGGAATTGTAACAGGAATGGGTTTAGACATCACGCTCAGGGAAGCCCCAGCCTGGAATTGTACTCAGAAGGGATCCTGGAGCTTGTTCCCAAATGTGTGTGAGGACCAGAAGATAAATCCCCTGTGACCCCTTTTGTCACCAAGACTGCTGAGTCTGTAGCAACCTTCAGGTCCTCATCTTATCCCTCCCTTTACTACTAGTACACAGGTAGCTGTATCTGAAGGAGAAACAGTGAGGAGAATTGGCAGTTATACGCCATTGACATTTTCCCTTGCTTTGCTGAGTTGTGCAATCTTGGCATCTTATAGACCCGGTATTTGGCTTCCTTGGTCAGCACACAAGTGCGCACAGATAGGGATCATCTTTGTTGTAAGCATCTCACCTCTCAAAGAATTATATTAAGACCTCTCCTTGCCTTAATGCTTTGAATTCTCCCAACCACCCTACCCAAAGATACACTTATCTTAAATTTAAAAAAAATCAAACTAAGTATCTCACATCAATTTGAAAAAAATGCATTGAATTTAACATCTCGATTTTAAAGACAAGGCACCTTGGATCACTGGCCAAAAGTGTAACAGCTTGCAAGTGGTGGAGTTTGTTTGAATCCAGTCTGACTCCAAACGGGAGCTGTTATACTATCCCCCTGGAGCATTCCAAGGAAACGGGAACCCAGGGGACTGGGCCGTCTATTCAAGGGAGATATGATATGCATCCTTCAAATTAGAGCAATTATAGGGTAACATAAAAAAAATGTAAGAATTTATTCAGGACAGGCTATATCCATACACATTCAAGGAAAGCACATCAAGGAAAAGATCCCTGTGGGGGAAGGTTAATCAAAGAGGCTTTTTGAAGGATATAAATATTGAAGCTTTAATATTTCAATTCATTATTGGTGACCTGTTTCTACTATGAAAGCGAGAAATGGTCCCCTTAATCTTCTGCCTAGGAAAATCAGGCACTCCCTGCCTTGATTCATGCTGCTTTCTTCTCCTGGATAGGGTGACAAGGAGGATGAGGATGGTGGTGGCAATAGTGGTGACCACCACTGTGATAAAAACTACCCCATAGTGGAGGCTCACTTTGTATCAGAAACCATGTCGGAGGTTTTATGTGCATGATCTTATCTAATCCAAGATGCACAGTTACTGTTCTCCCAGTTTGGGAGTTGAGGAATCTGAGATTTAAGGAGGTTATATAATGAATTCAAACTCACATAAATAGTCCTTGCAAAGCTGGGACCCAGATGCCATTGCCATCAGCTCTAGGTGTCATGTTATTGGCACTACTGCCCTATCCTCCTTACCTGATGCTGTGGCTCTTGAACTTTAGCAAATATCAGAATCACCTGGGAAACTTGTTAAAACCAGATCACTGTTCTACTCCTTCTCAGTCAACATGTTAAAGGCAGGTAGAGCACAACCATGTACATTTCTAATAAGCTGCCACGTAATGCTGATGTTGCTGGTGCTGAGACCAGGCTTTGAGAACCACTGACCTAATAAAATCATTCCCCTTTTGGCACCTGTGAAATGGAATAATCCCAGTACCAAACTCATAGAGATCCTGGGAGGGTTTAAAGACATGGTGCATGTAAAAGTCTCAGGGCTTGCATTCCAGCAGAGTAAATCATGACCGACCGCCTCATGGTACTTGTCATTATTTTTGTTTTTATTGTTAGAGGCCAAGCTCAAATTTTAATGAACAATCTATCCAGAAAAATAGTTTCCTTTCCACATCTTAATATTACCTTTGCACTACCACATCTGTGATTATGTTTTGCTCTGTGTAAATTACAGTGTATCCATGTCTAACTTTCATGCTAAATCTTCAACAGGTCAAGGCAGAAAACATGCATTTAGAATAAATACTCTGCTGTCTTGAATGGTGCCTAGCACAGTCCTCTTAAAGCATGGATCACACTGTTTATTGCTTAATAATGAAATGATTCAAAAGCAGAGAATAAAACTAGAAGAGATTTAAATTATACTATTAGATTCAATTTAGTAGAAGATTTAGTAAGATCCCTTAGGTCTCCTGATTCAGAGTCTAATGCCAGCCCCCAGTTTCCTGCACCAACCTAGATATAGCCGTGGAAGAAGAGATAAACAGCAAATGTAATTACAGTGACATAATGGTTAAACTTTTATAGCTGAGGGGATCAGCAAATAGGATTTTAAAAATCAAATTAAAACTGTCATTCCACAACATTAAGTTTCCAGAATTTTCATTTTTTAATATTAATGATTTTTTTCTCCAAAAAGGAACAAACAATGCTAATTCTACTGCTACAATACTGTTAATGAAGAAATAAAGAATAATTTATCATTGCATAATTAACACAGTACAGTTAAGCATGTTTTAATGATTCTGTATAATGTCCTCTCATAACTAGATGATACTTGTTAGTCATAGTGAAAAAAAAAAAAAACACATACTAGGAATCATTAATGAAGATTCACACACTGACCAGGATTCTATTTTATTATTTTCTAAAAAAAGTGTTTACAAGATAACTTGGTGTGTTTTGACATTGGTTTACTCCTGAATCTGTAGGTGACCAGATGGTTAGTAAAATATTTTAACTGATTCAAAGAAATGAAAGGCTAAGAAATAAACAGCTGAGAACACAACCCCTGCAGAGCAGCAGGCTTTCTTCTCTGTTTCCAAGTGGAATTAACTGGTAAAGGTATTGGAGCATTGGACGTAGAAGGCAGGGAAATATTGTTATCTTTCACTTATAAAACTTTAAAATTTATAAAAGTTATGAGATTATTTATGGGAGTTTCTCTTCACAACATCTCCAGGGCCAGAAAGATAGGAGGAGAAGGAAAAAAGATAATTGAAGGAGACGATTAATTAAAGGTGGTAATAAATATGATCTTATAGCCACTTTTCCTTTTAATGTTGTTAGTAAGATTAGACAGACGTGTAGACCACTATGGGTTCTATCTGCAAGTAACAGTGCAAAGACTTCAATGTCTCCATTCACTAAAACAGGTGTTTATTCAGGTTTGCACTTCAGAGACAAGCCTCTCCATAGCCATATATAGTTGGCAGATGTATTTATTTGATTCATGTATTACTTCAATTTTATTTAGTGTACAACATATGCAAGTTAGGAAGTTATATATAAAGTATATATTTCTATCTGTCCTTCAGCAATCAGATCACCCAGCAACACTGAATGAATGACATAATCAACACAAGATAGACAAGAACAATCCTTTTTTAGAAAGAAAGATACTTCTAAATCTCCAGTCAATATCCCCTACTGCCAGACACTTAGTTCTCTTCTACCATTTACATCATCTGCTTGAATTCTGTTGACATTTCCATTTTTTAACCTTGATCTCTTCTATCTCTAGTACAATGATTTCCAAAGTTGGTCCCTTGACCTGTGTATTCATTAAAAAAAAGATCTTTTTTTTTTTTTTTTTTTTTGGGCCAGGGATTTAACCCAGGGTCACTTAACCACTGAGCCACATATCTTTTTATTTTTTTATTTTTTATTATGAGACAACTATTGATAAGTTGCTTAGGGTCTTGCTAAGTTAGGAGGTTGGCTTTGAACTTGAGATCCTCCTGCCTCAGCCTCCTGAGCTGCTGGGATTACAGGCATCTGCCCAGCAGGAAAACAGATTCTCAGCCCCATCCCAGGCCTGTGGAATCCAAACCCCTAAACATGGGATCTACACTCTATATTTAGAAATCCTTTGGGAGATTCTGATGTACATTCAAGTTTGAGAACCATAGATCTCCCACATTTTTCTTCCACACATGAGGTTTCGAGGTGGTATCTCTTCTTGGCTTGCTTTTATTTTTTCAAACCTGTGAAGAATCACTAACAGTGGGGGCCTGAGTGAGAATCTTTTTTGAAGTGTTGTATAGTTTCTGACACACATGACACCCAGGGACAAAGAGTGATCTCATGAGGTTGGCATTTCAACAGTCTGGAATATCAAGTCTCAACCAGGTCTATGCATGTTCTGCAATAACAAAATGGGTCAGTCATTCATGATAGAACTGAGGGAGTAAGAGAGAGCTTGTTTTTGACCTTGAAGAAAGGATGTCATGGGATTCTAAATAAGAACATTCAAAATAAAAACATTTTCTAGCTCTTCAGCATCATTTCTTCAACATCAATTTCTCTCATAGTGTAAGTAGTGACAACGTGAAAGTACAAACTTTGGAACCCATTCTCACTAAGTAGGTGATTGTCAGAGATCTTGCCTTTTGCCTTTCTTTGACTCTTTTCTAGAACCTTTCACCATGTTTACATTTTAATTACAACACTTCTTTGCATTGATATATACTAAATATATTTTATGCCACTCCTAATATTTTTATAACACATTACTGGTTCTATATAACTTTAATACAGCCTGCAGAAGACAGGGTAAATTGACTGTGCACTCTTTCCTGATTTATTTTATCATACTTTTTGGATTTGGGGGGGTTAATTTTCTATGCATAAGCTTGTTACTTTGTCTAGTTGTCTGGATTCTTTTTTTTTACATAGTGAAAAAAGTAGGTTACAAAACACCATATAGAATATGATTTTTATGGTAGGGTAATAGGGAAAAGTTGTAATCTCTTTTTTTACATATTCTATTTTATCTGAATAACCTAATTTATTGATACAGTGTTAAGCTCTTCCATCAAAAATCTTGATCTATAAGCCTGTCAGATAGAAAGATCCCATCTCAGCATGGTGATGCATGAGAAAGGAGCACAGTTTAAACTCCCAGGATTCTGAAGAAAAATGTAGATATTTTCATTGAATTTTTTCTAAGTATACAGAGGGATTAATGGAAAATTGCATCTCACAGTCTCTAGCAAACCTCCTTATCTTTTTCACAGCAAAACTTCCTAAAAGTTATATTCCCCCTGATCTTTCCCAAATCTACCACCAAAGAGTAGCTACAACACTTTCTCCTCCAAGGCCCAACACTTCTCTCTTTATTAGTCAGTCTTTTTTTACTTAATTTCTCCCTCCTTTTCCAGCTGCTTGTTCATTAAGTAAATCGACCTACAAAATTTATTCTTCCATTTGTCCTCACTGCATGTCTATATATTTTGATAGAAAAGCAACCAAATACTTTCCTTCAAAGGACAACAGGAAGAAGCTGGGGAGAGAGGCTAAGTTTCCCTGGGTTTTTAACATTTATGCTATGCTTTATTAATAATGTTTACATCGTACCTTGAGGTTGATGCTATAGTTTTAGTCCCAATTAGATATGCTATAAAATTCTATTAGCTTTATAATCAGTGCAGAAGGGCTGTGCCAGGCCCCTCTCTTCCATTTCTCCATTAAGACATATCCTTATAATTTCTACCCTGGGCATCTTTGCTTTGGACCAGTTACTTATGACAAAGCATGGCTGAACCAGTCCATTTTATTTATCATGGCGGTACCAACTGGAGCACTTCCTCTTATTCCTCAAAATTTTTACCTCACTTATCGTCAGGGATGTTCACCCTGAATGCCTATGTTCACTTGTAGCCTAGGCCATGGGAATCCCAAAACTCCACAGACAACGTCAAGCTCATTTGCTTGCACGACATGCAATCCTCATGGGCTAGTTCCAGAAAACATACCCAAAGGCACTTTATCACTTCCAGGGGGGCACCACTTAGTGTAGGATCCCATCCAAAACCCAAAAACCAAAGCCAAAGCCAAAGGAATGCATAATGAATGGGAGTAAAAAACATTTAACAAAACAGCAATCACAAGCCTCAGCAAGTTTCCCAAGACACTTTAGGAACCACAATTAAAAAACTTGTTTCCAAACATCTCTTTAATAATCCCAATGTCAAACAATTTAGGAAGAAAAAAAAATTGTGGTTACTTCTTTCCCAATGACATTGCCATATAACTGATCAGAAGCAGGCAGAATAGAGAACTGAAAATAAAGGCTAAATCACACCAAATCTCAATTCTGTAATGGATACACTGCAAAACTACCGTTTCACGTAAACCAACAGGGTGTTTATCCAAAACAGCATACAGTTCCTTGTTCTCTCCGAAATTTTATTTCTCAGACATGGGCAAATATGGAATAAATGTAGCTGTAAAAATCATGGCCACTAAACTTTGGAATCTATGTTTTCCTACACAAGAAAGCATTTATGTCAATACTTTTCCATAAAACTCTTAGAAAACCTAAAAAGAAGAAAAAGAGGGCAGAAGTTTTTAGTCAGCTTGTAGTTCCTAATTAGCACCAAATCCCTTAACTATTTCATTCAGCTTTCAAAGGTAAGTGCTTTTAAATGAGGAACACGCCTTCAAGAAAGAATCTGGCTTTTAGCAATCACCCTTCAGAATTAGGACCTTCCTAATGGTGTAATTTCTCACATTGAATAAAAAGTCTTCATTACAATCATCCAAAAAAAAAAAAAGATGAAGAAGAAAAAAAACTATTTTATCCATTATTCTGTTCTAAGCATAAATTACAAAGAAATAAAGAATGCTATTAGAGAATCACAATTTGAAAGTGTCAATAAATGTTATTAAAGTTCTTTTTAGGACTCTTCATTTATTTTATAATTTGACAAATTTCGGGAGCAAGTTTTTGACTGAAGAACTCAAGACATCACAGAACTTTTAGTGATAACAAATAATGAACTACAAGGAGTAAATAAAAAGAAACTCTCAGTAAGTACAAATGGTTTCTCTCTTATCACATGGAGGATAAAAATCTAAACTCATTCATTGCTAAGACCCACAAGGAAGTAACTGAACCGGCATCTTCCTTATCACACCCTGAGCCTTGTGTACTCCACTCCCAACACAAGGCTCTTCTTTCTCCTCCTTGGACCACCCAAGAACATTCCCAGCATCCCTTTTCCTGGAAGAGCCCAACCCCAGGGCTGTGTCAGGCTGTCTCATCACCTCTTCTCACAAGTCAGGTGTCAACGCATATGCCCTCTGCACCAAAGGACACTCCCTGATCTCCTTTTCTAAATTCAATACTCATCCCTTACTTCCCATCAAATATCCTTTTTTTATTACTTCTTAGCAGACATCTTTCTCCATAATAATCTCGTTCATTTCTTTTTCTGTTTATTGTCAAGATCTCTCTCATTTCTTTGTAATATAAGCTCACGAGAGGAAGAAGGTTACATTTAGAGTCCAGTAAATACTTGCAGACCGCAAGAAAGAAGTTGGTGAAATTGAAGGCATGGGCTGGTTAAGCCGCTGACCCAGATAGAATGCACTCCACCTGGGAAGTAGGATAGCGGGTGGAGGGATGAGCTTGGCAGGAAAGTAGAATAGAGAGCTTGATTTCATCTCCACGTGAAGCACAGCAGGGAAGAGAGTGCTTTCTCCAGGCATTTAGCTCCAGACATGGCTCTGACACAGACACCTTTCTTCTAGGGCTTTATTTGAAGACTTTGAATGCAGGAACCCCTAGGTGAGAGAGGTCTCAAGAAGGCAGCTGTTCCTGAAGCTGCCCTTTCTCTCTTTTCACCCTTCTTCTCCCTGGTCCTGTGTACCTTAACTCTGATCCCTGAACACTCCCAAGGTGTGGTCACCAAGCTGCTGGTCTCTAGGAGCTTAAGCCATTCTCTTGTTGAGCCTCCCTGAGGGGTAGAAAATATTCTTCTTGTTCCCTGGCATCAGCCTAGTAACTTGTAGTAAATATCTCAGTAAAAAGAAAACCAGAAATAAAAGAATTTACAATTTTATTCTGAGTCAATTTGGCAGGCAAGCTTTATATGCCTTAACTCGATTCCTGTTCCCTTCCTTTGTACCAATCCTATCTGAGGAAGGAAAACTGGATGTCACAGTCCCCGTACAATCTTCGGAGATTAGTTTGCAACCAATGTAGGTGACTGTTAGCGGATACAAGGACAGTCGGATATTCAAAAAGCATTTACAGAGCACCAACTATACACTCGATATTTTCCTAGATCCTACAAGAGTCTCAAAATTCAGGAAAGAACTGATTCTTAACATATTGATCGTATGAATGAGTAAAGGAGAAAATATTACTGATTTCATAGATATTAAAATGCCATTTAAGAAAATTCAGCCTACATCTTTGGTTTTCAAAAATAATTTTTTGAGAAATAGTAATTCATAGTTATTCTAACAAGAAAAATTAGGACTCCACTAAAAATTTAAATTTTATATTATTATTGTTGCATTTAAAAATTATTTAGTTCTAGTGATAATTTGGAAGGTGGGTTTTTTTTTTTAGTTATTGTTATTATTTTCTCATTAAAACACTGAATCTGAGACTAAGAAGTTAACACACTTACCCAAAACCACAGAGCTATGAAATGAGAAAAAGTGACCCACATCTATGGAAAGTGAGGGTTATAAGCTGAAGACAGTGATGTGTTATTACACTTGGCTTAATGTCTTCCTGCATGTCAGGTCAAAGTCAAGCCACCACCTGAGCATGTGCACAATATTTTAGAAAAATGGAAATGCTATAGAGACTTGCATGGCATGGAATATCATGTTAACTCCTCAGAAATGATCAAAAGGCAAAAACCAGATAGTGTTAAGGGGGCCCAGGATTAAGGTTTGGTTGATCTAACCCTAGTAGGGATTACTAACTGGTTTCCCCAATGTGCATGTAGATGGTTTCATGGTCTACATTAAGGTGTAACTATGTAGCCGACATCCACCAATAAAACGGGAGAGGTGTTGCATACCATTTCCAGGAAAAACTGATAAAAAAAATATTTTCTCTGGTCTGAATGTGTCTGAAAAGTCACATGCTGGAAACTCAATCCCCAACTCAATCATGTGGAAGTGAATAGGTTGAAAGAGCTTTGCCCTCAGAAATGGATTAGTGTGGCTATTAAGGGAGGTTAGTTATCATGGGTGGATTCCCCATAGGAGGATGAGTTCAGCCCTCAACCTGTAAGTACCTGCACATACACACTCCATGCATGTGCCTGCCCTTCCCTTGGCCCTCTTCCTTCCACCACGGGAATCTGAGGCTGCAAGATCTCCAGCAGAAACCAATACCATGGTATTGCGCTTTTCAGTCTTTAGAACAGTGAGAAATTAAATTCTTTTTTTTTAAAAAATAAATGACCCTGTCTATAGCATTTTGCTAGAGCAACAGAAGATACACTAAGAAAAAAATGGCACTGAGAAGTGGGGTTGTTGCTGTAACAAACACCTGAAAGTATGGAAGTAGTTTTGGACATGAGTAATGGATAGAAGCTGAAAGAATTGGAGGAGACTAGAAGAAAAATTGTGTTGTCATGAGGGGCTTATTAAGGGTGATCTGAGGACCCAAAAGAAAAAAAAAAAACAAAACAACAAAACAATGCAGGAAAAGTATGGAACTTGGACATATTTAAGTCAGTATGACCAGAATGTTGGTAGAAATGTGGATGTAAATGCTATTCAGATGAGATAGCAGATGGAAATGAGGAAAAAGTTATCAGGAACTAGAGCCAAGGCCACTCTTGTTACAAGGGGGCAAAGAACTTGGCTGAACTGTGTTCGTGTCAATGGCCTTATGGAAGACAGTGCCAAAGGGCAGTGAACTAAACTATCTGGTGGGAAAAATGAGCAAAATATTTTAGTTGCCATGTGGTTACCTTGAACTACATATTGTAAAATGTGAGATGCGAGAAACTAAGGAATAAATTTATAATTAAAAGCAAAACAGAATTCAAAGCTTTGATAAATTCACAACTTGTCCATGCAAAGAGTGAAAAGGCAGTTTTAGGAGAGCACACCAAGAGTAGGGGCAAGTAATCTTTTACAAAAGACATTACCATGGATATAAGGGAGCCCAGCAATCTCCATCATTGCTTATTAAAACAACAGAGGAAAGACCCCAAAGGCATTTCAGAGATCTTCAAGGATGCTCCTCTCATCACAGGCTCAGCATAGAATCTTGAGTTCAAGACTTCCAGAAAGGCACCCACAGGACCTAAGCATTCACCTCTCCATGCAGCCTTGAGACTCTGTTCTCTGAATTCTGGGGCAACACTCTTAGATGCCCCAGCTGTGGCTCAAGTAGACCCAGGTGCAAATACAGCCACATGTCCAGAGGGTGAAGACAGAAGATTTAGTGCCTCTAAGTGGTGCTGATTTGGCAGATACACAGAGTGCACGAGATGTTGGGACAGGGAAGCATTGTCCCAGATTTCAAAGGGGACCCAGGCAGTAACATGATGCAGGTACAGAGGAACCACCAAGACTCCACCAAAGCAAAGCCAGTGAGCAATGGAATTGGGGCCACCTTCAAGACCACAGAAATGTAGGCGCCCAGGATTCAATCACAGGCTGGGAAAGCTGTAGGTATGTGTTTGCCAACAGTGAGAAACTCTAGGTCGAGTGAGCTCTGTAAAACCTCAGCGTAGGGCTGCCTGAGACAGTGGGGGACCAACCTCACACCAGTGTGCCCAGGATGTAGGATGTGGAATCAAAGACTACTCTCATATTTGTAAGATTAATGTTGCTTTCCCTGGTGGGTCTTGGTCTGACCTGGGACTTTTTCTTGCCTATTTCTCTCTTTTGGAAGGGGGATGTCTGTCCTATGTGTACCGCATCATTGCATTCTGGAAGCACATGACTTGTTAATTTCATAGGCTGGGATAAATCATGCCTTGAGTCTTACCTTATTTGGGTAGACTTTGAATTTTGGAGATGGTACTGGACTGAGTTAAAACATTAAGACTATTTTGAGATGGAATGAATAGATTTTGCATATGAAAAGGAACACAGATTTGGCAGCCAGAGATGGAATATGATATGAATCAAATGAATGTGAGCCCCAAAGATCAGATGTTGGAAACTTAATTCCTAATTGAATAGCTTCGGGAGGTGGGACCATCAAAAGGGGATTCCCTCAAGAAGAGATTAGTGTTGGCATCACAGGAGTGATGGGAGTGGGCTTGTGATAAAAGGAGAAGTCTGGTTCCCTTTCCTCACCTTCTTTCACATATATTTTCTTGCCCTTCTGGCCTTATGCAATGGGATGACACTTAAAGAAGTCTCTCGCCAGATGCTGCCATCTTGGTGTTGGACTTCCCAGCCTCTGGAACAGTGAGACATTAAATTTCTTTCTTTACAAATTACCCAGCCTATGGCACTCTGTTGAAGCAACATAAAACAGATGAGTACAGTGCTTCTCTGTATTCCTTTTCCTGCACAGCTGGCCAACATGGAGATGACCTTGGAAGGTGCATATTGAAGATGGCAGAGTCTCTATCCACCTGGGTCCTGCCTTCTCCAAATGACAGCATGAAGAACTACTCGACTGCTATTCATCTACTACTTCTATTACTGAGAAGTAAATATTTTCTTTGAGCTGTTTTAGATGGTGGTTAGCCTACATTAACAGCTACAGTCCATCATACTTATTGAACTATACAGAAGGCTAATATTTCCTCAAGCTTTGGGCCCAGCATCTCCACTCCCTCAATATCTTTCTTTATCACCTTTGGCACTTCTATTCTGTAGCTTTCTTTGTTTCTGCAAAGTTTTCCCTAACCTCAGAGAAGATATTTCACAGCCCTCTAAATTTTTTTTCTTTTGGGTTTTGGTAGCATAGAGCAAATTAACCTTGTGAACTCCCACTTGAGCAGGAGAACTCTATCATACTAGGCCCCCCAAAAACTCCTGACCTTGGCCCTGAATTCATTTCTCTACCTTGTTTAGTTTTCTGGAGCAATTTTTGTTGAGGATTTTTCTGTACTTCAAGTGCGGATGCTGCTTCATCTCTAATATTGCTAAATTAGGACTTGCCTTGGCACCTAGTAGGAATTCAATAAATATTTAACCAATAGTATCTATCCTTCAGGGATTCAGGAGGATTGAGACAGGATTCCAGTGTTCTAATATGGAATATCAGGAAATTATGCTCAAAGTAAGACTTATAAACACATTTGTAAAATTTATATAATTCAGTTCAAAATCGATTTGACTTTTTAAATCACACTGATAATCCCACAGAAGAATTTCAAAGGGTAACCAAGATATCCCCCATCTGTACTAAAGTGAGGTGGGCCTGGACACATGACCATTTTTTGATACACCTGTAGGAGACAAATTGTATAGAGTATTGCCCAAATTGGCTTGTGTGAAAATAATTAGTGCTTTAGCATGTGTCTGTGTTCCTTCAAGAAAAGGAAAGAAAATATTTGTAATTTTCCCTCTCAACTACAAGTAAATGAAAGACAGAATAAGACAATAAAAATATTACATAAAAGCATTTATAAGCATAGGCACTAGCATGCATTTGAATAGTTTTGACCCTCCATTATGACTGTTAATATTTCGGCTTATAGATTTTGGTGTAGAAGACTACTGTTTTGCTTTATAGCTTTGCGTACCATTTTAAATCAGAGAGCACACTCAGCCTAAAGCAACTACACACCCACAGCTGGTTCTTCTCCCAGCCTTTCTGTGCATGCAAAGCTGGACCCCGAAATCAACTTCTATAGCATGCTTCTCTTTTCTTTCCAGACGCCACTATCATGTGAAATGTATTCAGAATATAAAGAGTCTAATCATTAGCACTTTTCCCATTCAGGGATTTAAAATATCTACAAGCTGAAGTTATGTCTACAGGGAATGGTCCCACTCTACTTCCATTTCTCATCGTTCATTCTTTCTTGAAAGAGAGAACTAATTTGCCTCAATATATCACCACTTCACCATAAAACCCAAACCATCCAATCAACATGGCCTCTCCTGAACAAACATACTGGGAATGGGACCCGTGAAAAAATATGGTTGGCATTTAGTCCACTGCCAGCTTCTCCGAAGCAGCTCATTCCTTTTATTCACTCAACAGCATTCTTAGATGCTACGATTTTTGTATTGAGATGCACAATACGACAATCAAATAATAGATCAAAACAGTTTTAATAACATAACTGCATTTCAGCAGGATTCGTGTTTTTCTCTGTGAAGGAACATGCACAAGAGCCAATGGCATGCAATGGTCCCATATTTCAGATCAGAGAGCAGAAGTTGCAATATGTGTCTATATTTCCAACAAAAAACTCCACATGTTTTGTATCTTATGTCAGTGTTGTGCAACAGAAGCATAATACAAGCCACCTATATAATGTCTAGGGACTACATTAAGGCAGAATTAAGGCAGAACTAATTTTAGTTGCATATTTTATTTAACCTAATATATGCAAGATACAATAATTTCAACATATAAACAGTATGTGTGTGTGTATATATATATATATATATATATATATATATATATAGAGAGAGAGAGAGAGAGAGAGAGAGAGAGAGTTTTGTTTTTGTTTTTGTTTTTGTACCAGGGATTGAACTCAGGGGCACTCAACCACTGAGCCACATCCCCAGCCCTATTTTGTATTTTATTTAGAGATAGGGTCTCACTAAGTTGCTGAGCACCTCGCTTTTGTTGAGGCTGGCTTTGAATTCTCCATCTCTTGCCTCAGCCTCCCCAGCCACTGGGATTACAGGCATGTACCTCCACGCCCAGCTGAAATCAATATTTTTAAATTTATCGAAGAACTGTTTTACATTCTCTTTTATCATACTAATTCTTTAAAGCCTATTATGTATTTGACACTTATACTGCATCTCAATTTGGACTCCGGGGTGTCACTAGTATTTCATGTGTCTAACAGTCACATGTAACTAGCAGCTGCCATATGTACAGGGAGCTACAGTCAAGCCTCACACTTTTAGTTTATGTTTGAGTGAAAATTCACCATTCCCACTTAATCCTTCATTCAGCCCTTCTCACATTCAGGGCTCAGAATTCTTCATTCGAATCTGATGGTGATATTTCAGGCAGTTTTCCAGGGACATGAGATAGGGAAAAGGCAAGGTAACATCCTTCTCCTCCAAAGTGTGGTAAGTCCAAACATCATTTGTCTAGAGAAGGCTGTCTTGATCCCTTGATTGGACCGGTTCCTTTGTCATTCGCTGTCACAGCACATACTCCTACTTCCTAGTCCTTTTTCTAGTTTATTTACGTATTATCTAGTTTTCTTAAGTGACTGCAAGATCTATATGTAGGTAATGACTCCATCTGTCTTATTAATCATTGCAGCATCCCTGAAGTACCCCAGCACAGCCAGTACCTATCCCAGAATCAGTGTGCAGACATACTTTTTATATAAAGATGGACTGAGAAAAGTAAGGAGGAAGGAAAGGACAGGGCGAGGGAGGGAGAGAAAGAAAGGGAAGGAGAAAGAGGGAGGAAAAGAGGAAGGAGAAAGATATGTTCTAATGGAAGGTGAAACAACTTCCTCAAAATATTGGTTATGTTCATTAGCTAAATGGCACAGCCAGCGAGGATGATATAGCACTGTGCACCTGGCGTGTAGGCAGCGTCTTCTGAATTCTTCCAGACTCCACCAAACAAGGTTCATTTGCTCTTTTTCTGGATTTACTTCAACAATGTTTCAGTTCTGAGTATGACCCACAGATATGGCTGAAGGGGCTATGTACTGTACTGGGACTCCAGTAAATTTTCAAAACTCTTCTATCCAGTTTATAATGTATCAGATGCATGCAAAGGCTGGCAGAATTTTACTACTACTGTCATCTTGCCAAGGACTGACAGGTGACTATTAGCTGTCTACACCCAAGACTAATTACAGAGATATGCAGATATTTCCTTTACTGTCAGCTATCCATTCTAAGGATTCAATTTGTGGAGCATCAGAATTTGTTTTTAGGGCCAGTGTGTCTTGTTTCATTTCATTTTTGTTTTTAATATCTTCGAGTAAATAGCATATACACAATTTAGGGAATTTCAAATTTATGCTTCAGTCAAGAAATTTCAAATGTTTTATGACACATACTGGCTTTGGAGTCTCTTTCCTCCAAAATCTATAATTTGCTCATTCTTTTATTTCTTTCATCAATCTGTGAATTCAGTGAAGTCTGTTGATGTTGAGACTCTTTGGAGACCCTGTCCCCACCCAACCCCATATGTACATACTGCATCAATTTAGATTTTATTGACAGATACTCATGAACAGGCACAGAAGCAAACAGGCCTCTTCCTTTAGGAGGTCAGGTATTTTCAAAGAGTAGATCATGTACCAGGAGCGTGGACATCACTTGGGAACTTGCTAGAAACACCAATTCTCAGGCCCCTCCCCAGACACATTAAATCAGTGAAACTGGGCACAGGGCCAACCATCTGTGCTTTATAGAACCCTCTGAGGGGTTCTGATGCACAATGGAGTATAAGAACTACTGGACTTGCCTGGCCTCTTGCCCTGAGCCCAGGCAAAATACCATGAAAGCCACAAAAATGAATTAGCTCATTAAGAATTCACGTTTGTAAGCTCAAAATGGTACCATGATAGAAAAATATATTTAGGAAGCATATTCAAATCTTAGGATGATAATATATACACATATAATACATGTATATCTATTTGTATCTCTCCAAAATTTACAAAGAATATCACAAATTTAAAATCTTTTTACAGCAAAAATCCATCAAATTTCATTGTAAAGGGGAAAAGAAGTCACTGGTGCTATTTAAAAACCAACAACATTTCTGAAGTGAAATTCCAAGTTGTCTTTCAGTTTTTGTTTACAGTATTTTTAGATCGCTCTCTGCTTGCTATGTTTTCTTTTAGACATACTGCCAACTTTTGTATCTGTCATCTGGTTTAGAAAATGAGGTTTCTCATCATTTTAAAGCATTTCACCATTTCAGTTGTCACACTAATGCTTGGTACATCTGGAAGTTCCTGTGATAGGATGGATTTAGAGCCTGCATTTAAAAGCGTATCAAATAATTACCAATATTTAATTTCATGTTCCCTCAGAAAAAAAAAATCCATTAGAGGTTCTACAAGCTCTTCTTCCATGCCATCCCCTAAATTAAATTTCATATTAAAAAGACGAGATTCTAGGATTTCTCAGGCTTCAGGTTTGCAAATTTAAATTACAAAAAGCAGAAAGGAACGATATGGAATGAAGTGATTTATCCCAGGGGTTTGTTCTTTTTAAGTAGAAGATAAACTGAGACTCACAGGGGAGGGAGAGGAGGACAGAGGTGAGCCAGGTGGGCAACCTGCTCTTTCTTTGTTGTGCGATTCCATATTGCTTTGGGGTTTCTATTTCAAGCACCAATCATTTCTGTTTTCCTCCAACAAAATTGTGTTCTCGATGACTGGTGTATTATTTTTAACAAAACTCATTTGACACCCTTAAACTCTAATATGGTTTCTCCAATAGGTTTGAAACATTAAGCAAAAATTTTCCTCCCATTCCAAAACTCCAATGGGACTCAAAGTTCATAAATATTACCTTTAGAAGAATCCCATGGTATAGAATGCTTGGGATGGTAGCAAGGAGCATGGGGTCAGGAGGCTAATCTCTCAGGATGAATTCACTCTATGTGTCTTGAGTTTTTTCATGGATTGAAAGGGCATGCACATTTATTTAGCACTTGGGTTGTTTTTCAATAGGGTCAAACAAGTATTTATTGGCTTTATTTTATTGATAATAATTTAATAATAATATCAGAAATTATGCTTTGTTCTTTCTGATAGGAGCAAGCATTTTACGACTTTCCATCCTGGTATTTGCTAATTTTCTATAAACTTGTCAAAATGAAGGATGAAGAGATGAAAGAACAGATAAGTGGATGAGGTCCAGGAGATATCAGCAGGGCACTTCGTTGGGAAGCTGAAAATGGGAAGTGCCAAGGTCCTCAAGATGGCCCCTTCCAGCCCTCCAGGGGTCCAGCACCTCCTTCCCCCTGTACTTCACAGCACCAAACCCACACCACACCTCACATGCACACACAGGCAGCAGAAGCACTCCCACTGCCCACCTACTGTGGGCAACAGCAGCCCCTTCACCTAATGATTGTGTTCTTTGCCTAACGGAGGAAGGGGGCCCAGTCACACTGCCTGGGTGTTTGTTTCAAAATGCCGATAATTTGAAGATATGGTCATGCACTGGATTAACAAAGTCAGTACAGCTTTTCTTTTTCTTTGTTCTGGCAATGGAACCCAGGGCCTCACGCATGCTGGGGAAGCATTCTACTGCCGAGAGACACCCCCAGCTCTTGTTTTTCTTTGGAAGTACAGAGTCATTTTGACAAATACTTAATGCCATAATGTATAAATAAAATAAGTCTAATATAAATATTATAACATAAAGGATTATACCAAGTATATGTAAATATATATATTCCTTTACATATTACATAGTTCATATAAGTGTGTATATATGTGTGTGTGTGTGATTTATAAAAAAAATGAATGATCATTGAACAAAATATTCACATGAGTACATGGACACACCCAAGCATTTACATGAATACATACACACACACACACACACACACTTTTACAGCCACCACTCATGCTCATTAGGGCACAGTGATGGCGATCCTCTCTTCTCCTGAGTCACAAAGTAACTAAGCAGTGGAAACTGCAGGGTATTGGATGGGAAAGCCTGAGACCCTGCTCCTCTCTTGACTGAAAAGAAACTAGCATCTCTAGAAGGAAAGGCTCAAGAACCGATTCCATCCTTTATCCACCTACTCTTTTCTCCCCTGCGGGGGAGGGGAGGTAACTCATCCACCTGGTGACAGTGGGGAGGAACAGAACAAGGGGGCCATGAGGGTGACAGCATGTGTGTTCCCCTGTGCCCGAGCTGAGTGGAAGGGTGTCAGAGGTGCTTCCATCCTAGGAGCTGCTGTTTTGATCCCCGTTATCAACAGTTTCCAGTTCCAATTAGGAAGAGACCAGGATTATTCTTAGGTTCTTTACATGCCCTTTGTAAAACCCAAATCACTAATTTGCTGCTGCTTAAACACATAGAATCGCCCCCCTGTCATGAAATACTGTGTTCTATTAAATCATTCTCAGTGATCATTCAGCATTCCCATCGTACGATGTTCTATACCTTATTGAACCCCAACCCATCAGGATTCTGAAAAATTACGAAGTCTCAGAAAATCACACCAACATTCTTTGCATCCTGGTCTGTTCCTTTCCTGAAGAGGAATCCCTCAAACAGGACTGGCTGGGTCAATGTCGTGTTCAGATTATTTTCTTTCCTATATAACACAATGTTCTCATCCAGGTTTGTACTGCTTTATGCCTCCCCAGAAGCAAACAAGAGCACCTGTTACCTTGCACCCTTACCAGAATTAAGGAATGGAATTAAAATAATATGTCACATTCCACTTCCTGTGATTTTACACGCTTCAGGGAGTGGGAAAGAGCCCCGGTGCCTCCTTTGTTTGGGAGGCATTGTTCCACTGCAGTTTGCCCAAGTGTGAAATGCCTGATTTCCTTAAGTCAAGTTACCTAATCTCTTGACATTACAAATATTAGCGTTTTAAAGTCTGTTTTGAAATTAAGACAAAAGCAAACATCACTGCTAATGTACATTTGAAAGAGGAGGGGGGAAAGAAACCATGGCAACCAGCAGAGGAACTAAAATGGCAACTAAGAATTAGACACCAGAATAGAACCAGCAATGGGCCAGATGAGGAATATAACTGGAGGGGAGCTGACAGGAATTACAAGGTGTTCTTTTGCGTTTTGCCCTCCTCTTGGTCATTGCTAGAGGGATCCTGGATGAAGCTTACCTACACTACACTTCTGCTCCTCCTAAACTCCTGAAATGTACCACAGGCTGCCACACCACATGCAAACACAGCTTGTTTAGGCCACAGGATGGCACTCTGGGTGCATATAAGTGATGAAGTGCCAGGCTCCCCCAGGAAAAAAAAAAAAAGCTCTCTGTCCCTTGGGAGGGTCCAGGAGACAGCACTCCAGCCTGCAGCAAAAGCCCAGCACCTGCCCCCTGGAGAAGATTAGTGCCTAACCTTTGATCATCAGACCTTCTCTGTTTCTCTCCATACTTGTCAAATGCTGGTGAGGGTCTCCCAGGACAACCCACCCCTTGGCTTCACTTCCTGGAGGGATGCACTTAGGGAGACCTAGAATACTCTTACAGCTTCCCTGGGAGCACACACCTCCCGAGAAAAATAACCTCGGGAAATGCAGCCACTTAACTGTTTTCAGATCACCTGGTGTCAGTGAAATTCCATGTTGTTGATGGTTTTGAATCTCCCAAAATGCAGTGCTGTTTTTCTTTAACTACAATTAATATTTCATAGTGTGGGAGTGATTTTAATATCTGTTAAATAGGGTGGTGTGTAAATCATATAGACATGAACTAGCAAGATGGCCTTCGCCATGACAGCATCTGAGTTTTTGCATATTTGGACAATTGAGTTTGTCATTATTAATAGTTGTTATCATTATTATGAATTACTATTCAAATGTGATTTACTATTCACAAGTAATAGTAAACTTAAGCTTTAAATGTGAAGACCTCTGTCATAGCATTAAAAGAAAACTGAAAAGGTAGCATAGATCCTTAGCAGAGCAAGTTACCCTGAACTAACTCTCTAACAAACTGTAAACAACAGTAAAAAATATTGAAATTAAAATCACAAGAATGATTCTCGCTGGCAAAAGGAAAGAGGAGAGAGAGTTCCCAGGCAAAGGCATGGGAGGGAGAGATGGAATGAGACCAAGTAGGTACAAGGTGAACTCCTATCAAGGAATAAAATAATTCAATATGCAAAGTGGGACAAAATAATAGAAAGGCTTCAAGTCCAAGGTGAGGCTTTCAGACCTGCCTGGGACACAGCAGGAAAGTCCTGAGCAGGGACGCACTTCGGGAAATCAATCAGATGTCAGTGAAGAAAACAGCAGATTAGGAAAAGTGTTAGAGGAGAAGAGGAAAGACGGGAGCCTTGGAAATGGCTGGAGGAAACCGCAGCTGTCCAGACCAGGAGAAGAATGAACTAGCAAGATGGCCTTCGCCATCACAGCATCTGAGGTCCCAGGCTGAATGCCGTCCTTCTAGCTCATGCCCGAGGACTCACTTTTCATTCTCTGTAGCCTCCACCAGTCTGGTCTGTATTGCTTTTCCTGCTTCACCAGGAGAAAGAAGCTCAGTTCCTTTGCTCCTCAGTCTACATGGTTAACCATGGATGGACCCCAGTTGGCCAGCAGCAGGTCCCCCCTCTTCACCACATACATACAGGTTAGCAATGAAGGGCACCATCCATACCCTCAGAGGGAGGGTATGTGCTCATGAGCCTTCGTCTTAAAATGTCTAGAGATTTTCCATTTCTTTACGAACACTCTTCACTCAGCATTGAGGGCCAACATCTACACAGGCCCCTCCTTGCTCTTGGGATAATCCTGCCTCATTTTCTTTAAGAATCTCCAAAGCTGTGAGATAGAAACTCCATTCCAAATCTAGAACCCTCTATCTTTGCACCCTACTCTTATTGTAATGGAAAAAAAAAAAAAGTCCTGGCTTTGATAAGCATCAAAACTTTTGCCTGTGCACTGCTCCTTCTGAAAGGTTTCTCATTTGCATTTTGGCCTCCTATTCTATGATTGACACGTCCTCCTCACACAAAGATATAATCAAACATATCTCATTTATTTAATCTTCAAAATTTTAATGAGTACTTATGAGTTATCAGCTGTTTTTCTATGAGTTAGGGATTTGTCAGTTAAAAATGAAACAAAACAAAGCGAGCAGAAACAAATCCCTGGCCTCGTAGAATTCTGGACGGTGCAAGTTAAAATTCGAGTTTCATCTCAAATAAATAGAAAAAAAATAATAATTAAAATATGCCCTCCATTCCCATGACCAGAGAGCATTCTGCAGTGATTAACTGTTTCTCTGCTGTAATTCGCAGTCCAACTTCTTCAACGAGGTGTGTACCCATCCGTGTCTCCACTCTTCCTCTTGCAATCATTTTTCAGACCACTCCATTTTGCTCCTGTCCTCATCACTCCACAAGAACTGCTCCAGCTCAGGTTTCCGAAGACATCCATGTTGCCCAGTGGAACAACTGCTCTCCAGTCCTGCCTCTTGAGACCCCTGGGCAGCACTGAATCATGGGAGCACCCTCCTTTCAGTTACACCACACCCTTGCTGGAGTCCTCTCCATGCCTCGATAAAACCCCGGGATGTGATTCTTACTGTGTGCAATGCTTCACCCTCTCTCTCTGCCTGCCTGCCTCCTACTCTTCAGGTCTTAGCTCAAGGGTCACTTCTTCAGAGAAGTTTTTCCTACCCAGATGATTAAATGTAGACTTCATTTTTACCCCATCTTCATTTTACCCCATCCTGTTCTTTGTCTCCAGAGCACTTCTCACAGTTTGTAATCTTATAAGTATATTAAAATTTTACTTGGTGTTTGCAAGGAATAAAATATTTTCTTATGATTTTCTATACAAATTTTATTTTACAAATTTCTCTAGTAATACTTTATGTCCGATTCTATACATAGTGCCTGGTATATTGTAGAATCTCCATAAATAGTTGCATGAATGACTAGGTATTTCTTTGAGTATTATACTATGTCGGGGGGTGAACTGGGATCAAAAGTAACACTTTGTCTTAAAGAGTAGATAATGAGGAAAATGTCACTGAAATTCCTTCAGCAAAGGAAAATTGGGAAGTAGACTTGCTCTAAGAGGAAAGAAGGTGACCTATTTTGGGACCTGTTAGTTTTGAGCTGTCACTAGCACATCTAAAGAAAAGATGTAACAATGGTGGGGACATGTTTTGATAGACCCCATGGCTATCCTTTCTCAGACACTCTACCCTTCCCTACTTTTGTGAAAGTCCTACTTGGTAGCTTGACCTCAGCTCAAGTAGAAGGATTTACGCTGCCCTCATTGTCTTCCTTAGAGATCTTCTGGAAAACCCAGTACTAAACTAGCTGGCACAGAACATCACACTAACAATAAGGATTGGCTTCGAAATAGACATGGGGTCTAATTCAAAGAGAACGTGAAGAGGTTTCTTAAGAGATTTGGAAAAGATTCTTATTCTAAGGACAAAAGAAGAGATGTGCCCTCTATCCTGCTGTACAGTCTTGACTGCATTCAGCTCATTTCTGAGCTGACAAAGGACAACCAGGTACAGGATAGAACCAATGTGAACAGAGGAAAAAGAAACAGATGAAGTAAACCACCTGGCTCCCTAAGGTGTCTGTGTTGATGAACCCTGAAGTCCCTGGTTTTAGCTGGGATCTGAAATGTCCCCCAAGGGCTCATGTGTAAAGACTTGGCCTCAATGCAGCCATGTTCAGAGGTGGCACTTCTAGGAAGTGATTGGATCACAAAGGCTCCAATCTCATCAGTGCATTAATCCATTGATGGATTCATAAATTGAATGGACCCTTGGGATATGGAACCTAATTGAAGGGGGATATACACTTGTGGGTGTGCCCTTGGAAACTGTATGTTCCCCCTGGCCCTTTTTTTTCTCTTCCTCCTTTGCTTCATGGCTGCAAACAGATGAACAGCTGTATTCCACCATGCCTTCTCTGCCATAATGCTCTGCCTCACCCCAGGGCCATAGACATGGAGCTAGCCCACTATGGACTGACATTTTTGAAACCATGAACCCAAATAAATCTTTCCTCTTTTAAGTTGATTTTTTTTCAGGTATTTTGTAACAGAGATGAAAAGCTGACTAACATACTCCCAACTACTCCTTTCTATTAAGAGCCAATAAATCTTTCAATAGGCTAGTTAGAGTTGGATTATCTGGTATCTGTTTCATTTTCTTATTTACTGGAAACATCTAAACTCATACACACGAAGTAAGAGTTTGGGAGAATAAGTAAAAAAAAAAAGATAAAAATAGGCACACTAAGGAAATTGCTGTATTGAAAAAAATGGAATACGTCAGTTAGCTTTCCATCCCTATAATAAAATAGCTGAGATAATCAGCTTATACAAAGAAAGGTTTGTTTTGACTCATAGTTCTAGAGCTTCCAATATAAGATTAGGAAGACCTGTTGCTTTGGGGCTTCTGGTTTGGGTGCTAGAGCAACAGTATGGAGTACATGGTAGACCAAACCTGACAAGATAGTCAGTAAGGGAGCTGGGTCCCAGAGTCCTATTCAAGAACATGCCTCAGTCACTTAAAGACTTTCCAGTGGGATTCACCTCTTAAACCCTCCCCTGCCACCAATAGCACTTCCCTGGGAACTAAATATTTAACTATGGGACTCTGAATATAGGGCAAAATTAAACAATAAGAGATGGACACATATTATATCTAAAAAAAACGCTTAATAGGTAGAAAGAACTAGAAAAATCAGGAGCAAATATGGGGAAAATAGGTCCACCTTCCAAAGTCACTTAGTAATCTATGCCTGTTCTTTAGAAGAGTGATATGTTAGCTTTTTAGTACTCTGACCCAGAATACCTGACAATAACAACTTGATAGCAGAAAGTTTCATTTTGGCTCACAGTTTCAGAAGTTTCAGTCCATGATTAGCCAGAAACACCTTGGTGGAAGAAAGCTTCTCAGCTCATAGCAGCCAGGAAGCAGGGAAAGAGAGCAAGGAAGAGGCCAAGGGCATGTTACAGTCCCCAAAGGCATGATCCCAGTGACCCAGTTCTTCCAACTAGGCCTCACCACCCATAGTTCCCATCACCTCCCCATAATATTGTCAAATTATTAACACCAGTAGATTAATCAACTGGTGAATTCAGAATATTATGATCCAATCACTTCCCCCAAAGCCCTACCTCTGGATATTACTGTGATGGGGACCAAGTCTTCAACACATGATATTTTGGGGAACATTCAAGTTCTAGACCACAATGAGTGATATTAGTTATGTTAGTCATTCTTATCAAGGGAATCCCTCTAACAGAAAATAAGAACTTATAAACAAATACTACCTGGGAACAAACTCCAATTAAATTGCAGTAAGGAATATCAAGGATAAGAGCATGAATTTATCAATGGGTAAGTATCACATAATTTCTCATGTATTTGTCAATGACCTCCAGGCTTATTGAAAGATGCCCTTTATTCTAGGCACTGTCCTAGTTCTGGTACAAGAAAACACATCTGCCTTCAGGTTACTTTTGGTAGGGGAGTCTGACCAGTAAAAAGTACCTGACACAGTGTGGTTGATTCTGGGAAAAATGTAGAGACCAATGCCAGAACTATGCCAACTCCGTGCCCCAAAGTTAATGGCAGTGGAGACCTGTGGTGATGGGCAATGTGAGGTGTCTTGGAGTAAACAGTTCCTGAAATGTACGTTTAAGCAAAAGTGGGAGTCACCAGGGGAGAAGATCAGTTCTTGGCAGAAAGATCTGAGCTGCAGAAATGAAGAATGTATAACATAGCTCTGGAGTCCAAACCGGGATTCTTGTGTCCTAACCTCTATTATGGTTTTCTCAAACTAACTGGTCTTACCTATTATATCATCCCTTTGCAAAAGGCCATATTATCTCATTTCAAATTAGTACCCAATTAAAAGCATTTATTGGCCATGACATTCCACATAAGATCTATGGTTAACTATGATTTGATAATGAGCATGACGAGGGGCTCCTCAAAGATGCCTTGAGACACCCCTTCCTGAAGTGATTTTAGGAGGCAAACATATTGGTTTCTCTGGGATTTACTCCACTTGCTCTTATGAAGACCTGGAGATGCAGCATGTGAGGGCACTGCTCTCTTTATGGACCAAATATGCAAATAGTGCCAGTGAGAATTGCTTAGAAATAGATTTTAATTCAATCTCTTGTGGAAAACAGAAACAAAATAAATTGCTAGCACTTCTTTCATGTTTGGAACATATCCCTTCCAAATCAATTTTTGGGCTGAGAGTCCTCAATGCCTATATTTTTCCATACATGGAAACTCTCCATGGTAGAGAATGGGTGATGCAGCCCTTCTTAAAATCATATTCTGCTATCATCTTGATGATTTTCTTCTAAGCTATCTATCCTGTAGGTTTTATGGTTGATGCGTCTCTAATCTTATGAGAAGATATGAATCAGACAAGTAGCAGGACTAAAGAAATGTTACTTCTTTAAGTGTTTTTAAATGAAACACCAACTTTCTGAATTTAAAAACCAGCAACAATTAAACTCAATGCCCATTACCAATAATGTACATGACTGTATCGAAGTTTGACTACATTTGCATCTGTAGATAATGACCTGTCCACAGCAATAGTCTCTAGTCAACAGAAATCCACATTGTTCCACAGAAGTTGAAATGTGAAAACTATGCACAGTAAAACTGATGAAATATGGATATCCCCCCCCCAAAAAAAAGTCCTCCAATCATACCTTGGAGGTCTGATTCATACCTTCGCATTTATTCACTCATTCAGTCATTAATAATTAGACTCACTGAGTGTTCACCATATGGTAGGCACTCCAATTAGGGTCATAAATGAAGCAGATGGACTGATTTCTCCAATCACAGACAAACAGACTTGTGGATCTGTTAAAATTATGTACCATTACTGAATTTATAGCCTTGTAGCAAACAGGGGTTTCTTGTTTTTCACTATTTTTAGAAATCAAGTATATTCCCAAGAATTGTAAAAGAAACTCCTACTAGTCTACCAAGCTGCCATCTGGCCCTAAGAGAACAAAAAGTAAATGGAGAGGTTCCTGGAAAGAAATATAGGCATTCATCTTGAGCAATATTTACTTATGGCAGAGAAAGCACTGAATAGACAAACTAAGAGGACCAAGACTGTCCTAAGTCTGGAATGAGTTAAAGAGCGCAGAAGTAGAAGAAAGCTGAGCAGGAGAGACAGTGGGACAGCTAGCCAGTGGGACAGGAAGGGACACAAGAGAAGATGCTGTCCTTGTTCATTCTTCACTTCCCTTTGACACAAATGCATTCACCTGTTGGATATTTTTATGAATCTTGTGAATATTCCAAATTCTAGAATTTGCTTTCCTAGATCCAGTACATGGATCATTCAATGTCTATCCCATGTCCAGATCTGGATTCAGCCCTTCTGCAGACTCTCCTAGGTATCATTTGCTAAAGAATTACCAGAGAGAGACATTAAAAGATTTCAAGATCAAAGGATCTTGAAAATTAAAAGTTAATCCAAATATAGGTTATTTCAGAAATAGGGAGAAATAGATTGTAAGTTACCTGGGAACGTTCATCTCTCATTCTGTGATATATCTCCTTTGGAGTAACACCTATTGGATGATTACATATGTGAGGTCTTCCAGCCTCAGATGCTGAAACAGGTATCTATCTGTGTCTCAGATGTTCCCCCAAACTAGTTCCTTTTTATTGTTTATATTATAAATGATAGCAGGTTCCCATGGAAAAAAAATAATCTCCCCACATTGTGGTTCATTGAGTTGAGCATCTTAAAAACTCACACAGGGTCATGAATCCTTATATATTGGGTATTGTGGTCAGCATTAGCTATTTGAAAGACAGAATAATGGCTTCCTTCCTTTCAAAGATCCTGTGGCTCATTGAGACAGAAAACCATGCCAAAAGTTCATGCAATAATGAAGGTGTGAACAGGTACTGTGGAGAGGAATCAAAGCTGGCCTCAGGGTGGAGGAGCTGACTGAGAAGAGATCTGAGAAATAATTGGTAGTTGGTGAGGTGAGAGAGAAGAGCGTTGGTGGAGTGAACAGCTATTGATTTTGCCTGTCCAGCCACACTTCCTCTTGCTTCTGATAAGAGCAACTGAGATTTCTTGAGGAAGCCTAATGCTTTTCAAACTCTTGGTCCATAGGATTCACTACAGCTCTGATTTTTCAGGCCACACATCTGTTCCAGGTCTCACCCTTTGGAGTTTCCTCTTGTCCTGGTCACAGGATTGTTTTCATGATGGTTGTAAAATGTGCACCACGCTAAAGAGACTTGAATCTGGAGCTTCTAATACTTGAGAAAGAGGCAGTCTCCTTTTTTAATGGAATTACCAACAGATTATTGTGTGGAGAACTGGCAGTCATCTAGTGACCATGAGGGACAGCCTATCTGAGAAAGGAACCATTCCAGAGGAAAAGAGAACTAAGGGTATGATCAATACTGGATAACGTAATTAGAGTATCTACAGGTCGCTGTGGAACATGCCTGTAATCCCAGCAACATGGGAGGCTGAGGCAGGAGGATCCCAAGTTCAATGCCAGCAACTTAATAAGGCCCTAAGCAACTCAGTGAGACCCTGTCGCTAAAAAAAATACAAATTAGGGCTGGGTGTGTGGCTCAGTGGCCAAGTGCCCCTGAGTTCAATCCCTGGTACCCAATAATAATAATAATGATAATAATAATGATAATAATAATTACAGTATCTGAACCCAGCTCTACCTAAAGACATGATACATTTTCCCTGAACTTTCCAGTTGTGAGTGTCAATTTTATTCCCTTTTCATTAAAGGCAAATAGAGTGTTTCTGTTGTCTTCATTGAGACAACTGCTAACAGCAGGAGTAGATAGGCTTTGCATGTGAAAAGGATGTGAATTTTGGGAAGTCAAAGGACAGATTATTATAGGCTGAATTGTGTTCTTGGCCCAAACACATATGTTGAAATTCATACCCTTAGGAATGCATATTCTTAATACCTAAGAATGTGAGTGTGTTTAAAAATAGGGTCTTTAAAGATGTAAGTAGGAAAAATGAGATCATTAAGGTAACAATTATTCAATATGATGGGTTTCCTTACAAAAAAGAGGAGGTAAAGACACGAACTCACAGGGAGGTGATCAAGTGTAAACACAAGGAGAACACAGCCATTTGCAAGCCAAAGAGAGAGACCCAAGGAATCCTGATGACACTTTGATCTTTCATTTCTAGCCTCTAGAACTATGAGGAAATACAGCCATATACTGACACCTATGGAGGATTTATTCCAGGACCCTGAGGATACCAAAATCCATGGATATCCAAATCTCTTATATAAAATGGTATAGTATTTACATCTAATCTATGAATCTATGAATCTGTATATTTTAAATAATCTATATATTATCTATAATATTTAAGGCAACATAAATATTATGAAGAATTGCTGTACTATATTGTTTTGGGAACAATAACAACAAAAACATTTGTACATGTTCCACAGAAACAGAATATTTTACAGACTTTTATTTTTAGCTGCAGGTGGTTGATTCCCTTGGATGTAGAATCCATGGACATGAAGGGCCAACTGCACATTCCTGTTGTTTAAACCACACAATTTGTAATACTTTGTTATGGTCACCCTCACAAACTAAAATAGGCAGGTGCCCAGGAAGACTATGGCAGAGAAAAAAACAGGATTGTCAAGACGGTTACTCTTAGAAGCAGAAATATTTTGAGAACCCAGAGATACAGAAGACAAAGAGAGTATCTCTAAATAGATGCAAAAAGTGGAAGGTGAAGGGATCACCTTCATTGTAATTTCTTTTTATGTTTCATTCTCTGATCCTTTATATATAATTTCTGTGCCCATGATGGAAGACACACCACAGTGCTTGTTTTTAGGTCCTGTGACACCAGACTTCAAATCCCTGCTATTTTGAAATATATCAGAGGTCCACTTGTGTCCCAAACAATCAACCTTTCCTGATAAGTTTGTGGAAGAACCCTCATCTGCAGGAGCCCCACTGTTGAAGTGTTCAGAGCCTGATGAGAGACCGGGATCCTCAAGTCTGTCACTTCAAGTTGGTCCTAAGAAATGGCCTATTGTTGATTTCCACTTCAAAATGGTACATGGTTTTCTTTTGTCTATGCACAGCCAAGTCCTGATGAGACAGAGACTCATCCAGCCTTAAAACAACGGACAAAAATTCTCAACTGCTGAACCTTCAAAAACTTCCCAGATTCAAGGCCACATTTCTTCACTGTGACCAGAATGAAGTTCTTTGGCTCTGGAAGTCAGAGAGACAGAGTAGAATCGAAAGATGAGTCAAAAAGTTACAGGAAGAGAAAGAAGGAACTTGTGTTTGAAAAATAACTTTTAAAAATTAGATTTGTTTGCCCTCAGTCTGAATGTGAGGACTCATTACCAAGTGAGTTTTTCCTGTTTCATCTGGATACACAAAGTCAGAACCAGAGCTGGTGACTCCCCTGAGCCTGTCTCCTAGGCTATTTCTAACTCTCCACTTATTATAGTTAGACCGATGCTATCTTCTCTGTACTGAGTTCTATCTGAGACATTTTAAAGTGCTCTCTACCTGCCTGATAGAAAGCATTTGGGCATTGTTGAGTGTTTTCATGGATTTTTTTAACCCGCTCATAAAAACACCATTAGGTTCTCTTTTTTCCTTTCCTTTTCTTTTTTTCCTTTTTCTTATTTATGTATGGCAAGATTTCACTTCCTGCTATAATTGTTTACTAATTTCTAGATCACTCTATAAATCATATCCTCCATAGCAGGGCTTACATACATTGAGAATTCTGTGGAGTAAAAAAAAAAAAAAAAAGAAAAGAAAGAAAGAAAAAAAAAAAATAGAAGTTAAGCTTCCTTCTTGTACTCACGGATGCTAGCTTTCAATCTTGGCTGAGATATTTTCTGTTGAGTCACTACAAAAACAACTCCTTCTAAATGGCTTTTCTACTTAGAGGAAAAATGAAATCAAGTGCTTTTCTTATCATATTAAGTGAATACATTATATGTTAACAAGCATTTTCTTATTTTTATAATGGAAAAATTGTTAAGCAGAATTTCACTCTCCCTAATTGTAATAAAGCAGATTTGCTTTTAGACTGAAATACAATAAACTCTTTGCTAAACAGCAGTGAAACAAAGGTAGGCTGAAAATGATAAACCCCCTTTGTATATGGATATAATTTTACAGATAGGTCAGGTCTTTTTACATTCTCCAAAACATATATTTCTAACAGGTTCTTTCTTTCGTTTTTTTTTTTTTTTTTTTGATAGCTTTAGATACTAACTATGAATAAAGACCAAAGGTGTTGGGGGATTACTTTTCTAAACCCATAGTTAGACATTCAATAATGATATGACATTCTATCTGAAATGGTTTGAGTAAATATGCATGAGCCAGCTGTAGTTATTCTGAAGTTAGGGGAATATTTCTCTAGTTCCTACACCAACAGCAAGGTCAAGTCTCTGCATTCCATTTCCCCCTGGAGCCTGTTGTGATGATCTCCCCCCAAACTTGTTGAGTATTTATTGTTGCTGCCACTGATTTGGCACTTAGCATATGCTACCTAGCATTGTTAATTATCTTTTTTATGTACATGTCCTGTCTGTCCAAGTAGCCAACTCTCCTTGACTGTGAGGCAATGTCTTGGAGCACTGTGTGTCTTCAGCACACAGCAATATGCTTCTGGATGATGGAGGTAATAATGAGATAAAGGAGCATCATGGAGAAATTTACCCAGGAATACTGAGGCAGCTTGAATAGTGGCATAAAATACATTATTGTATGTAACATAATAATTCGGGAGATGTTGTTGTCTATCACGGCTGTGACCTGCCAAAGGGCTTCATATATATAGCAGGACCTTAGCACATGTTTGGTTAATTTTAAGTAATTTTTTTTTCAGTCAGAGTGAATAATATTCATCTTCTGTACTAATTCACTTTGTATTTTGAGTATATATTTTCTTCTTCTAGTAGGTTCTCTTATTCATTAAGCACTTTTGTTCATGGTTCATCATTTTGATGTTTTCTCAGCATTGTCACCAAATCTTTGTAAAATGAAGAGGCCAGGGCGTCACTCAAGATTGAAAATACCAAAATCTTTAAGAAGGAGAACAAATATTCTTAAAAAAATACCTCTTCTTATGATTCTGGTATGCAATTAGATTTGAAAGTCATTAAAATTCTACTCAAAGACTCTTATTATCATTATTATTATTAGCTAATGGCTAGCGTTATTTTTCTCTCTCTTAACTTTTAATAGCATTCATATATTATTTAAATCATACATGAAATATGGTATGAACATAGATAGAGGTTAAATGGCTATGATTTTTAGGTGTGTCTATATATCTACATGTATTTTCACTTCCCACATCACTTCACAAAAGATTTAAGACAGATTTCAATATATTCTCAGGACAAAATAACTAATTAAAAAGATTGAAGGGGAAAGAAAAGAAGGATATAAAGTTAATCATGACCAAAAGGAATAAAGATAATCTTTGCCAACTGGGATGCATGTAGTCCTGTTCAGAGCTCAAGATAAGCTGTATGTGTTAAGTCTACGTTTCCTAGCAGCCAGGGCAAAAAGCGAAACATAGGTGTTATACTGTGTCTGTACAATGAAAGCAATTCATTTTTCCAACACTGATTGATCCCTAGAAAGAAAACTATTAGCCATGATAGACAACAACATCCCCTGAGTTATTATGTTATATACAATAATGTATTTTATGCCACTATTCATTAAGAGTTCCATCCGTTTCAGCAGATAGCTTAATGAAAAAATCACAATTTTGTAATAGCAATTCTATAATAATCTGAAATGGTATGATTATTCAGAAAAGAATGCTTTGGATAATGAATGTCCTCCTGGTAATCTTCTATCAGTAGTATTTCTTACCAAATGTTTTGGATGAAGATTTGTAAGAAGTTGAAGATAGTACCTAAGCACAAGAGACTAGCTTATCACTATTCTCTATTGCTAACTCAAAGCAGATTCATTGAATTGACCATCATTTGCATGGAAGAATGATTCTGGTCTTTTCATTAAAAATAAAAATCCAAATTTTGACACATGCCTGAGATGCTAAATCCTCATTAAGAAGAATTCCCTCAGTTTGGCCAATTTTTTTTTAATTGCAGAAAATAGTGTTTAATAAAAAAAAAACTAGGATAAAGATTAATCATATAACACCAAAACACCCCAAAATTGAGCTATGCATCAATTTTTTTCCTTAAATATAAAATTTCAATAAATTTTTGAACATGTTTACTGTTCTTATCAGCCTTCCAAGTCCAGGGGTGATGGTCTCCTTCAATCTTCCTGTGGTAACTAGTTCATGTTGTGTATGTTTGTTTTCCATAAGCACATTTCATCTGAGACATTAAACTAAAAGTACAAATTTGGATACACAGACAAGGGGAAAAAAAAAAGGAAAGCAAAAGATTCCCACAGAGCTGAAGTTCTGCCTTATTCTACTCCCTGGTTGCATAGCCTTGAATATATTCTTCTTTCTTCACATGTGAAATCAGTATTTTACTATATTTCACTGTATTCTCTATAGCATTTGAACATGAAACTAACACTAAACTTTTTGACAATGTCCAAATTGTTTGCTAATCACAGGTATGTGGGTTTTCTTAGGACTGCCAGCCCAGAGATTCAAGAGCAAAACTTGACCTCTTCAAAGCCAATGGAAAAGCTGGGCACCTTGGCACACTCCTGTAATCCTAGCTGAGGTAGGAAGATGGAAAATTCCAGGCCAGCCTCAGTAATTTAGCAAGGCCCACAGCAACTTAGTAATTTAACAAGGCCCCATCTCAAAATCAAAAAAATACAAAGGGCTGGGGATATAGCTCAGTGGTAAAGTGTGTCTGGATTCAATCTCTGGTGCCCAAAATAGCAACAACAACAACAAAAACAAAAAAAAAACAAAAACAAAAAAAACAAAAACAAAACAAAAAAACAACCAATGGAGAGCAGCCACCACCAGGCTCACATGTGGAAGATAACATCATGCCCTCCATTTGCTTCTGGATGTAAGTGCCCTGGGGGCTCTCTTTCTCTTAGCCCCACTTTACAAACTCAGTCCTAGGTCCAAAGTTAAAAAAGCATCATCTTAGTATCCTAACTCCCAAACATTCTGGTGTCTGCTGTTCCTTTCTGTATCTCTTACTGCACCCTTCCCCTTTATTTTGAGGCTTGCTGGTAGCAGGGCTCACACCTGTCTTCCCACTCATTCCCACAAGGAGACAGGAAGCCTCAGAAAGAAAGCCAGGATCTATGTCCATCTAGATTAGGGCCCTGTCCCCAAACCCTTATGAAGTACATGATAGGCACTAGGTACTTTTAAAGCAGTAAAATGAGCTATGTCCTCTATTTGGCTTATAAAATACATAGTTTTAAAAAATATTTTATATTGCTTACTCCATTCTTGCCCATTTGTGAAATGTCCACAAATTTGGTTGTTGGCTTCCCTTAGAGATGTCAAGGAAGAGGCTAAAACTACTGGCTGTAAGAATGATCCTGCCTATAAACCCCCCAAAACAACAAAACAAAACAAAACAAAACTCTGTGTTAAGGAGACATTTATTCTCACACCAAGAACGGGGAGTTTTCTTTTTCCCAGGAGCTTTAATTAAAAAAAATCTGTCATCCTGGGCCTCTTTTGCAGCACTGACTTATGAAGAAACAAATGTTGGGGGCAGTCCCACATAGTTCAAAGGCCTCGGCAAACATCTCTCTGACCCAAACCCTTGCATTTCAGAGGTCTCACTCATTTAGAGAGGGACAGTGTTTCCCCCTTAGACGCTCAAATCATATCTCCTTTGTGTGGAAAAATAAGATTTCATGCACAATCAAGTTTATCTACCTCCAATCAATAAAAGCATTAAAACAGATATAAAAGAAATACAGTTAACCAATTTAAATATTATTGAAAGTCTTGTAGAACTACAGATATGCTGAATGAGAAATTTCCTACTTGAAAGGTGTGTTGAAAGCATTTCAGGCCCACTAGAATGCCTTCAAAGATGCTCAGCCACTTACGAAAACTATTCAGGTGCTCTCCCTAATCTGAAAGGGAGTGCTTTTTCATAGCATTAGTTTTATAATGAGCCTTTTCAGGCAAATTTCAAAGGGTGCATGGTTCACATACTTTAAACTAAATTCACTCATAATTTAGCATCCCACAAAAGCTAATGCTTAATTGTCTCTAAAGAGGCTATAGAAGGAAAACATTTTCCTTATTCACAAACATAGAGCTAAACAGTGGGACTCCCTCCCATTAGCACCCCTCCCTGATTTCCATAAGAACAATGGCCCTGCAAAGAGCTGGCCACAGAGACTGGGAACACAAGCCAGTGGGGCTCAGGAGGCTGAAACCGCTGGCTTTGCACAATATGGCTTGTCACTCAGGGAGGGAACACCCTCAGGGATAACAACTCCAACGTGGAGGCTGACTGGGACTAAGGCTTGTAACCTATGCTGACACAGGGTAGCCAATGGCTTACCATTGGCTGAGGTCTTGAGATGAGTCCTTGCAATTTTTTCAGCCCCACCCAACTTCCTAAATCACAAAGTGAGGAGGTTGTAATTTGACAGATGGTCTCAATTATCCCAGTGGTTAACAGCACAGATACATTGGAAAAAGGCAAAGACAGGCTCCGCTTGCTATTCTTTGCTCTGCTACTTTCTATGTGATTCTGGACAAGCAAATTAAACTCTCTGTGCCTCAACTGGCCTAAATGTAAAACAGGAATGATAACAGTACAATCTTTCTAAGACCACGATGAGTACTAGAGTACACATAGATCATGAACTGAGTACAGTATGTATGTTTTGCCTAAGGAAGTTTTTCATTCATACACACACACACACACACACACACACAATGAGGCTTTTATTCATGTATATAAATATATATTTATAAACATGATATAAATATATATAAAACAAGATATATGTCATATATGATATATATGTATGATATGCACCATATATGGCATATATGATATATTATATGCCATATTATGGTATATACATATGCCATATATACCATATGACCTTTATGACATATATCATGTGACATATGTGACACAGATATCATATTTCATATATATCGTATGATGTATGTATCTTAACTTGTATGTTTCTTACTGTTTTTATTATATTCTTCCAAATGTTATAGTCTGAGTCCTTACACCAGTAACAACTTGTTTTCTCATTTTTATTCACTTCTTTGTCTTTCTTTTGTCTTTGAATTAGGGACACACTTTGGGAAAGTCTTCAGATGCTCTATTATGTTCTTTCATTCTGGAACTTTGCCAAGTGTTTAGGCACCACTGCCATTTGTGGTGTGGGGACCTGGAGAGAGGAAATCCTCTTAGACTATTACGGAAAGTGGCAGCTCCCTGGGAAGGTGACATGGTAAAAATACAATGCTTTGAAGAAACATTTTTGGAAACAGCAAAAACTACCTGAACCTATCTAATAAAAATAAAATATTCATACAAGCAAACTGGGAAAAAACAATAAAAGAAAAAAAAATCCTACCTTTGTGAAGCTTTTAAAATCTCCAGTAATTTTCATAATTGTGACACTTGGCACAATTCGATAGTATCTCATATTGATTCTCAGATTTTAAGACAACAATCATTACATTATTATCTGCAGCCTAACCAGTGCAGCGTAACCTCCTAATTAGGATAAAAAACAGAGCCAGGAGCGGCCCCAGCAAGTCACAACAAGTCAATATTTTTAATAAGGATTAATTTTAAAAAAAAACTCTACAAGGTTGTATTAGAGGCAGTTCTGGCATGTCTATTGATTAACAGTTGGCATTACATCTCATAAAGGGCTCATTATGTAAAGCATCAATCTAAGCATGAGGCTCTCCCCCTCTTAAATACTATTGATTTGTTTTGATGTGTTTTTTTAAGCACAGTTTGGGAACTGAGAAGATTGAGACCTAAGCCCTGCAAAGGCATTGTCCGTCACATTGAGGGACATCCAAGAACAGGTGCAAAGAAGGTTAAGGTCTTCTTTTCCTCCTCACTGCCAGCCTCTCCCCAGACTGGCAGAGGAAATCTGCATCCTCCCTGTCAATCTAAGGGGTTCCTAATGGGCGTAATCAACCCCCAGCCCCCAGCCAGCCAGAGAGTTGCCCTGGCTGCATTCCCCTAAGGGAGGATGCAGGTTGTTCTAACTCTATGTCTGTGTGTTTCCCACTTGCCTTTCTTTCTTTTATATATTTATGCAAATAAACAACAATGCCATTTGGAAGCCACCTCCATCGCCCTTCTGAGCACTGCAGAGGCAGGAATCTGCAGGGAGACAGCACAGGCGGCCACAGGTGCCTGCAGCTCATGAATATGCAGCGCTGACATTTGAAACTCTTCAGCACATTTCACAGCCCCTTTCTGCATTGACACCAATTCACTTCCAATCACAAGGGTTTTCAAATAAACAACGCTGGTTGGAAGCTGCCGCAAATACTTCCTGAAGCAATCTCAGTCCACGCTTCTTAAAAGATCGCAGACTGATCCCTTTAATAATATTTTAAATACTGAGGAGCCTCAATTCTTTTTTTAAATAATAATAAATAAAAGCCTGCGTGGTTGATGCTAGGTGGCAGTGCTGTGTAATTAAAACTCTAAAAGGATTCATCTTGAATCTGTGACTCAGGCCACCTACTTTTCTACACATAATCATGAGATATAATTATGAGTAAAATACATTAGGAACTCTTGGTTCTTTCGCAGAAACTCATTAAGAAGTCATGACAAAGTCTTTACTACTTGAAGGTCAGTATTTTTCAAAAAGAGACTAAAGTTGAATAAATCTAAGTACATATGTTATGCATTTTTGAATGACTAAATAATAGCAACAAATTACTACAAAACATACTATTTAGATAAAACAAACTATATTTTTTTCTATTATCTGTGAAATCATGCAGTAATTTTTTAACAAGGGAAAAATCTGGAATACCTGCTAAATACTTGCCATTCTATAGCAATGCCAGGAATCATTCATTGATAAATTTGCTCTGCCTGTCTATGGAAACTCAGTAGAGAGTCAATGAAGTGTTAGGCAAAACAAAGTTGCACACTTGATAGTCCTCTCACATTGAGGACTTTGTACTGTGAAAGGGGAAACTAAGAAACAGACAATCTATGAAATAAGCATCACATTTGGAAAAGGGCACACAGCAGTTGGGACAAAGTGACTCAACAGGCCAGGACTATCCTTCAATGAAGAATAAAAAACTTTGAGACTCCACTGTTCCTCTGTTTTCCTCTCCATAAAATATCTGAGAAAATTCTCTTCTCCATAAAATATCTGAGAAAAAAATATCCATGCAATTAGTTTATTTCTGAACTGAACCCCTTCTCTGGACTGGCTTTTGTTTAGATATGGTACATTGAAATGTGATTACTCTAGTTTTCTGGATGTGCCTGTCATATGGATGACACTGAGAATGTTACTGACATTATGTCTTAGTCTGATCACTGAGAAGGCTAAGGCTGGACTTATATTCTATGGTCTGCAGAGGACTAACTTGTACCACCTACTTGTTCTGTCAATTAAAAAAATTCTAAAATTAGATTATGGTAATGATTGCACTTATTCATAGATAAACTATACATCATTGTATCTCATTTTTTAAATGGGTGAACCTTAAGATATGTGATTTTTGTATAAGTAAAGCTGTTAAAGAGACTGAAGATAAATCAACTGTGGTATAGCCATAAACAGAATAGTATTAAGTAATAAAAAGGAGATAAACATTGCTATATGAGGAAAAAAGTTCATAATCATAAAATGCTTTGACCAAGTGTATGCATTCTGAAAATATTAGCTCATCTTTGTCTAATATTTGATCGTAGGATATAGAATATTGGGAAAGTTACTTAGGACACTGAGAAAGCCTCTTCAGTCTCCCACATACTCCTGTTTAATGTGAGTCATTGGATTCTATCCCCTTTGATTGTTTTTGGTCCTAAAGTGATCCTAGATCTTGGAAATGGTCTTTCCAATCTTTACTTCCAATGATTCCCCTCCCTGCAGTCAGCTCGGTATAGTTACTACCTATGAACTTTCTGCTGTTTTCAGTTGAAAGCTATTTTTCACCCAAAGATCCAGCTTAACTTCTGTGCACTTTATGGAGTCTGGACTGCTCTTGAGTTAGGGAAAAGGAGGACATCATGCTGTACAACATGGAGTGATTCTCAGCTCTGGTGGCATATTAGAGTGACCTAGAGCCCTTTTGGAAAACATTATTACCCACACTTTACCCCACATCAATTACTTCTGAATTTTTGGTGGGTCCTAAGAAATTATGAGTTTTGAAAAGCTTCTTAAGTGATTTCCATGAAGAATGAACGTTGTGAAGAACTTCTAAGGAGGTCAGAGCAGAGCCAGAACATATTTATCTAGGCAAATAGATTCATCTAGAAAAATAGATTTATCAGGGAGGAGGGAGTACTATTGGAACTGTACCTTGAAATGGATGTGAAGATGTAATGAGACAAGAAAATTTCTAGGAAAGGTTACCCTCTTTATTTTCCATATTATTCTATAATATTTCCATATCGCCATAATATTCCATAAGAAATAGCATTACTACGGAGAACTGTGAAAATAATCTGACAGAAGCAGAAAGAAATGTATTCTGAAGGGATTGTAGGTAATCAAGATCCAGGCTAGGAGACTGGCAAGAGAAGGTACTTATGATTCAAGAAGAGAAGAGGAAAATATACTGCTATGGCTACACCACAGTGCAATATGGGGAACGGCCCTGGCTAAGACCTCTGTCCCTATGATTAGGAACATCTGTCTGCTACGCTCATTCAGGGAATCCATTCCACTCATTCACTGAGTCTCTCCGTCTGCTCCACGGTACACTGTTCACAATGCCAATCTCCAAACCAACCTTAGGGTCCGTAGTTGCTAATTCAATCAGAGTTTCAACTCTACTTAATTGGAAGTCCCACACATGTTTTTCTTCTGTTGTTAGAGAAATGAAGACAGCTGGAACTTTCTGGTTACATATCTAAATAGAATACCATGTCAGTGAAATTGATATATGAACAAGGAACAAAGCTGGTTAAGAAAAGAAAGTCTTATATTAAGTGCCTCTGAATCACAAGAAATTGAGGGAGCTTTCTGAATTATAATTTTCTTTAGCTCACAAAAGAGTTAGTTTGGCTCTGGATTATGAAGAACTAACTGTATATTTTTCTAATGCTATAGACCCTTCCAGTGGTATTTTGCAAATAACTAGCACCACTTAAACAATGTTGATTTTTAAATTGTCAGGAATCTGATGAGATGACTATTAGCTTTGAAATGGGTCACAGTAGGAGTATATACCATGGAAATTGGCAGATGCTATGAATCAGGGATCTTCCAATCCCAGAGTCAGTTGTTAAACATTTACTAGCATACCGCTGCTTCAGGCTACACATTTGCCCATCTCTAAGACATGCCTTCCTTAGAGACTACAATGCAACTGGCTTTCTCTAAGACTGTCACATAAATTTTTCCTGTTTATTGATCAATATTATGATCCTATCTCTCTATTCTGATATCTTTCACTAGGATAGTGGGCCTAATAGTCTACATCAACCCCAGTAGTCATTGTAAAAATTGTCTGTGTTGGCCAACTGGGTGCACAAATACATGCCAGTTTCAGTGGTTTTCAAACTCTAATCCACAAGCAAATAATTTTCATACAAACTGCAATTTCTGAAAACTTTACTTATTTCAAAACTTACACAATTCAATGTCATTTTTCCCATAGGAATGTAGATTTGCAAACATTAGTATTATATATTTGTCTTACTGTCACTTTTAATTTTCTGGATAAAATTTCTAATATTTGGGGCCAGGGTTGTTTCTCAGGGGCAGAGCATTTGCCTAGAATGTATGAGGCATTGGTTTCCATCCTCAGCACCACATATAAAAAATAAGCAAATAAAATAAAGGTATGCTGTCCATCTACAACTATAATATTTTTTTTAATTTTAATATTTTATAGAAACCACTTACCTAAATTAATAATCTAGAGTAAACTGGTGGTGATCAGATCTTCTTCATAAAACTACCCTCGTCTGTAACTTCCTTATCAATGTTAGTAATTAAAAAAAAATTGTTGTCCATGGATGTTTAATTAATTTATTTATTTACGTATTTATGTGTGGTGCTGAGGGTCGAACCCAGAGCCTCACACATGTTAGGCAAGTGTTCTACCACTGAGCTACAACCCCAGCCCCCAAAGTTAGTCATTTTAAGGAGCATTTCTTTTTTTAAAAAAAAAAAAAAAACATGAGTGACAGCATTATTATTTAGTATAATCTGGAAAGTCTGTGCCTTATACCTAATTCAGGTTTTAAAACCTAATCACCCTATATGATGGCTTTAGGAGGTAGAACATGTGAGAAGTGATTAGGACATAATGGCAGGGCTCCCCTAAATGGGATTAGTGCCCTATGGAAGAGACCCCAGAGAGTTCCCTCACCCTGCCTGCCTTGTGAGAGGGCAGCAAGATGACAACTGTCTATGGCCCAGAAAGCCAGCCCTTATAAAAGGTTTTGGACTCCCAGCTTCCAAAACCTTGAGAAAAAAAGGTATATTGCTTATAAGCCATTCAGTAGCTCAACTAAGACACTGTTTAAGGATTACCTTGATAGCACATCTATCTACAGAATAAAGAGCAATAATGAACACTGTAAAACAGCAATAATTACCAATGTTGTTCGTATATAAAACAATGGTGTGATTTAACACAGAAAAACAGTAAAAATGTGACAACCAGGCTTTGCTTCTGGTAAAGTCTATAAGTCTTCTGGTTTGCCAGCTTTGAAATTGAAAATCTCAGCTGTAATTGTTTATAATTTGGAGAAATCATATTCTTTCAAATTTTGTATATAATAGCCATCTTGAATGTCTACATTGTTTGACTTCAAATTCATATAAAATGTGATTAACCTGTGATACTTATTAAAGATGTGAATTCCTGGGCTCTACTCCTAGGTACACGAGTAGCATTTTTGACAGGCAACACAGATAACATCAGAATATTCTGATATGGGTGCTGTACATGGTCCAATGATATATTGATCTAATTCCTGTACCTTTTGAACATCCAAGCTGAAAAATCCTTCAATTAAAGGCTACAGTTTAAATGAAATGAAACACACTTATATTATAACCTTAAGTTTACCTTTGCATAAACCAAATAGCATACAAATATATTTCATCATCCGGAATGGTGCAGTAAGCCATGGCCCATCCATGAGCCAGGGCCAGCTACCACTTTGCACCTTATCAGTTTAAAAAGCTCTATGGGGACAGCATTGTATCTGAAAGATTCATGCCACACCTCATTTTAATCATGGACACAATAACCCCCATCTCTTCAAAGTCATTTAGCTGTGAATTTTCAAGAATACATCAAGTAGATTTTCTATGGGCCCATCTGTGCGGCACATTTATTTTCTGTGACTGTTTTGCTGAGCACAATGAAAACCTTGACTACTAATGAACAGGGACCCAGAGAATGGCAAGGCTGCTGCCGCTGCCGGATGCTGCTCTTGGTGAGAAAAGAATCCTTTTCACCTGAGGCTGCAGCCTCAGGTCCGTTGATCTGCAGGAACTGTTCAAGGAAAGCTTTTTAGTTGAGCTGTTTCTCTTCTCTCCCATCTACTCCACTTGAAGAATAATTTCTAATATGATCTCTCTAGCTAAGAAGCCAAAATGCTAAAAGCAATCTTCTATACTGTGTTCAAATGAACAGAACTTGGAATTCCGACGAGACATAAATGTCTGAAGCTATTGGAAAGAAGGGCTCTGCCTTGGAAACACTATAAATTTAGAAGTTAAGAAATTGGGCTTCAGGGACTTAACTTCTATTATGCTTCAATTTTATCATCTGTAAAATGGGACTAATAATGAAATTTACCTTTCGGGGTTGTTATTGAGAAAATAAGATGAAGCATGTGAAGTTCTTAGCCACGTAAAGGCAAATGGCAAACATAAAACCTGTTAATAGGTCATACATATGACATAATATAGGCAGCACAGTAACATGTAATATAACCTCAGTTCTCATTATAATTACCGAGAATAAAAATCTATAACCTCATGGCCACCAAGATTACTCAGTCTATGCACAAGCTGCCAATAATAAATTATTTTCTTACAAGGTACTAAACATAAAGGGATACTTTTTATACCCCTTGACGCTACAGTTTGGGGATATGGGATAATTTGTTAATTTAGCACTGGTCCAAAAAAAAATAGTTCTTGTCAGGTTATCTTATTGATGAGACTATGAGGAAAATCCATTTCTGAGCAAAGTATAGTTCATCACAGGATTACAAATGATAAATACATTTCTAAGGAAACTCATATTATGGACTACTGTATCTGTTATGTCCAAATGTATTATATGCTTATCTCTGAGTCCACATGGATATTTCAATGATATACGATCATCAGATCAACTCCTGTAAAAATGTTTCTGATACTCTGTGGAACCTTCTCAAGTTTAACTCACTGTAAAATTTATAAATTATCAAAAATATTTTATCCTAGTAAATTAAATAGTATCATAAAACCTTAGTAGGTTGGTGGTAGTTTCAAGTTGCACACAGAAGTCACTGTGTTTTCCATAAAGCCTTAAGAAATGGGTGTAACAATAACAGAATTGTGAGAAAGCTACTGAAGACAAAATAAATTGGATGACCAAAAAAAAAAAAAAGATTGAAAATGGAAACTTAAAGTCTTTTAATGCTTGGAAGTTCTCCTTGGACCCTTCCCAAGTCTCTCTCTTTCATAAAGTCATCATGGATACTTGTGTGCCTATTACTTATGACTTTTTACTTTGCTGTATCATTATTTACTCATCAGGAATGTTAGATGCTGAAGGGAAGGTAATATATTCTCATTCATATCTTTGCCCTTAATGAATCCAACATTTTCTGTTCTAGTCCTATGTCAACCACTATCAGCTATATTATCTTAGATAAACTGCACCTGAAAGCCTCAGTTTCCTAATGTGTAAACAGAAATATTAGTAACAATATTAACTTGTCACATGAGTTAAATGAAATAATATATACCAGGTGCTAAACAAATCCAGCTATCAATTTTGTTTGTTGAAAGTTGAGCATCCTTAAACTTAAAATGTGAAATCCAAAATTTTGCAAAGTCTGAAACATTTTGAGGGCTGACATGATGTCATAAGTGGAAGGCTCCATAACTGGCCTCATGTGACAGTTCACATTCAAAACACACAAAATTACCAGAAATGTTCTACAAAATTACTTTCAGCCTATGCGCCCAAGGAATGTATGAAACATGAATGAACTTTGCAGTAGACTTGAGTCCCATTTCTATGGTGTCTCATTTATATGCAAGTATTCCAAAATATATTTTAAAAATCTGGAATCCAAAACACTTCTTGTCCTAAGAATTCTGCATAAGGGATACAGAACCTTTATATTTATAACCCAGAGGTATTCACTAGATGGAGTTTCATACATGAAAATGTGATTTACTTAGAACTCCTGGAAGTTTACAACATACCAGTTAAGCAACACAGAGGAAAAAGTTAATACTATATGGCTAAAAGCCATCTTAATTTAGAAGCCACCAAGGGCTGAGCCATTAGATTCAAGGAAGAAAAGCATGTGTTTCCTGAATCTTATGAGTGTCAGAATCCCTGACCTTGCTGTATGTGGTTTCCTTTGTGCAGGGGGAATTTTTCCTGGACCCTGAGGCATGTGGGATTTCAGAGTCTGGTAACGTCAATAAAATTGGATGTGTTATATGAGAAAAGAAAGTGATTTTGTGAAACTTGTATAAAAATTGTATAAAAATAAATCATTAGTAGCCTTAAATTAGAAACTTGAATCACTCAATCAACCTAAGGTGAAGAGAAACAATATTAACAAAAACAGCTAAGTCTTTGTCTCCAATATACTAGGAAAGCAAAGTGCTTCATACATATTCTCATTTATTCCCTATAACATCACTATGAAATAAGTACTAGTATTATTTTAATTTCACATATCAGGGAGAAGAAACTAAAAGGACTTAAAACACTTGTGCAAGATGCCCAGACAGTGTGGCTGTCTGCCATGAACCAAGCAAGAAGACATACTAGTGGTTCAGAAGAAAGGTGAGTCAATGAAACACGGATGCCTGATTTTCCCAGTTGGCCCCCCTAGGACGTTAGAGGCTAGAGTTAACTCTTCTCTTCTACCCACAGCTGAGTGACATCTCCACCAAATAATCTGGGTCTCATTCTGACCAAGAATTTGGAAGACAAAATGAAATATCTTCTAAAATATAAAAGAGAGGACATATGTTCCATTAAATTTTTCATGGCCTGATGTGCTCTTGAATATCAGGAGTGATACCCAGAGAATAAGAGATCTCTCAGGACACAGATGTACCCAGCCAGGATAAAACACAAAGGTTCCCATTAACTCACTTAAGCTCCACTGTCTTAGAGGGTAATTGGTCAAGTAAAGATAAGCAAAATTCATGTAACTTTATATCCTCTTAAATAAAAGCCCTCAAAAGAGCTCCGACACATGTCAATACACTGAAATAAACAGATTTGCAATCTAATGCTCAGGCTATATATGCATTCTCTGTGCCTTAAGAAAACATTGATTACGTCCATGTGGTTCTAGTGTTCTTCGGTGCATGTCTGAATTATTTATTTTATACCACTTCTCACTTCTAAGTTAGCAGTTCAAATTTATGATACAATTCAATTGCTTTCTCCCCAGGATGTGGTATCTCAGAGAGAGTATTTTACTTTACGTTTCTAAAGGCAGAATCATCTACTATTAGCGTACAATGGTTAAAATAGACATTAAGTCATGTCGGTTTAACTTACACAATCACATCTTTGCAAAGAATTAATGTTTACTTGTCATGAATATCAGAGACAACATAAAATGCCTGGAAAGAACTAAGAATTTGTAAATCAAATCATCTTTCTTTCTCTCTCTCTCCTTCTCTAACCCAACCCATCTCTCTCTTATATGTGTGTATGCGTATGCACATACACACATACATACAAACCTACACACACACATACACCCCTTTCCTGGAAGTCATGCCCCTTACATAAGTTGATTACCTATTATAAAATGACATTAATTATTTCCTAAATGCAATGAAAAACTAAAATAAGAATGTACCCCAGTAATTACTTATGCAAATCTTCTACACTTTAGAAAGCAGCCTTATAAATACCAACTGATTATTGCAAGAAAATTAAAGCACAAGGAAGTTGCATGGCCAGTGGTTGGAGAAGAGCATGTAGCACAGAGAAGAGTCCAAATGATTGTGGATCTCTTTGGAGCAGTAACTCCTAACTCCAAGTCGGGCTGCAAACCTGTAGTTGGTTGACATTATTTGGCTTGCAGAGGTATTTTATATGGCTGATACAGGATTTTTAAAACCCTTGTCAATATTTTTAAAAGTTTTTCTTCTTTTTTTGTAACATAAGTAAAATCCATATTTCCAGCTCACTTTAAAATCAGAAGATCTAATACCACTAGGCTTGTATTCCCTCAAGACAACAACTGGTCGATGTCTGTAACTGCCTGTGCCTTCTCCCTGATTCCTAGGGTTCTTACGTGTATTTGTGCTGCCCCCACAGGCTCTGAATTGAGCCCTCCAGTGCCACGTGTAGCAAGCAAAGCCCCTGGAGAAGTTCCACCAGTGTCCCATCAAGAAAGAATGGAATTCAGACTGATCCCTAGCAGTATGTATTTTAGAACTGGAATAGACCTTGTGATCCTACGGTCCCGTGGTTTGTGATCAGTTCTGGGGAATCTTAAACATTTCTTTAATTCTTCAATATTAAAATCTAACTACTAATGTATTAAGTACATTCATTTTCCTTTTCCAGAACAAAAATGTCTTGTTTAAAACTTTATAATGGTATTGCTCTTCCTTACATATTTATATCTTCCTTTGAAACTTTACTTAATTTATTTATTTGTTTATTTTTAATTCATTTGGTGTGCTAACAATTATCTCAAAGTACAGTAAGATTCCTCATAGTGGTTGCTAATCAAGTATTTCAACTATGTCTGCTTTGAAAAATCATGATTTTTCCAGAAAGAACATAGAGGAAATTTATTTAATGAGGAATAAATAGAATTTGGTATTAAAATATTTCTCATCCTGGGTCCAACGGAGTTTTAAAAAATAAGATATATCTGATTTTAGTGAAAAGATTGGGAAGCACAAACCTCTTTTAATGTCTAATTTCACAGAAGAGAAAGCTGTAGCCTAAATAAAATAACTTGTATAACAAGATTTCTCATTGGATAATGCTTGCTAAGTTCGAAGATACGTGTTTGCTCTGTGATATAAGATGTGCCTAAGGTATCTCATGGAATCTGGGCCATGCCTGATTCTCTCCACTTCCCTAGCAGTGGATTAGAAGCTCAACAGAAGCTGGAGACCCAAATGCCACAAGCTCACATTCTGTCCCTTACTCAGATCTTTTCTAGTGATGAAAACAGGCAGAAATAATAAAGTATGGTGTCATAGTTACAGTGTAGAAGGGCACAGAAGACAGAATGAAAGAGAACACAGAAACAGAGAAGGTGCCAGAATGATGAAGAGTTCAGTGTTGAATATGATAAAGCTGGAGGATACTAAAATCAGGGTGAGGCCATGGGTATCTGGGGAAGTAGGTTTGATAGGCAGAATTTTGTTCCCCATTAGCTTCTTACCCTGGTGTCATATCATCAAATAGGTTACATGGCCGAGGGACCTTGCCAGTGTAATTAAGATTACTAATCATTTGACCTTGACATGGGAAGATCATCCTGTGTCTAATATGACTTATGAATTTCCTCTTGGTTGAGAGCAGAAGAGGAAGTCAAAGAAAAATGGTAGAAGAAAAAGCTGAAGAAGGAAAAAGACTGAATGTGCCAATGTGTGTGTGTGTGTGTGTGTGTGTATATATATATATATATATATATATATATATAAAAGAGGAACTTGTTAAATCCTACAACCACAAGGATGTGATCCAAACACTTGAAGGAGCTTGGGCATGGATTTCTCCTGAGTTCTAGAAAGAAGTGCAGCTTTGCTGAGTCCTTGATTTCAGTCTTTAGAGATTCTACTCAAAGAACCATGCACAGGTACACTGACCCACGACAACTATGACAATAAGTAAGGATTATTCTCCACTGCTGAATTTAAGATAATTTGTTAAAGAGCAATACAAAACTAATATGGCATTTAAGATAAGAAGTTGGGAAGGGTGAGAAACAAATTATCTCTCACTTTATTGCTATTCAATTTTTCAAAAGGAGGCTATATCTATAGGTAAGTGTTACGTGTCAGTTGAGGATCAACATTTGAATTTAATGTGGAGGCAGAGTTAGAACAGGGAGAAATGTTACTACAAGCCAGGAAAGAAACACATTGAGTGGAATGACTCCCCCAGGGCATTGTATGAGGTGCTCAGCATTATCATGTAATCATCATACCAAAGCTGTGGGGAAAAAAAAAATGACCTCATCCCCATCGCACAGATGAGAAGACTGTGTCTCCTACATTTGATAGGTCAAAGGCAACAACTAGTTAGTGGAAAATTAGGATAAACTTTCTGATTATCCCTTCTCTCTGATGGGAATTCTCGTGTGGTTCATTTGTGGCAGACGCACAAGGACTTTTTCTGTGTCTATGCGTATATGGTAAAAATGTTCATTTCCGAGGGTCTGCTTGGAATGACCGTTCTTGAGCTTTAGAAGAAACCATTTTGCAAATGGGACTGTAATCTTCCAGAGACTCAGATTCCCCTGGGGGATTACTCCATTTTCTCTGATGTAATGGGCCCAAACAAGGACACCAGTTTTCACTGGCTTGACATCAGAACATTCTACTCATGTAGTATATAACACCTGACACTAGAAAGGTGTCCCCTCTAGATTTCAGAACTGAGACAGGCAACCCTAGATGGGATTCTACTAAGGATGTCTATGCTTTTGTGTCTACGCTTTTCTAACTCCTGCTGTGGCAGGTGAGAGCCTTCTGGAATCTACTAAGGAAGTCTGTGCCAGAATTCCATCTGGAGAGCCTAGCACAGTTTCTCACCTCTGGTCCATTTTGCTCCACTGTGGTTTCTCCACATTAATCTTCTCACTGATTTATCTCTCCTCGTTCTGAACAGCTTGGATGCTATTGCTCCAATTACTTTCTTTGGGAAATTATTCTGTTGCCTAATTGACCCTACTATTAATTTTATTTTCTATTATCTAATTTATTCCACCCTTCTCTTTTCTTCCTCCCAGTTTCAGCTCATTACTCTTTATTTTGTTCAGTTGTAGTTGATCCTCAGGTTTTTTTCCCCTTCTAAGTCTTCATGATAATCTCTAAGAACAACAGATATTTACAGAGGATATAATATGCACAATAAAGATGGTGGAACACAAAATCTTTATATTATCCACTCCTTGCTTCTGCTGTAATTATTAACCTCTGCCCAATACTTTTTAAAAGTCACAGATGCTCTTTTCTATGATTTTAGAATTTTTTGCATTTTTATAATGAACATATTTTCTCCCTACCCTTTTGTCTATTCTCTCCCCACTTCACTTTTCTTCCTTTCTTCTATTTTTTTTTTAATTTTTATTCTCCTTTGATCTTTATATCTTTTCCTCTTTATATAAGGTTTGATGATTTCATCTAGCCTATAGAAGCAACTTTTTAAAAATTGATATAAGTATGTGTGTGTGCTAAAAACTATGAGAAAGCACAAAGAAGAAAAATATCCATAAACATAAACACCAAGATAATGACTCTTAATATATTGCCATAATCTAATCATCATAGTGTGACATAGCCTGACCCACTGGAGGCTCCATCAAAATCAACCCATTTAGGTAGAGCCTCTACTGTTCACTCATCCGAGTGGCTATGAAAGAAAGTTACAGATTTCTACAATAGTTCAAGGAAGGAACCTTCTTTCAGTCTGGGAAGATGAAGACATTCTTCCTCCAAGTGGTGATAGTGAAGCTCTCTACAGTTAAGGGAGAGTATGGGTGTGGGTTCCAGAAGGACTGTGCAGGACAGGGACAGGAAAGGGTATCATAGAGGGAGATTATGGTGAAAGAAAAAGAGGTTAGACCTGGACCAGGGGAACCCCCATTTGAAGAGCCTTGAGGAGCCCCACGTGCCTAGACAAAAAGGCTAGCAGAAGTGATACAGAACTGAGAAAAGGAAGTTATACTTGCTATTGATTTTAAGTGCCTTAAATGGTATGTTTAGGAATGTAGGGAAATAGTTTCAAGCAGGGAAATGACATAATTCAGACCACTTTGGAAAATTATTCAAGAAACCCTGGGAGTTTTATTGTATGGTGTTTTGAATTGGATTGGTGCAGATTCAAGTTGGTATAATGTATGAGGCACTTGGTGAATTACCTATCATCACTATACTTCAGGTTTCTCATCTATAAAGTTTGGATAGTGATACTTACTACACAGATTTTGTTATGTTTTGGACATGAAGTTTCCCTAGAAAACTTTATGTGTGGGACACTGTAGGAATGTTAAGAGTTGAAATATAACATAACAAGAGCCACACCTAATCAGGGAATTAATCTATTTGATGGAGTAATAATTTGCAAAAACTACTGTACCAGGTGGTAACTGTAGGCAGGAAGGGTGTGGCTGCGTATGTCCCTTTGGGGTATATTTTGCCTGGTTCCTTTTCTTGCTCTTGGCTTTGCAGCTGCCATGAGCTGATAGCTTTCCTCCACCATGCTCTTCTGCCATGGTATTCTGCTTTACTTCAAGTCCAGAGCAATGGAGTCAGCTGACCATGGACTGAGACCTCTGAAACTGTGAGCCAAAATAACTTTTCCTCCTCTAACTTGTTCTTGTCTGGCATTTTTGTCGCAGTGATGAAAAGCTGACCAGCACAGACTTGTTGGTCAGCAGATCTTGGAAGCAGACCCTGAAAGGAGGATTCACAAGCAAGAAACATATTAACGAAGCTCTCTTCATACAGATCTGCAGGGGCACAGGGGAGAGGGAGAGAGAGCTGTTGGAATGAGAGCATGATCTCAGACAGAGGCCATGCAGACTAGATTCAACCTTGTCATACCAGGTGACTCTGGAGTATAAGTTAAGGCTCAGACATGTCCTGATCTGTGGCAAGGAAGCCTGAGTGTTTGTGCTTTGAGGAGCCATGTGCACATGATAGAAAATCATGGAGTCATTAGCTAGAACATGCCTGTCAAAGAGGTAGAGTCTCGTGGATGGGCACAGGAGGAATAAATTCCACAGTGCACATGATCATCCAAGGGTGAGAAACAAATTATTTCTCTTCTCTATTATCATGTCTATCCTCTCTCCCTCCCTCATTTAACTTTTCTTCCTTTCTTCTGTGCTTTTTTAATTTTATTCTCCTTTGAAAAGAGAAAACCAGAGACTGAAGAAGAAGAGACATTGCTTTCTCCCATAAGATCTAAACACAAATGCAAGGATGGTTTTAGTGGGACAAGAAATACAAAAGTAACAATTATTATTCAATTAAATCCCTTGGCCTGAAGAGAAGCAATCTTATGGAAAGTCTGTTCTTTACTGAGGAAGGTGAGGGGGGTGGGATGCAAAATGGAAATGTGCAGAAAGGGACAGTAGGGTGATATAATATCGGGTTGTGCAGATCTTCTGGAAACAAGCAGGGAAGAGACCCAGGAGATGTCATAAGGGATGCTTGAGAAAGATATAGAAGAAGAATTAGAAATGCTAGAGAAAGATACAGAGGAAAAGATTTGAGATTATCAAAGACAACTGCAAGTCCTATGAAGAGAGAAGAAACTTGGGAGGAATGTTTAACAGAATTGTTCAGGGGCTTTGGCTATTTGACATTTCTTCCCAGGAAAATCTACATTTTTAACTGCCATCTTAGGAATGCTGTTGGGGTCCATGAGTATATACATGACAGGGAATTAGATCTATGTGGGACCAGGGGACCCTGCATTGTTCCCCCAACAACTAGCTGCTTCGTATTGATATTATTAGAATTGTACAAGAATCCACTTCCCTGTTTTTAAAAAAAAATGCTAGGCAGCAGCTTTGGAAGTGTGGTCTCCATGCAGGAGGAAGCAACCCAGAAGCGAGTGGGGATGGAGGCAGAGGACGCTGCATCTGAGCTCAATTATATCAGTCAGCCAATCAGTAATCCAAGACACTGTGTATTATTCATAGTAAATGTTAAAACAAACAGGAAAATGGGGACTAATCATAAAAAAAGCTTAATCATGAAAACAGAGCACATGCGTTGCTAAACAAAGAGTCTTTGGAGCCAATCACAAGCTCAAAATGAGATGTACAGTACAGTTGTAAACTGGCTGCAGCATCAGGAAAAAACCCGAGTTAATCAGAAGGCATTCTTCCCATACAGTAAGCTGGTCCCCATTACAATCCACTGTGCTAATGACCATCACTCAACATGACAACATCGTAACTAAAATCACCATTTGTTCAAGTTAATTTCTTAAAGATCTGTGATTTTCCTCCATTACATTTAATATTTATGAATCCTAACTCACTGGAACTTCTCTATTTTCGGATTATCACCATTCATTTTCAGGATGTAAAATGAAGGTCATTAGAGTTGGACTTTTCTTTTTCATTTACCCAGCATTACATCTTTAAAAAGCAATAGAATTCCAATCAAATGCTCGGCATACAATAACAGTTTTACCTTTACTCGAATATTATGCTACTTTGAACAAAATTCAGGTCCCATTAACTTGGTCTGCCGCATATAAGCATTTCTCACTTTAAGCGATAGGTACTTTCCAACAAATCCATCTGGAAAGTGAGGACCTTTTGTAGGAAAATCCTGATTTCACTCTACTGTTGGAAGAGAGGAGAAAAAAATACTCCTAGAAAATGGAAAACCAGGCAAGAAAGAGGCCAAGTCGAAGGCGCTGTGCACAAGGTTCTGTGCTCTCTTTCCCTGGAATTTCTCATGTGTTTCAAGATTCCTTTGGGATACAATACCCGTGGTTCTTGGAACCCAGTACCTTTTTACTTTTTCTGGGTACTCACCCTACATAAAGAAATTGGTTTGGTTTGCCAGTGGGTTTTGTATTCAGACAGATAAGATAATGTCTACTTTCACGAAGTTTTGGATTTTGAGAAGAAAATGCATATCCCATGATGGGAAGTACATATAATAAAATCCTAAATCTTGGGTCAGTGGAGTCGTGGCCACTACACTTGGATGGCGCCCTGTACGCATTCCCACACCACACCTCCTCTGCTTGGCGTCAGGGAGGGCAGCACATCTAATTAGATACATTTAGCAGAAAGGATGATTAAGTCTCCTCCAAATGACTATATACTGGTAGAAGCCTTGTGTTTAGACCCTGGTTCTCTTTTACTCCCACTCTTTTTCCAAATTTAGAGAACACTTTCCTCAGAGAGGAAATTCCAGAAACGATTCTCTATCATTGCCCTTGGACTCCCTCTGCATAGAGAGAGGAGGAGTGAGGGGAGGAGGAGTGAGGGGAGGGCAGGAGAAAATGTGGAGGGGGGAGAGAGGGGGAGGAGAAGAGAGAGAACAAAAACAGAAGTATCAAGTAATGCAATAAAATGATGAGAAAAAAAAATAAGGGCTGATAGAAGTGAAAGGTTTGGTTCAGAATGAACTAAGGAAGGGATGGTCATGCTGGGAAAATGAGCTGAAAAGGCCCCACACTGGGAATAAATTCCCACCGTCACTGTGAGAAAGACAAAAACCAACCAAACTTAATGCCAGATTCAGTTGGGAATTAAACACTCTGCCTTTGCAAAATTCACACAAAAGAGAGAGAGAGAGAGAAAAAAAAAAAGTGGGCATTTCTGTCTCTGTCTCTCTCTCTCTCTCTGAATTAGTGAAAAGACTTGACCTTTGTCTCTGATTGGCTCCTGGTCCTCACAGGGAGTGGGTGGTGGGGACAATGGAGCCTGATGTACCCCAGCCTTGCAGAAAGAACCCCAGTACCAGCCTCAACAGGACAAAGCCCATGCCCCCCCTTCTACTCAGTGTTGGTTCAAGGGGAAAGAAATTTATATCCTATCCAATTATAATCTTTACATCACTGACAAAGGAGGGATGGGGCTATTTTTAGGGCTGCCCAAGAAAAGGCAAAATAAAACATTCTATCAGCTTTTGTAACACTACATAAATGAAGGCGGGGTGGAAGGGGCTGCAGGCCTTCTTTCTAGGAGCTCAAATTATGATTTAAGGACTTATTTGGGAGCCAGTTGGGAAATATAGCAAAGGGAGGTAAGGAACTGCTTTCTACCCTTCAATGAGTTTGTATGAACTCAGCTTGACATGTCTGCAGCCCTCCTGGTCATAACCACCATGATCACCCCAGAGTAACTCTACTTCATTTTCCCTGCAGTTTCCCAGAAAATTATAAATAGACAAAACAATTGGAGTGGTAGGGTGGAGCTTTACAACTAAGAATGCATGTGACTCTTTTTTTGATACTTGCTTAAGATGAAGCAGCTGCTTTCCTGGTTGGACAAAGTCACTTTTGTCCTGATATACACACTCCTCCTTCTGACCCAAATTGCAAAGATCCACTTGGTATTGCTGACATCTAGTATCACACTTCTGTCAGTGAGTTGCCCCCAAAATCGCACTGTGTGCAATCTTAGATATCTCTGATTTTCTTTATTCCACCTCAGGGGCAGTTCACATATACTGGGACAGAGATGTTCCAGAACAAAGCTTATTTCCATGAAGGGAGAAAATGTGAAATGAGGAAAAAGACATTTCCTGCAAGATTCAGACCGGATAGTAGAAATAATAGCAAACACAGAAAAAATTACAGAGAGGAAGCCAGCTCTCCTGGCCACTGTACTCCTGGAAAGGGAGGAGTCATGCAGATGGAAGGTCGATTTGGTGAATGAGAGGAAGATGAGGAAGGTGGGATGGAAAACCTTCTGTAGGCATTGGCCTCCAAGCCGCAGAGGACTCTGGGCACACCAGCAGTGGCCACAAAGTTATCCTGAGCTTGATCCTTTCTTCCAGGGAGAAGAGGGGAGTGCCACTCCAAGAAGGTATAAATTGAACCTCCAGCTAGCAGGCCGATTAGAGCAGAAACATATTACTCTCTGTGCAACTGAAAATATTCACACATCTTTATGTTCACAGTCCTTTAAACACAGAGCAACTCAATAAATTCTTATTTATGTGATGCCATCAGCAGTAGCAGTGCCGAGTTTTCTTCTTTTGTTTATAGGCAGAGGGGGGATACAGTGCATGTGAGTCCCCCTCCTGCTTTGGTATCAGCTAGTGACTGCCCTTCTCAGAGTTAAGATGGAAATTGAAGGGTTTTGTCAGTTTTACTATACATCTTTTCATTCAAAAAGACTTCTAATCTTGAAACTGGTTCTTTGTTTTAAATCAGGCATCTATTGATTAACCATGAGACCGAGCCTGGCTCACCAGGGGCTGAGGTGGGGCATACACTATGGAATTAGGACAGTTAAACACTGAAATCGATCCTCCCTTCTCCTGCCGCTGTTGCTGTAGTAAGCAGTTTCTCTAAGCTATTAATTTTATTATTAGCACACCTGGAGGCATTGCCTCCCTCAGGGAAAAGCAATTCAACTGTGTGTGCTACAACACTAGTGGCGGATGATCAATGGCACAGCTGGATGGGACAGGGAGTGGCATCCCATCCCCAGGGATTTGAAATCTAGGGGGGTGAATTTTCTTGCAAAATGAGGGACACAGAATGCCATGTTTCAGATCTGCTCCCTGCACTCTCCAGGCAAACTTTGCCTACCAAATACTGTCTTTATAAATGAATGAGTTAAAGGAAGCGTGGAAAGCAAGGTTTACAGATCTAACTTGTCCACTTCTCATCTTGTGGGTTCCTGTCAGCCATTTCCACAGTCTGTCTATTTACACAAATACCCTCTCTATTTACCCTCTCCCTGGGGAGAGGGAGATAGGGATCATCCTTAAATCAGCAGTCGATTGGCTGCTTCAGGCTTACCACTCCTTTCCAATGTGACAGGAATTGAGGAGTGACTGTACCTTTAGAGAATGCATGTGCTCTGTAGTATCCTAAATGCTCACTTGGTTCAAAGCACCACTACTGCTAGGTCCCAGTGCAGTTGAAGTCACATTCTCTGATGGACATGGTCTTCAGAGTTTCAGTTATCAGGAGATATTTCATATAAGTTATTCCTTTTAGATCCCTTTCAATCTCTGTGTTCCCTTATTATTTAGTTTTTCTTCCTTCTGTCTCCCTCCTGTTGCTCTCTCTATTCACACACACACCCACACACACACACATGTATACATATAAATAGAAACTCCACATGTATGTGTATATATACAGATATTGCTAAATAGATAAATATCTATGTGTGCATATTTCATACTCCAAGAAGAAACAAGTGCTTTCAAAAAATGTTTTATAACTAAGAACATGGAAATAGGACCCAGAATATGTCCAAGTTGAAGTCACTGTACTAAAGGTGCCTAGACTTTGTAGTTGAGGCCACCTGGTTCATGCTCAAATGGAAAGATATACATCTGTTCTCCTGCTGTGCAGAGTACTAACTTAGGTTCCCAGGTAGACTCAGATCTTTGTCTACTCACTGTTCTTGCCCATGAGGTGATGTTCTGCTCTGGCTGGTTGGCAGAGTAAGTGCCATTTGCAATGAAGAGTGAGTTTGAGCCCCAGGAGTCAGCTGAGTTCTGCCAGTCCCAGGCAGAAATGTGAAGAAGGCCCTGAGCCCTTATAACCTAGTTTCTGTGTTCTTCAAAGATTGACCCACATTCTTTTAACAAATGTGATTGAAGTGACACCACCTACCTACTAGGCTCTGCTCCAGGAACAAGTGATGTGGATTTGGTTAGTTCCCTCACTTGGCCTATCACTATCAGAAATCCATGGGCATGCACCTGTGACCTGTAGCAAGCCAAGTTACAGAAGCAGCACAAGCTTTAGAGTAAGACAGTCATGTATTTGAGCATTGGTTTGACTGCTTACTGTGCGGCCCTGTCAGTTTCCTCTGAGTTTACTGACCTCGGTTCTTAGAACGATCCCTTGTGCAAATGGACCTCATAACATCATAAAGATCAGTTGTGAAAATGGTCCTAATAATATCTATCTCTAACAGAACAATATAAAAAGAAGTAACTTTTCCATTCCTGAGTGTCTCTAGATGGGATCTTGCCGAACTCACTGCTGAACTTGACATTCAGGATCTCAGAATTAATCATCTTATGAGACACATGGTAAGACATGCTATAAACACAAGAAATGCTTGACTTGCCACTTGCATACATTAGTCAAAACTGTATAGCCACGATTTATGCATTTATACATTTTACATTCCAAATAGTAGATGAATAATAATTTGGTACAAGGGGTAGGAGACAAATATATATGAAAAAGCAGAATGCTAATAACTCATCAATTTGGTGATAATTACATGAAGTTTCATTATGTTATTTATTTTCAATATGTTTAATCTTTTTTAAACAACACATTTTAAGTGATTAAAAAAATGTTATCCAAATACAGGTATGTGCACTCAGGCCAGGGAAAAATGAAGAAGAAAAAATAGAGTCCTTTATGAGGTTCAATTTATTCCTTATTCAATTTAAATAATTTTTTAAAATCTTAAGGCTCTCTTATTTTTGGTATTAGAATTTCCATTATTTTACAAAGCAATAATAATAATAATAATATTAATAACAGTTCTTATAAAAAAAAAAACTGCAGCCTGACTTTGTAAGAATTTATTGGAACACATCATTCATTTACATGATGTCTAGAGTTGCTTTCATTCCACAAACTTGGGTTGGGCCCTTGTGATGGAAACTGTATTATCCACAGCTCAAGTTATCTGACCCTTACTGGGGGGACAAAAAAGTTTGCTGATGCTATCTTTACTCCTGGCTCACAATATATGCTCAATAAAAGTTTCTACCTTTTCTAAAAGACCAGTTCCCTCAGGTCCTTTGTAGGTGACTGAGTACTAATTGGACACACTAATTTAAGCTATTAATGGCTGATAATGGCTTAATATGTCACCACTCCCAGATAAGACACTAAATTCTTCCCTTAAAGTACAAATGTTAGCACAAGGACACTGCTAATAAATCAAGTCTAGGAACCAAGATTGCAGAGCTCTTTTGTTGCTGTGGGGACTTTTCCCATTGAGGTCCTCTATTGCTTCCCCCACCCATCCCACCAGCCTGCGTTGGGTGTTTATCCTCTTTTGTCATTGCATGGATGAGTATACACATATCATAAACCTACCTAGGCTAGCCAGGATGCCCTCCAACATTAAACCCTTTGGGAAATATGTGACAGGATAGCACTGCAATTAAAGGTGTGGTATTTAGAAACTAACAGACTTTACTTCTTGCTCTGTTAGTGGGTAGCTGTATGATTTAGAGCCAAAAAGCTCAGTGTCCCTATCCATTAAATGGAGATAAGAATGGCATCCATCTATTAGGAGTTTTGTGAGGATTAATGAGAAATTGCAAAGGAACTGCTTATCACAGCTAACATTTATGGAGCACTTACTATTTTTATACCTTGTGTTGTAAATGTCAGTACCTCCTAGGGATAATGATCCTTGCTAAATTGGGTTTGTCTAGGGACCAAAAGTTAGAGTGTGTGACCTTCAAGAACTGTACCCTGTCCCAATCCCCTTTTCCTTCTCACCTTCATTAATCCCTGACTCAAAACCCAATTTCAGAACAAGGGGAACAGTTTTCATAAAATCACAAGTGCCTTGCATGGAAATCTCTTCCAAATGTATAATTCTGTAACTCTGCATGCTACCTTAATAGTCTACAGTTCCAGTAATAAAGATAGGTTAATTTTGCATTAGATGAGCTTTAATGCACATTCAGAAATCAGAAACTAGCTTATGTGTTCATTAGTGGAAATCTTGCCTAAAGTGGGTCACGTTAGAACCAGAGGAAATTCAGACACTGGGAAGAAAGGGGCATTTTGTTTCACATGCCATCTTCCATTATTTACGATCAGTTGAATGGCTATGAAACAAATGAGTGGGATCCATTTTCTAATGCATCCCGGACACACAGTGGTTTGAGACAGCATCAGGGAGGTAGCTTTTGGCACCCTGTGCCTGACTTGAGCAAAGGGTGGTGGGAGACTACTGTGGTCTCATTTCCAGGGAGGGTAACACCAGTACAACCTTCCCATTTACCAAAGTAGGGCCAAGTTGTCCTTGGAAGTGATTTAGTCTTCTCTGGATATGTCATGCAAAGAACTAGGGCTTGAAATGAGATGGAAGTACGGCTCCTGGCTTTGCCAGTCATCTTGGCCAAAGTGCTTCATCTTTGAGAGTCTCAGTTTCCTCATCTAAAAGGATAAAAGCGATGATTGCTAGTACAAAGAACGGAGTCTGTAAAGCACAGAGCACAATGTATCACATTGGCTCTAAGTAAACTTATTATCTGTGAAGCTCCTTGAAGAGCACTTTGAACACAGGAAGCACTCAGTGGATGGTAGTTGTCATCATTATTGTCACCATCTTCACTGTCACTGTTGTCATCAAAGGCTGACCGACAAGATCAAAAATTATTTTTATAGACCTCATATTCTATAATGCCTCAAGTGGAAACAGTAATAGGCTCAAATGACAGTATGAACTTCAAATTTAAACTGACACCTACCAATAGTTACACATTCTCTGGTTAAAGAGATTTGTATGTGCAAACAGAGAAACCATTTTCTATATGTTGAGAAGAATGCCCCCCACATCCCTCTGATATAAACTGTGTGGTAGAGAGATTCCCCAGGCTGTGTACAAAGGAAAGAATTCACAGGATCCACTTAAAGCTAACTGAAACACTTAAGAAAACAAAGACATCTTCCGCCTAAGTTTCCCCGGTGTACATGGGGAAAAAGATTCACACTTCCATTTAAAGTTGCAGGCATTGCACACCTACAGTGATTTCCCAGGAGCAAGATGCTGAAAATGTACCCCAAGGTGTCAGGAACAAATGTGTATAATGATGTCTGTCTTTCCTGACTACAACTGCAGCATACAGAGTTTTAATGGATTTAAAAGAAATAGGAACTGACACTAAAATGACACTTTTTGCGAACAAGATATATTGGATGTTTTCCACATTCCCTCCTCCTAACACCCACCCCCATCAGTAGGATTTTTCCCTTGGAGAGAAAAGTGTTCAGTGTGTGTTTTTACACTGTGGTAGCAACACAGATTCAAATGCAGGTATTTCACACTACCAACACCAAACTTTTGCTGAGAAAGGTAAACAGATCCCATCCATGCCCTGAGACTGCTTTGCTGCCTCCCTGCTCACATCCTAGGTAATTATGTCTGTTATTATTTTCCTTTCTTTACTGAACCTTCCCCAATGCCATACAGACACAAAGAGGATCATCATCCACCACATTCATGAATAAGTCTCTATCTTTATAGAACCCCTGAGAGTCAGAACTCATTTTTCTCTATCACATCTCAAAGGGTTAGACATTTCCCAACCACAGTGGACATGATCAAAACCAATGGAGAGAAGTGGGCTACACCTTCATTATCCATGTTCACCCTATGAAGAGAAACCAGTGCCTTTCCAGTTCTTAAAGCACGTGCCAGGCTAGCCATCTGGAGAGGTGGTGTCTTCTCTGGCTGTATCTATGGTAGGCTGTGAGCACGTGGGAAATTCCCTCATCCTCTCCAGCTCTCACATTCTTCACACGTAAGGTAAGTTGAGACATGAGAATAGAAAATAAAGTTTTCATGTCTTTTACCAAACCCAGCCCACTGGTAGTTGTTCTAGAGTTCATGGTGCTGATGGATTTCAGGGTAGTCATCTGAGATATGCCCACTTTAAGTGTATGTGGAAGCCATATACACTTGGATGGCCCTCCCCATGCCAGGAAAGATCAGAAATAGTTTCCAATTAACCAGTCCACCCCATTCACAAAATAGCATGTGTGCTATTTTATGAGTAACATACATACATCTTCTGTGTGTGTATGTGTGTGTAAGACAATAGACATAACACTAACCTATCAGATTTCTCTTTGTGGTACTTTGTTTATATAGTCAGAAAATATATTTTTTAATTGAAAATCAGAACTGCAGGGGAAGGAAGATGGCGGCGAGGGGAGTGCATTGCCCCTGTGTGCTGCTTCACTGTGTGGGAGTATGACAAGTCAGGACGGCTAAAGGATATCTTGTTAGGAATTTCCAGCAATAGTGGGGTGCTCCGGAACCTGGAGGAAGGATTTCCATCGCACGAGGATCGGCTACGGGGACTCAAACGCGAGAGGTTTGTCGCACGGAGGGTAACACTGCTTATTCAGCAAATCGCCCCGCGGCTAGAGTCTGCAGCGCGCGCTGGGATAGAGACGCAGGGTTACAGCGCTGCAGTTTCTGCCAGCCGCGCAAGCACCGTACTCAGGGCTGAATTCTGGGTTCGAGACGGGGGAAGGAAGCGGTCCATCTCGGTTCTCCACACCGGTCAGACCACAGAGGAGGCCAGCAGCCACCATGTTGGTAAACTGACATCACCTTCCCTGTTTTCGACTGACCGCAGCTCATTCAGCCATAGATCAGGTAATTTCAGGCTGCAATTCGCCTGCGGCTTGCAGACAGATTGCTAGGGTTCAGCGCCTGGGTGCTTCTTAGAACCTGATCTTATCGGAGCGAACACCGAGCGCAGGACGGCCGAGTTCCGGCTCCCGGAACCGTCCCGGAACCGCCCTGGCCCAGGGCTGCGGAGCCTGCGGAGGCTGCTTCTTGGACCCTGCTCCTATCAGAGCATACACCAAGCAGTAAGCAGCCGAATTCCGGCTCCCGGAACTGAGCCCGCGGGGACTGCTTCTTGGAGCTTACACTTATAGGAGCTTACACCGAGCACGGAGCGGCTGAGATCCGGCTCCCGGAACTTCCCTGGACCGGGGCTAGGAGCCCGCGGAAACTGCTTCTCGGTCCGGGTCCTGCTGAGGGCCGGTCAGGACTCACCCGTTGCTTTGGTTGCCCGGCAAGGGGAACGAAATGCTGCCATTCGCATAGGATACCAACATGGCAGAGATCTGCTGTCAGCAGAAAGCGACGGAGGAGAGAACTTCATCAATACCAGCGGTGACATAAGCAGTTGGTCTCCTGGTAGGGGGGG
>NW_025999869.1:7541124-7721566 GCF_001458135.2 Marmota marmota marmota
ATGGCAATATGTAAATCAATGGATGTGTAACTGATGTGATTCTGCAATCTGTGTATGGGGTGAAGGTGGGAGTTCATAACCCACTTGAATCAAAGTGTGGAATATGATATGTCAAGAAATTTGTAATGTTTTGAACAACCCACAATAAAAAATTAAAAAAAAAAAAAAGAAAATCAGAACTGCAGGGCTGGGGTTGTGGCTCAGAGGTAGAGTACTCGCCTACCGTATGTAAGGCACTGGGTTCAATCCTCAGCACCACATAAACATAAAGATATTGTGTCACCTATACGTCTATAACTAAAACATAAATATTAAAAAAAGAAAATCTGAACTGCAATTTTTTTCTACCAGATGTTAAGGATTAATATTTTCTTCGTTAATTTTTTAAACTTTCTAGAATTTCTTTCCCTGTCAGGTTTGATTATATATCTAAGTTTCTTTTATTCCAAAGGATTAACTAATTGTCCCAACATTGTTTATTGGTATACTAATGTGTTCAAAACATAAAACAAAAACAAAAATTAATCAGAAAAATATTTACTAGTTACATAACAAAGGAGAAGAGTGATGCAACTCATTTATTCACAAATTTTTAAAAAGGCAGCATCCCATATTTTGCTAGTAGCAAGTTCATGAGGAAGTATTCCTGCTTCTATTAATAATATAAAAGGAACTAAGTTGTTCACTTGTAATAATTAGCATTTTCAAACAATGAATGCACCCAGTTTGGCATGAGTTGGTGAAATGAGCCCTCTCACTATATCTACTGCTGAGTCTAAGAAAGCATATGAAAGAGAAAGGCAATGGCTCTGTATCTATATTATAGCATTTGACCTAGAACTTACTATGGGTCCCTGATTCCTTCTACCCCTGACACCATGTTCTAGGAAAGCTGGACTAAAGTAAAAAGATAAAAAGAAAAATCACCAGGTTAAATCTTAACAGATTGTACAGAGTATCTGGCTTACATCACACAGTGAGTATCAAGCAAACCACAGATTCCAATCTGACTCAGTGCTAAAGACTAACAAAGATTTCAAAGCTTCAAACACATAAGAACTTAAAAATTCCTCTGCTACCAAACCCATCTCTCTTTCCAACACCTTTGCTATCACCCATGTGTCAGTGAGGCACAGGAAGTGGGGATAAAAGGTTGGAGAAGTGTAGAGGTCATCAATAATAGAAGCATAACTCTCAGGACCTGCCCTGGTCCTGTTCTAAAAAGCGTTTTCTCATTTCTGATGATCTTATGTCATACCTTAAAAACCCTAACTACAGAATTCTGTTAGTTAGATCAGGGATTCCATCATTATCTTTATTTTATACTTATGCCCTTGTCAAAGAAGGGCTAGCTCTGACACTCCAAGTTAACTCTTCAAGGCTGTAACATTTCACCATTAAGACCTGAGGCACAACTGTTTAATAGAGATATTCTAGTTCAAGTAGCCCAACAGACATAAAACAAAGGCTTCCCATTACTTAAACATAATGCATTCAAAGCCAGCCATTTTGAAGAATTTAGATAGAAATCGAGTTAAAGGTGCCATAGTAGAAGTTTTCTGAGATCTTCTCAAATATTTTTCTTTTTATTTAGAGTTTTACTGGAATATTATTATGCCTCAAATTCTGACTCAGATAACTTATGCTAAATAAATAACCAAAATCATTAATGAAAAGTTATATCCCAAGTATCTAGTAGAGTATTATTTTTAACAGGGGAAAAAAGGGAAATACTTATGTTTCTTTAAAAAGGACTGGTTATTAAAACTTTGGTATTTATGTAAGATAGAATGATATCTAACCATTCATAATACTACTAAGGTAGCTGTGGTCTTGGGACTATACAAATTACAACATTGTATTTGAAGAATTGCCACAAATTCTAAAGTAATAAATTGAATTTCTAATTATATTCTGTGACTTTGGGAAGCCGAACTCACAAATACGATACCTACAGATACTCTCTTCTCAACCTAGTTAACAAACATGAATGAAAAATCTTAAGACTCCTTCAGACCAGGAGTGATGCTATAAACTACAGTAACTGAACAATTAGCACTCCAGCTAAAACCATGAGTTTCCATATTGATTTATTTTTCTTACTACTTGATTATGTTGTCACTTCCATCTGGACGAAATGGGCTTTGTTTTGTGGGAATGTTCTGGATGGGGACAATGATTCACACAAGGATTTTGTAGATGTGAACCTGTGCATTCATAAGTTAGAGGCCAGCACCAACAGGTGATGAAATTAAAAAGGAAATAAATAAACCTCAGCAGGACAAAAATATGGATCTCTGCAGCTCTTGCAATCCACTCCACAAAAACGTACAAAAACTGCACAAAATGAACAAAACCATCGTAAGGAAACAGGCCAAATAACTTCTTCCTGTACAGTGAGCTTTTGTGGATGATTTTTATCCTTTCATTTGTCTCTATCTTCCAAATTTCCCATCAAGTATGATTTCTATGATCTGGAAAGCCTCGCACAGGAGAGAAGCCATGTCTAGAGGAAGAAGCAGCTCAGCTTCCCCTGCATCTGAGATGCTCCTGGCTGGACCATGTTGTTTTCATCAGAAACCATTGTTTCGGGCATATTGAACAGTTGCGTTCCCTGTCAGAAATTAAAAACATGGTCAAGCTCTTTCCTTGGTGGCCTCATACACAGTTCATTGTCAAAAGTGAGCTGTTTGGAAAAACAGCCTAGGAAGGAAAAATAAATGGTCTCCCTTTTATACAGAGTGCAGGGTTTCCTATAATTTTAGCAGTCATTAAGATTTACTAATGAAGACTTGAGATATCGAGTCTAAAAAAGGAAATATAAAATTAAGTGGCTCATTTCGTGTTTTGAGAGGTAAAATATTAAGAGGAAAAAGACGTGCCGGCTCATCAATCACAAGCCACACGAAGCTGGAAAAGTAAGGCCGCGGTTCCTGCCGCACCGCCCTAGCGAGACAACCTTCTAATAGGTGCAAGGCTATTGCAATCTCCATCCCTATTTAATCACAGGGCCGTTTGAGCACCGACTGCCAATTATCCTGAATTATGTGTCATATAGCAGGTTTGTGATCTGGGCTATAGTGCATTAGGGACCCAGCAGAGACCACCATGTTGATTTGACAAGGTTCTTACAGCCGAGATGAATAAATTAACGCAACAGAATGACTCTGATGAAGGGAAGATTGGAGCCAAGCTCCCAGAGATGGAAGATTAGTGACTAATCAGCTCTAACACCTGGTTTCCATAACACTCTAATAACAACTCCGCACGCTGCTGTAACAAAACACAACAGCCTGTGTCAGGGGGAGAAACGTGAAGGAACCTCCTGAGTTTCGGCTTGGGGTGTTTTATTCACGACAGGATATATTTCACCTGTTATCGGAAAATTAGTGCAGTGGCAATTCTTTCCTGGTTTTATAATGGGGTAGAGGGTGGGAGACGGAGGTGAATTCAAAACAACCAGGTTTCCAGGAGAACCCATTGAATGAGAATCCCCTGCTGCTAACTTTTCAATTCCACTCACTTCCACTAAGAAGAGGAAGAGGAAAGGAGGGAGGTAAAAAGACCAAGTTTACAACAGCTAATGCCAATGGAACTGTCCAGCCCCGCTAGGATGGTGGAGGGTGACCCCAAGGTCAGCCCTGGCCTCTTGCTTTGGGCTTACAGCAGATGAAAGCAAATACTTCTTAGCCCTCAAACTTCACTATTTTGGTGACTCCAGAGAAGCTCTCAGGGTCCTAGCATCCATCAGGTGAAGCCAAGGTGCAAGATGATCAAATTCCTCATCTGAATGCAAGTTAAGATCTTTAATATGCCTGGTACTGCTGCCCTAGGAGGGCACCCTGTCTTAGGCAGTACTCCGAGGATAAGTACTGTGGGCTGTTTTTCTCTCTGGCCCACTTCTTGAATGGCAAGGAATTAATCATCATCTGCTTTATTAAATCAGAAAGCACAGCACTCAGAACAGTTGATTCTATATGAGAATCATGGACTAGAATACTAGTCCATGTATACGTACTAGTTCTGCACGATAGCACACTGACATCTACCAGATCTGGGGCACCAAACATTACAACAGGTCTTTCAGTCCTCCTTAATAACAAAGAGACACGAAGGTGGTAAGGTAGTATGTATCTCCATGCTAACCTCACCCCAGGATCGCAGACTGAGAAAACCCAACCTAGCAACAGCTGAGCATTTGAAGAACTGGCTGCTGGGGGTGGGAAGGGATTGCTGCCCACCCCACCACAGCCAGAGCGACTTCAGCAACATGGACTTGCGTAGTAGTTTCTTAGCAGCTGACATTATGGTCACTTGTCCTGGAATTGTCAAACGTAGTTTGATGCCCTGGAATGAGATTGGGACTCAACATTTCAAGAAAACCAGGCCCTTCTCAGGCAGATTGGCCTGGCTTTGCCGCTTCTATTCTCAACGGTGGCTTCTACTCCCGTAACTGGACTTTCTAGTCACAATCTGTTTAATTCTGTAACTTAATCCCTAGCAGCGGTTGGCACATCAATTTGGATTTCATGTTTCTTTTTTATTCTAATTATTTCCCCATGTAGGGTGCTCTGCGATGGCCCACATTTGGTGCGGCAGCCTGTGAAGATCCATGCTTTTTGCCGTGACTGACAAAGAAGCCAACTACATACCGTCCCAAGGGCTGTTTCCAAATTTGGGTTCCCAAAGGGAGACTCGCTAAACTCCTCCAAGCATGCTTTCATGCCGACCCATTTTTATAGGTTCATTTGTTCTCACACCTACCTTTCTTTTCCTCACAAGCCTCACCCAAGGGGAGACCAGAGAAGAGCCGAGCAGCCGCTGCTTTATCTGCATTGCACTGGAAATCATTTCTTTCACCCTCTTTCCAGTTTTTCACCCCCAAACTCCAATTTAAGCCTAGATGTCGGGGGTCAGAAGGACCTCTCCCAAAGTAGTGACGCCAGGCCGTAAGTCTATGCAAGTTCACGGCTAATATTTCTTTTTATTGTTTTGTTTTATTTTCTCTCTCAGTTGAAGTATTTTAGTGAGTTTTGTTAAGCTGGGTAAAGATTCCTCTTCAAATAGACATTCAAAGTGAAATTCAAGGGGAAAAAAGGTAAATCTTTAAAAGGGTTGATTGAACTTGTAATCATAAAAGTCACACTCTGGGCCATTTGCTGAATTTCACTCTGTTAAATGTTTTATCTTCTTACCCTAAATTATAAATGCCCTAAACCATAAAGTAGAAAAAGGCCAGACATCATTGGTGTTCTGCTGAAAAGTTCCCTTGTCACCACCAAAGGGGCCTGCAGATATTCAGAAGAGGCGGTATGAGCTTGGTGGGAGCAGCAGGTAGCAGTTTTGTGTGTACAAAGCTTAGGGGAGAACATAGGTGTTAGGATAACAAAACCCTCCAATGTACAGTGAGACCGGCTTTGTCTCCGGTCCCCTCAAAGATGTGCTGAAGGTTTCTGAGGGCCATGAAAGGAGCATGGAGGCTCACTGTTCATCTGAAAACATGTCCTTTCTCTAAGAAACTGTAGCCAGAAAATGATCTTCCAGAGGTGGAATGACAGTCTAGTATGTCCAGGGCCTTTGTGCAGTTCTAGGTGGCAGTTTATATAAGACAGAATAGATGAGAATCTCATGGAAGAACTTGATGGCTAAGATAGTGACATCAGTGACATCTTGTGGGTCATAGATGAATCTGGTGTCTGTAAAATTCTCACTCCAGTATTATGCAGATATTTATCTTTGCATAAAATGTGCACAGTTTCACAGCTTTTATTCAAGGATAACAATCACAGTGGAGAGAAATAGAGATACACACACACACTCTTCATGTTGATCATTTATAATATCACACCAATATGTTAAAATCAACTAGGTTCTTTTTAGATACAGGACAATACTACTGAGTTAGATGAGTTATCACAAACAAACATAGGCTCTCTCATTACTACCCCTCTCTCCTTGAAACGATAGTCATGTAACATTGCAAAGAAGGTGCACTAGAGTTCTCCAGAGAAATAAAACCAAGAGGAGACAGACAGACAGACAGACAGGTAGAGAGAGGAATTATAGGAATTGGCACAAGTGATTATGAAGGTCAAGGTGTCCACCATCTGCTGTCTGAAAGCTGGAGAACCAGGAAAGCCAGTGGTGGAATTCACTGTGATTCAGTCTAGGTCTGTGTGCCTGAGAACTGGGGAGTGGAGCAGAGGGGGTTCCAGTATGAGTCCCAGAGCCCAAAGGCCTGAAAGCAGGAGATCTGAGGGCTGAGGGCAGGAAAAGATGAATGTCCCAGCTCAAGAAGAGAGATCAGTGTCACCATTCCTCCTCTTTCCATCCTATGTGGGCCCTCCCCAGATCGGATGATGACCACCCACCATACTGGCAAGTGTGGGTCTTTGTTGCTCAGCTTCCTGACTCAAAAGCTAGTCTCTTTGTGAAACACCCTCGCAGGTCCGCTGAGAAATAATGTTCTACCAATTACCTGGGCACTCAAATCCCTGTTGAACCGGCACATAAAATAAACCATCCCAGAGGAGGCAAGGGACGAAGAGAAGCTGCACTTACTGCCTTACCCCATGGGCTACCAGAGTAAGACAAGCTCAGGTGTAACTTCTGCTTATGGTTGTCATATGTGACATTTCAATGACCAATGAAGGTAACAACTAAGACATGGGATGCCTTGGGAAATGTGTTTCCTATGGGCCCTAGAGCCAGAGCTATATCATAAAGTGAAGGAACTTCAGTCCCTTGTCTATAAAATGAGTACCTCGCTTACACTCAGTTTGGGAGAATTAAATGAGTATTAAGTAAGTATTAAATGAGAATTAAATAAGTATCTTTCAGAGAATTTCAGACTTTCAGGTACTATACAAATGTCACTTTTTTTTTTACAGAGAGATTTTTTTTTAATAATATGAAGATTGGATAAAAACTCCAAAGGTCCTGGAATTCCTTTTGCTTGCTCCTACATTAACCTAATGACCCACATGCAGATGTGCGTTGGCCTCTGTTTAGAGTGGTAATGAGCCTCACACACCGTTATTTATCCCAAGAGAACTGACAAGGCAGCTGAAGTTTGGACTGTAGCCATGTTAAACAAGCACTGAGTACATCATCTATGCCTTGCATGTTGCAAATTATGTTAAATAGTGATCTCCAAGATGAACAAGAAAATCCACCAAGTGAGGGTGAGCAAAGATAAGATCTACTTTTGATTATCATTTTTATCTTATTTTAAGAAAGATAATTATTTTAATTTTATAATATATCTGCTACATTATTCAGTTACACATGTATTTGATTTATTTACAAAGATACATGTTTGAGAGTGACAATACGTTTTTTTAATTTCTTAGTGTGTATGTTCAAAACATTTTAAAGTGCAAAGATCCCTTTATAGGTCTAACACTGAGTGTCCTAAGTATGTTAGGTCTTCATTACTATAAGAAAAGCAAAACTAGAAAATTTAAGAGTTTTCTGCTGTATATTACCTTGTAAGAGGAGAGCAGAATTTCAGGGTTGGTTTTGAATGCTTCTACTCCTGTACAACAAAGGGGGTCTTTCTGAATTTGACTTATAGAAGAAATCACATAAAGGTAGCTTGAGAGCCCTAAAATAGGCTAATGTTATATGAGGGAGTGCAGATAGAATGAAATCATAGGAGAATGAGGGACTGCTGAGTAGGTCAGCTGAGCAAGCTTACTGCCACTTGGGGTAGGGTGCACTCAAGAGGAGTCATTAGAATACAGACTCATAGAGGTCAGCAAGCACTTATCCAGACCACTGTAAACTGCCCATGATCACTACCATGGCCTTTTAAGTGCTTCAACATGACATTGAAATATGGTACCAATGAATTAACTTCTTTCCACCCCCTCAACAAAAACAAAAGTGAAACTTATAACCATCACTGTATTTATGTATTATTTATAAATGGCATTTTCTGTTTTTTAAAGCATTTCCTTACCTTAGCATAAGGTACTATATAAATGCTAACTACTGTTTGCATTAATAAGCCTCAGTCCAGCAGACATATAGACCTCAGTTTCTGCAAGAAGACATAAAAGGCTGAGAGGAAATTGCCTATTGTGGGTTATAACAACATAAACTTTACCTCCTGGTCATCTACTCACCTCCTTGCTTTCTGATTCAAAAGTATGTTCTGAACTAAGAATTTATTTATTTTTTGGATAGCCTCAAAATATGTTTCAACAAAAGAAATTAGTATAGTTCTTGAAAACTCCAGGTAACATACTCTTTTGAGTGAATTTGTGTAAATAGATGGGCCAAAATGGGTCTAAAAATAGCATACCTTTAATATGCTGGTTTCAAAGGAATATGTGCTTCTGAGCAAAAAAAAAAAAAAAAAAAAAATCATTGTCCTGTTTAATAAATCAAAAAGTAGCAAAAATATTGTTAAAGTATAAAACTACATATGTACGTAACAATGTACTATAATAGTTGTAGTAAATTAATTATATTATACATCAGTACATTTCCATTTCTGAAAACCATCTGAAAATTCAATAAGTGGCTATTTTTCCTTTATGGTTCAGGTGGCTTGTATTGCTGAATTTGCAAGTTAGCTTACGTGGCGGTGAGGCACTTACACATAAAATACATATGTTATAGAATCAAAAAACTTGATGGCTGTCAAAAAAAAAAAAATATATATATATACAATCTTTAAAATGATCTAATTGATTCCTTATTTTTTAGGAGAGGAGTAGCCACAAAAGTAAAACAAAACACAAAAACACAGCTATATTAATAAATAACAAGATACCTAAAATGGTGTATTTATTCAGAAAATACTTACTAAGCTCTGAAAGTGGGCCTAGGTAGATGGTCATATTCAAAGACCATAATGAGTCCACATAATTACCAAAATCAAGGGAAATATCATGTATTGTTAGGCTGACAGGGAATATGCTTAACAACATGTTACTAGGTATTTACTATGTAAATACAATATGTTGCTAAGAGGGCAACTTCGTTGTAAACATCTGTTTTACTAACAAGTACTAAACCCACCGGATTTGCACACCAGGAAATTGAGGAGAGATGATTTCTGAAAAACCACATATCGAGTAAGTGGCAAAATCATGACCAATATATAAATACCAGTTACATGAAGCTGCATACATTATCAAAATAGCATCATTTTCATGCTTGACCTTCCGTATAAGCACTTCTAATAATGCGTGTGAATGTGAGGTATAAAATGAGGGATGATTCACAGAAAATTACGGTGAGAAATAACATAATGGACCTTTAAATGCACCCTTGCCAAAATTGTATAAATAATGCTAGTTCTCCTTGCTTGAATTGTGGGAAAGGAGGACAGAAATCAGATCTGGGGGAAATAAGCTGTTTTCAAAAGCAGAGGAACGTGTTTTATTTCATCCTGAGTTTGAATATGACATTCATATACATTCATATTTGTAAATATTTTAAAATGCATTCATCTTAATAGGAGATGCACACATTTCTTAAGATCTTCTCAAAAAATTTTTGAACTCAAAATAGGATTAAGTTATTATGCTTACTTTAAATTTTGAAAGTTTCTTTATGAAAGGAACAGAGGAGGAGAAGAATCAGGATTACAAGACATTTAAGAAGTTATGGAGATTCTCTTCATTACTCCTTCAAAATAAGTTACTTCTCTGAGAATTAATCTTAAAACTGAACAGTCAAATAGAAAATCTGACCTTCTGGATTATTTTCTAATTTAGAAATTTCTAAACTCGCAAAAACAATAAAGACCATAAAAAGATCAGAAAATGTTTTATACAGATTTCTAAAGTAATTTTTGAAGAAGAATTAATTTATCTAATCCCTCTTAGTCATGAAGTAATATAGTAGAAAATGGAAGAAAAAGTCAGAATGAAGCCCCAAATTAAAATAGAACAGGGATCAAAGTGTGCTTTTAAAAAGCCACAAAATTATTTCATGACATTTGTTTAATGTTTAATAGATGCATTGAACTCTTGGAGCAACCTGTTTGCAGAATAATTCTATATACATTCAATTGGATTTAGAAAAACAAAAGATAAGACATTAACAGAACCTCCCCCTGGGAGTCTTATTAAGTTCAAATCAAAATCATTACAATGTTGTTTTCCATTCAAATACTCAAACTGCAAATGCTAAAATAATGTTTACCTGAAATGTTTTGCTGCTGTATTTAATATTAAAAAAAACAAATTATACCTATATACTGAACTTATTACAGATTATCAGTTTCCAGAAATTATAAAATCTTTATCTTGCATCATGGGTGAAACCTCAAATAAGATCTGCTACTTGCAAATGACTTTTTTTTTTTTGCCTCTTTTGTAGAAATAAACAGACATCTATCCACACATAGCACCTGGTCATGAACAGTAAAGAACAGTGTTTTAATTTTAAATTCCTTTTAAAGAAAACTAAAAATTCAGAAAATGTAATTTCAAGATTCATAACAACTCAAAAATGGAAGAGCTGCCTATAATTATACGTGCATTTTTACAATGAAAAATTACTTCAATAGTTTGTCTACCACTCCACAGAAGCCAACATGCCTCATGGTTTTTATTATACATAAAACTGATTATGTGGAATTTTAATATTTCCATTAATACGTTTATATGCAAAAGCAGGAACTGGTGCAGATATTCTCTGTTTAATTTAACAAGATTTCTTTTACTCAAGTTGAGCCAAAAGTGTATTTAGAATTTTGTGCTTTGCTTAAGAGCATGCTTGTCATACGTGTAGGATGCATGTACAACAAAACACACACATTCATATATGCACAAATAAACTATTCCCTAGAAAAACCAGAGAAACAAGAGTGAGTTTCAAAAGTAAAAACATAGCAGAGAGGATTTTGAAAGTTCTTGCTCCAAAGAAATCACAAATATTAAAGGTGACAGGTATGCTAGTTATCTTAATGTGATCATTATTATAAGTATTGAGTTGCCACATGGTATCCCGTAAGTATGCACGATTATTTTGTCAATACATTTTTTAAAAAATGTAAATGACAAAAAAGCAGACACATGTTGCTTTTAAAGAATGAATTAAGAGATGGAAGGGTGGAAGCAGGAAACAAATGAAAATAAGCTATGAGAGAGAAGAGACAGGAGTGAGGGGTTGCTACTTTATTTGTTTTTTATAACATTAGTAGTCTCATTTCAAGGACATTGAAGTCAAACATAGAACATTTTTGCATTCATAGGTTCTAAAACAACATGAATGTTGAACCCAAATTTCCTACAAAATCTTTTAGCAGAACCATTGGTCACGGACCGGCAATTGTGATTTCTGGCCCATTTCTGGGCCAGATGAGCTTCAAGACTCTCCTTTTGTAATAAAGAAACACTAGGTTGAGAATCCAAATATCTTGACAGCAAATCTCAATCAGCCTATAGGTAACTGGGGAGATCAGGCAGGAATGATTTCTTTGTCCAAATGCACTGGGAGTGGGGTGGGGAGCACAGAAAAGGATAGAAACAGAAGGATTTGTAAATAAACCACCTGAAATGAGTTGGGGAAGAAAGAGAAACCCAGATACAGAGAAAGCCCCAGGTCAGAAGGTTGCAATAGGGTCCAGCACCTTCTGTCAACTCCTTCTTTAGCTTGTCCAAATCCTGTCCATCCCTGCATACCCTTCACATCTGCTCTGTCTCCCTTTCTGTCATTCTTCTCCCAACTGGGAAGAAAGATCTTGTGCTCTAGGGCATTCCAGCTCCTAGCCTGTGCCTGGAACACAGGGTGACAGACCTTCCTGGGTTATAGGGGACTAAGTAGCTTCCTGGGACTTCAAATTTTGGTGCTAAAGCAGGGACAGTAGCAGACAAACCAGAGCAAGTTGTTACCCCTACCAGACCAAGAATGTCTTCTCTTATCCTCAGTTTCCACCTGCCACAGAGACCTTCTTCAGAAAGTCAGGGAAAGAAATGTACTAAAAATGAAAAGTTGTGTGTATAAAACCAGGAGCTCATGGGGCCTCAGGAAGCAATGCCATCAATAAGCCTTATTTGCTAAAGGAAAAAGAGTGCCTATAGTGTATAAATCCCATAGCCACTGTTAATCCTCTGTAGAAAAAATAAATAAATAAATAAAAAATAAAAAAGAATGCAGCTGATAAATTACCTACTGAAAATGTAATGCTCAAAGCAGTAACCACAATGCAATAATTATTGGACTTGATTAAACATAAAAATAAATCTGTCTTTTACTTCTCTCTCATCCCATTAGTACATACAATGAAAGGAAAAGCCTTTTTAAAAAGTACCTCACGGCCATTTTTCCTCCTTAATTCTGCATTGTAACAAACAAAGGTAAAATCAAAAATCATGCAAGCGGTGAAGTATAAGCTTTTTCCCATTATCCTTGGAAGGACGGAGACAGTGCCAATTAAAGGCACGTTCCCATGCAGCTCTCAGCAAATGCTTCTGTATTTTTTAAACTCCCTGATAATGGAATGCCTTATTAAGAGGAACAGGATCACAAATATAACAGCTTATAAATCATCAATATTTCTGGGGAAATCAATCTATTTGTCTCAATTTAAAGGTACAGACCTGTCCTAACCTCATTGACATAAATTATGTCCCCTGTTCATAAATCTGAAATGAAAGTGAACATCCATTCTCTAAAAACATTTGCTAACGATGCTGTCTTTCTTCAGGTAACAAGAGAAAGTTAGATGGTTGGATAAAACATGTTCAAATTAAGATATTTCTGGTTCAAATGGAAGAATGTGGCCACGTTTTATACCCATGTGTTCCAATCGCTATGTGACTTTTTTCCTCTGTTGAGATACTTGACTTTGATTTTTATTTTTATCATTTACGCTGTAAAATGCCAACACCACGCCATTCCTACAAAACACGCTTTCATCCCCTCTTTTTTTTCAAGTTCACGTTCAAGTTAGAAAGTAAGTCATATCTCCAGATCTCGTTTTGTAAAGGTTGTACACGCCACAGGCTTAACACAACGGTGGGAGAGAGTGTGGAAGGGATCGATAAAGCAGTATTACCCTTTGTGATGGCGAATCTCTGCAGGACACTGCCGGCTTAACTCTGTCTTCTGGCTAACACTCCATCTTTACCCACTGGGAGAGAGCGCTAAGGCACAGCAACCTACCAAGAGCTCCGGCCAGGATGAGATGCTCGGTTCCTTCACCTCCTTCCTAGGCTATCTTAACAGAGAAAACCTGGGAGCTCTAAGATAGAGCTTCCAATTCGAAAGAAAATTGCAAAAACACCCTGACCTGGGAGGGCATTTCAGACAGGTGAGTGCATTGTCCAGGATGGTTTGCTGCAACAGAAGGCCTGAAAATGCAGCCTTTCTTCAACCTCAACTTGTCACTTGTAATTTTAGAAAGCCAGCTAGGGTGGTCATAGGGATGCAACACTATGATGTAACGAGCTTATATTAATTACCTCCTTCACTTGCCAAGTGGACTTAGGGAATAATATGTTAAATTTCCCTACAAATTAAATGTTTATAATTTTTCATTTATCACTGCCAGAGTAAAAGTGCAACTGTGAATGTGCTAAGGTCTGAGGACGTGATCACACTGTTACCATTCTTGTTAACAGGGAAAATCCGACACTGTACAGGCCTGAGAATCCAGGGTTTTGCCTTTATTATAGCCAGGACAGTAAGGATCTGCTGTAGTTCTTTTTCTTTTCTTCCTTTTTTTTCTCCCTCATCAGAATACCAAGACCTTTATTTAATTAAATAGACCTCATTTTGTTATTCAGGCAAAATTAATAACTAATACAATTTTTTTTATGAGGCCCTATGACACTACAACTGATTTAAGTCCTTTTCTGTGTCCCTATTATCTTTCAGGCCACATTTCAACACTTGTTAACGCAAATATGGTAGCCACCAGCCCCTGGTTCTCTCTCACATCAAACACTCACACTTGAACTTGAGCCTTGACACTCATCCTATCCCCTAGGATAAGATGAAGCCACTTTGGATTAATCAATTGTACCTTGTAATATCTGTCCCCAGATTTGTCATTATTTGACAAACATTGACCGAGAACCTATTATACAATACAGTCAGAAACATAAGGAAAGATCCGTGAAGAACTATGATTCCTGCCTCTTCAAGAAAATCCAACTGCAAGGGAGTGAAAACTAGCTAAAGGATGACAAGTGGGATTCGGATAACTGGAGGAGCCCTTCCTTTCTGCCTTTTGCATTCTTGATGATGATCCTTAGAGATATATGTTTAAATGTAGGTATAATTACCTATTTCCTTACTAGTGAGTCAGTCCCCAGTATTCTAGCATTTTAGCACTTGCCTATAAACAGATCTAAAAAGATGCAATACGACTTAACTACTACTGTCCATTAAGCACAGACACCATCCTGTAGATCTTTTAGACTGTCAGATGGAAACCAGGAGGAAGAAAATCCCTCCTACTCTATCTCCTAGAAAAATTTATATCCCTCTTGTCTCAACTTCCCCAGGCATGATTACACCTGGTTTTTATTTTTAAACTAAGAGCATCATGAATGTAATTAACTAATGAGCTGGGTACCATGGGTCAACACCCTCAGCAATTCTATGAACTTAGAAAAGCTTTAACAATGCAGTTTTTCTTTGCCACGTCCCGGATAACTTTCTTAGGTCAAGGTACCTATGACCTCTGGAAGTAAGAAGAGGTAGTATTAAAAATACATCTTCTACCTAGGTGTCCTCATCTAAATCAAACCACAGGAAACACCCAGAGATAGGATTTTCATTTCTCTAACCTAATGGGGTTCTTTTATTCTCTTATTTATTTAAATAATGTTCTTTTTTTATAGTTTTCAGAAAGAATAAAATGATGTGTAATATACTGTAACTGTAAGAGTATTCTGCCCTCAAGAGACATAAAATCTGGCAGAGTAGAGAAATCATACATGTTATAACTAAAGACACTACTGAGAATACAGACATTGAAGTCCTCCGACAAGTTCGATCTGGAATGGGTCCCTCCATTCTACTCACCTGCATAGAGTTAATTATTGGCCCTGAGCTATACTGCACATACCTTTCAAAGTTTGAAGAGGAATGAATGAAATCACAACTGCAAACACTCCAGACCACCTCCCATTTAGTAAATAACTATTTATTATATTAATAATTACATTAATTAAAGTTATTATAATGCACAGTCTAGTGAAATAGAAAAATAAAATGACCAAAAAAAAAAAAAACAGTTCAGAGAAGCTGGGGAGACAAGGGAATCTAACCAATGGGGACACTTCGCTAAAGGTAAAGGGCTATGTTTAGTCACAAAGCAAGCTTTGAGTAAAAAGAATAGCCCAAAAAAGTCTCAAAACAAAACAAAAGACACATTCAGAAATAACTGGGTTAGGTTAGAATGTCAAGTTCCTACAAAAATATTCTAGAAGATCAGCTTGGAAAAGTAGGAGAGGTCTCATTAAAGAAATGTCAGGAGGGATCTCCTATTGATTTGAAGTGCAAAGAGAATATCTGAATGTTCAGAGATTTTCCAGATCTTTACAACCTCCTAATGCTGCATAAGAGTTGTGAATTGGGAAAGACCACAGAGCGGGAGGGAGAAGCATTCTGCTCATGCAGTTTAAAGAGAACTAGAGAGAACAAACAAAAGAGATCCCATTTCAAGTCTGATGTCTAAGAATGTGACAGAACGTTCCACAGGAGAGTAATCCAGGTTGGAAAGGGTGGAGTTGCTTGGGGAATCACATAAATTAACACAGCTTTAGTTAAATTTATTGCATGATTTCAAAACTTAAAAAGCAAATTGTCTTATCGCTGACTATATGAAGATAGGATTACTGTGGACAGAAGCTTCCAAATAAGTATAACATCTGTGATGTAAACATATCTCAGGGTATATTTAGAAATAGGCATACTAATTCTCAAACAATAAATAAATTTAAACAATGTTTTAAAAAGACAAAAATGTTCAGTATGCCATCTTGAATCGATACCTTGTTGCATGATCAGAGTTCCCATATTCATGGCAGCATAATCCACAATAGCCAAGATATATGAACAACCTGTGTCCACAGACAAATGAATGGATAAATAAATGTGCCACATTTGTGGAATGGGATATTATTCATCTTAAGAAGAGATACTGGCATTTGTGACAACATGGATGAATCTGGAGGACATCATGAAATAAGCTGATCAAAGAAAAACATATACTGCATACTGTCACTTATACATAGATTCTTTAAAAGGTTGAATGCATAGAAACAAGAGAAGAAAGGGAGTTACCAGGGGCAGAGAGGGGGACAAAATGGGAGCAGTAGATCAAAGGGTACAAGTTTGCAATTACATAGAATAAATAAATCTAGAACACATAGCATGGTGACCATAGTTGATAATATCGTGTTTCATATTAAAATATTGTGTTACAAACTAAAAAAGTTTGTATAATATTGTGTTATGTATTAAAAATTTGCAGAATGAGTAGATTTGGGGGTGTTATCATAAAACACTGAACTGTGGAAAGTGGTAGATAAGTTAACTTGACTAATTAAGTAATCATTGGGTGTAAATGTCTACAACACTGTACTGTATACCTCAAATATATACAATAAAATAATGTTTTAAAAAATAAAGCAACAAGGTATCTATGATACTTGCCCTAGGTACAAAATAAAATTTCATTGTCACATGTCTATTCTATTAAGTTGCTATTAACTGTCAGTATTTCTTCAAGGTATTTAACAGGGCTAACAGTGCCAAAACAGCACCATGGGAATTGAGGGCACTAGAGGGAGCCCCTCAGCAAATCCACCAGATGGAAAGAAGTGCCTGCTTCAAGGGTCCGGGAAGTTAAATCCTTGTGCTTATACACTGCATGCGAATAAAACCAAGCTGAAGGTGCATTAATCTCAACCAGTGTTTATTTGTGGATGTTTAGACATAGTACATACAGGGTATGTTTCCATTATTATTGTTTTGAATGGAACACGCAGAACTTCATTGTGAGAAAAACCAAGGAAATCATTTTCTCAGTTGCAGAACTGTAGTAACAAAGGGAAAAAACCCTCCCAAATTCAGTTCCTATTACAACCTTGCATATTTAATCATGCCTTGTTTCAACGAGGTGGGAAAAGGAAATCAAAAAAGGAATCTTTCCCTCAGATGTTATTAATAACAGAATTCCTCTACATCATTTATATATTTTACTTAAAAAAATCACATACGGCTCATTTAAAAAGATTAAGATATGTCTAAAAGGAATTTCAGCAAAAAAGTGGTTAACATTCATCAAAGCCTTTCAAAACAAAATTGGATTCTACTTTATCTCAAAACTTTCCAATGCAATATTACTTTTTCTTACATATACAGCGAGCAACTCACCTAGGGCACTATTTATCATTTGGACAACTTAAGTATACAAAACACACACACACTTACACACACACTACCTTGAGACAACCAGAAACTCTCTCTTGGGAAATTCAAAACTGAATTAAAATGATAAGTAGCAACTCTTCACTCTTCCTTCATTAACTTAGGCAGACAAGTGTGATGTACACACACCAAAAATATCAAGGTTCCAACATGCTCCTGGTCATAATAATCATCTTTGCTTCCTCTAGTCCACAAAGTTTGTTCATTTTTACAAAGACATTATAAGCTGTGATGGGAAAAGCAGTACCCAGAGGAGCCTTCCAATTATCCACACAGGTAGCCTAGCCCATCTGGGGCCCCCAACAGGTATGGGTCAGGAATTAAGGATTCAAAATAATTATTGCAAAGAAAGCACTTGAATGAATAATTTCTCTTTGGTATTCTACCCATCTACGGTAGGAAAGCAGAGAAAAAGGAAGCCGAAATTTGGACTTAAAAAATGTTGAATTAACACAGTAAGTAAGGAAATTCAGGTTTGTTGATTTCTTTATGTAGATGGTGTAGCATTTCTTTTAAAAAATGTATGTTGCAAGGTAAATTCTAGCAGTCACACCTCTTGACTACTTAGGACAAAATAGTATTATGTGTACACTACCTGCATTAACATTCACACTTAAGAATTCTGGGCTTAACATCACAGCTAACAAGCCAGAAGGAAATCTTAGGGAGTTAGTATGTGTATTTCAGGTGCCTTTTGTACACAGAGACTGGGAAAATAAATGTGGTCAGGATGGGATGTATATACACCTGTTGTGAGTTTTAGTCAAATTCAGGAATGAATCCAAATTAACTTCTTGAGATAGAAAATTGGCCAGGAAATAAAAAAGAGACTTTCCTAGATTTCTTCTGTATGGGGGATTGAACTCAGGGGCATTCAACCCATGAGCCACATCCCAGCCCCCCCCCCTTTTTTTTTTATTTTGAGAAAAGGTCTTGCTAAATTGCTTGGAGTCTCCTAAATTGCTGAGGCTGGCTTTGAAATTGTGATCCTCCTACCTCTGCCTCCTGAGCTGCTGGAATTACAGGCATCTGCCACCACACCTGGCTAGAGATTTATTTTTGTAAACACCAAATATCAAACATGAAAGTATAAAATATGCCCAGTTTCCACCCTGAACCACAACTATCCCCCTGGGGATAGACAGACCTGCTATTAAGACTAGACAAGAGCTGAGTCTTTGAGGTCAAAAACCCTGGGAGCCATTCCCACTCTGCAAAGACCAATGCAGGGTCCTGGGCAACAGCAGCCTCCAAGATGTCTCAATATCCAAACCTGAAAACAGAGAAACTGACACATTTACTTCAGAGGGTTTGCAAGGTTTAAGTGAGGTGCCCTTTCCAGAGTTTCCAGAGTTTGGTAATTGCCTGCTATACATTACATAAATTCCTGAATATAAGGCACACATTTTCCAAATGTCTTTGGAAAAGAAACTATCTTCCCTTTAAAAATATTTGCATTACAACATCTCCTATAAATGTTCCACATTGAGCATCCTGATGGACATCCCAGTTTGGTACGATAATCTCATTTCTTGGATTACTGGTCTGATTGTTGAGTGCCTCTGTCATACTGGATGTTCAATATTTTGAACATACCTTCTGCAGGGAGAAGTCTAATGGGCTCATGGTGACTTTCACCAATACCTGTTGGATGCTCTGGGGGTCAGCTTCTCAAAATGAAGGCAGTGACATTTAATGCTGATTTTTATCATGGTTCCAGAGGGATTTAACTTGACATATGTAAGTGAAAACAAGAGTTTCTCAAGATTCCCTGCTTGTGCACCTGTGTTTACCTCCACTAGATCCTCTGCCTTTTAGCAGGAAGCTGGAAACTAGCATTGACTCCACGTGCCCCGTGGAATCTTCTGGATTCTGCCAACGGGAGGCAGTAGAAAGAGCTCAGAAGGTGAGGAAAGAGAAAATTCAGTGGCTCTCTCCCACCCTCCAGTCTTCATGGTCCCAGAGCTGGCCATGTTCTTCCTCTGCCCGCTTCTACTAGGTGGCCCTGCTTTCAGGCTCTGGTAACACAGGTCCCCTTCCTGTCCCTGCAGGCTTGGGGCTAGACTGGCTGCCCCAGCAGTGCTTTTCCTTGGGACAGTCACCATACACTCACATAGTTTGCCCACCTCTCTTCATTGAAACCCTGTCAAGTGTGCCGTTTCTTTCCTGTGGGGCTTTTTCTGATACAATTATTTCAAAAGAAGTATTAGAGGGAATGGTTATGTGTGGAGATCACACCCAGGGGCAGGCCAGGCTGGGCTTCCCTGATAAAATGATAACTGAAGCTTATAGGAAGTTAAGGAGGGGGTCACACAAGTCCCAGGGAGAGTGATTTTAGTGTTACAATAAGGGCCAGGGTCAAAGCCTCTTTATTTAGCACTCCCACGGTGGGGAAAGAAGCTGTATGGCTGGAACAATGTCAGAAGGGCACTATTCCTCCACAGTTAGAGGGCACTGAAGACATTAGCCAGGAGGAGCTCACCCAGGATGCTAGAAAGAGGAGATACAGAGACCCAAGAAAAGGCCTGCTGGAAAAGAGGATGGACCAGCAAAGACCTTGAGAAGAAGAAAGTGGAACAGGAGAGCACAGCCAAGAGGCAATGGTATCCAAGAAGTCAAAGAACACAGCGCTCTTGGGAGGAGAACTGCATCAGTCCCTGGGATGGATCAAATGGCATGAGGACTGAGCATAGGTTCCTGGATTTAGCCATTTGGTTCCTTGCTGACCTTGGACAAAGGCCACCTGGATAAAGTGGTTGGAAATAAAAGCCTAGCTGGGATGAGTTCCACAGAAAACCCAGGAGATATTATGGATCAACTCCCTAGTGGACAAATGAAACACAATCGACAAATGAAAAAAGCCTACCTAATGTTACCTCCATAGATTTTTGTGTTGTGACATAAATTTCCAGTGAGAATATCCTACAAAAATGTAAACAACCAGGGTCTCAACCCTGGTGTGACAAGCCACAAACTGTTAGATAAATGCAAAAAGATGTTAGCTAATACATGAAATATGTTAAGAAGTGTATCATTATCTCAGTAAGTTTATACACTCAATTTAGTGAAAACAATTTTGGGGGCCTTTTTCTAAGACTTACACACACACACACACATGCACACACACACACACACACACACACACACACACACACACACCCCATACCCAGATATCAGTTATACAGGAAGTTGTATGCAGCATTTGAGATTTAAATCAAATACTATTTTGAGACTGACCTGCAGACCAGTGAGGCTTGACTAGGTTGGAACAGTGGACACAACTTGATTGTACATTTCTCCCCTGAGAGGGAATTGAAAAGAATCATATTTGTTAATCCTCCTACAAGGAATTCTATGGTATCTTTATCCCTTCTTAAAACCAGCACATACTTTTCCCTAGGACGAAGGAATCAGATTTCATGAAAATACTCCAGCCAATGGATTCACTTTCTTCATGTCAGCAAACAGGTATGTGGGCCCCATAATGGGTTGGTGGCATGGGTACTGGGAAGCATTCAGGATGACGGTACCTAAGAAGTGTAGATCAGTGGTGTCCCACTGAATGTCTACATGCTTTCTGCAATATGGTGACAGTTACCCTTATTAAGTAAGCATCCGATAAATCACCTAGACAAGGCTTCTTCTACCAAAGCACAACTGCACAAAACAAATACATACACCATCAAAGACTTTTATTTCATGGCATCAAGAAGATGGAGAACCAAAAAGGGTTAGGAGGCATCTTGGGATTCATATTTTGGAAAAGTAAATTTTAAATTATGATCAAGGGTATAATTTCCTCCAAGGAAATGTCAGCATGAGTGAGTAAAATTTTAAATTAGCGTACTGATGTTGTGAGCAACAGGAGCTAATATTTATTGAGTGTTTAATATGGTCTATGCTTCTCTTCCTCAGAATGACACCCTAAAGAAAATACCACTACCCTCCTCATTTTAAGAGAGGGAAGCACAGGCTTATGGAGTTAAATAGGTGTCTCAGGATCATGCATAGGTGATGCAGTTGGAATGTGAACACAGGAAGTTGGACTCTCGTACCTATAAAATATCATATCACTTTAACTAATGCTGGCTTACAATGAGCAGCTACTTACCATAAAGCATAACCTCTACATGAATTTCATTTCTATATTATCCTTTTCATAACTACTATGATCATTTATTTTCAATGATAAGAAAACTACACCATAAAGACATGGAATGGATCATCTTGGTGAAGATTGCTGGTGAGGATGGAGAGTTACAATGGAAACTCAGCTCTTCTGACTCTAGAGAAAGCACCATATCCCGCTGTATGGAACTTCCATTCCAAACTTTAACTGAATGTTATCTGAAAATAAAGTTGAGGAAATCAAACACAAAAAGCTTATGGAAAATTTAAGGTTTATTTCTATTAAAATTATTTTATTATTACTTTTAATTGTAGATGGACAAACACATTTATTTTGTTTATTCATTTTTATGTGGGGCTGAGCATTGAACCTAATGCCTCACACATGTGCCAGGCAAGCACTCTAATTTGAGCCACAACCCCAGCCCCCCCCCCCATTTTTTTTAATATACCAAAAATATCACAAATAAGCAAGTGATTATTTGAATGGAAAAGACAATTGAAAGGATAAAGACTTTTTTGGGATTTGTGGTATCACAAAAGTTTCATGATTACATTGGACTTAAAGAAAAAAGGTGAGCTGGCCACAGTAGTGCATGCCTATAATCCTGGCAGCTCCGGAGGCTGAGGCAGGAGGATCATGAGTTCAAAGCCAGCCTCACCAACTGCGAGGTGCTAAACAACTCAGTGAGACCCTGTCTCTAAATAAAATACAAAATAGGGCTGGGGATGTGGCTCAGTGGTTGAGTATCCCTGAGTTTAATCCCCTGTAAACTCCCCATTTAAAAAAAAAATGAAATTCTGAAGGATCTGAGCAGAGTATAGAGGAGGACATGTGGGTAATTTAGCCAAGACATCTGGCCAACACAGAGAAGAGTAGATGCAAACTGGACCAGGTCCGGAGACCCAGAACATCAGGGCGAGTTCAGAATACAGTTAGTACATTAAAAGATGTTTGACCTCAGGCATGACATGATATAAAACAGTACTTGAAGATAAATTTGCTGTTTTAGATAAGTATCAACAATTCAAACTTAGACACAGAAAGTAAATGAAGCTATGACTAACTCGAGGGTGGTTTAAGATTTTTCAGAATACCTATGTGGCATCCGCCGTCGGCATGTTTACGCTCACTCTTGAAAAACAGGCAGATTGATTTTCCCTGATTAAGGCTGCTTCAGTCTGGTCTGATGGGTAAATACCCAAAACAGCCACATGCTAGCTGCCCTCCCTCTGCAATTACTAGGATTTCACCCTCCACTCCATTCAAGGTGTGGGTTTAAATTTGTAAATCTTAACTTTTTCAGAGAAGGCACACCTATCAGTTGCTTGATCTTGGAATTTTGCTTCTTGGAAGACAGATATTCATTCATTCATTCATTCATTCATTCAATTCACTGTGTCTTTCCTGAATACCTACCAAATGCCAAGCCAGATGCTAGGCTTTGGGGATTCAAAACTAAAATGACACTAGGTCTTTAAGGTGCTCACAATCTGCCAGGGAGGCAAAGAGTGAGGTGGTCATGGGATGCTGGCTGAAGGGCTGGACGGGCTCCGAAATGGGGTGTTACGATGGCACACCAGACATCCCTCATCCTGCATCCCAGCAGGCACACCAAAGAGTGTTTAGTCTGAGGTTTGAAGAATGAGCAGTCATTCCCCAGGTAGTTGAAGAAATAAGACGCTCCTAAAGGTGCATGAAGAATGTGGAAAGGCTCAGGACCCTGTGCAGCAGCCAGGAAGATGGATCCAGAGATGAGCTGATGATGGGGTGGGGGAGGGGAGGGATCAGGAGGGTGGTTGAGATCCTCTGTGGGTCTGAACTTGGCTCAGTTTAGAAATAACCACGGAGAAAGATGATGTGAGGACCGGATAAATGGGAACTTATCACGTGAAAATTCACGTACATCTTGGAGGACTCATTACAGATCATCTAATTTTATCTTGTGAATTTCTCTACATTCTCCTATATAAATGCAGACACCATGGTTTGTCAAAATTTAGCATCAGAACTTGCCAATTCTAAAAAAAATAAAAATTAAAAAAAAAAACAACTATGCCTTTGTATCTTCTCACATCTAAGTCCCCAATTCAGGTTCAAGAAGTGCCACTATGCCTCTCAAGGTGTGAACTCTGACAATCTGTCGGCCAAACATTTTTCTAAGACACTCATCCAGGTAGCCAAGCTTTCAATCAAAGAATTAAGGAAGAAGGTTTTAAGAATGCCAATTGTAGGCATTTCAGGCCAGAATCCAAAGCATAACCTGGCTTTGATTAATCTGAACCTTGAGATGTGTTTTTAAATACATTTCTATACTGATCCTCAGCCCTCAAAAACCAGCCAAGCCAGCCTTGAGATTCATGAGAAATATCCACTTCCTGAACCTGATTCCCTGTGTGATATACCCCCTACCAAGATTGTGGGATTATGAGAAACACGGTAGCATTATTGAGAACAGACAACTTGAGTATTAATCATCAGCAATAAGTTTAATTAAATTAATACCAGATATTGAATGACTCCTTATACTTGTTTCTTTAATGTGTTACTTAAAGCATGTTTGATTTTGGTTAAAAGTTTATCCACAAATGTGATTTAAATAACTTTTCACATAGATGACCCAAATTAACTAGACAGATATTTGGAACTTAAAATAACACTAAACTGCCCATCGATATATGCCTTCTTTACAGCTTAAAAAACACTTTCATACTTACTTTTGCCTAACACCCTTAATAATATGAGGCAGAAAGGACAAACATTTCCACATCCATCCTACTCACACAGACACAGGTAATGGATGGCACCTTCCAAGGACAGGTTACAAAACCAGGACAGATGCAAGATGCATCAGTGACAGGAAACCGATTCTCCAGGTGCTCATTCACAGCTTCAATCAAAAGAACAAAGAAAAGAGCATCTCTTTCCCCTCCACCTGCAAGTTTGTGTGAGTGGGTGTGCGTATCCGTATGCATCTGTGTGTAGAAAAATACTCTGTAAACATTCAGTCATTCTGACCCATGTGCATGGAATTACAAACCATAAGGACAGCAGCAGTCTAATTTGCTATTTGAACAACCACTCAAAAAATGCTCCTCTTTCACAACCTAACTTGAACTCCACCTTCAGGTCACAAGTCAGGCACACTAGTTATGATGTTCACTCTATGAAGGGTAGAACTGAAGTTCGGAAATTTTATTCTGGATTTTGTAGCAAGTCAATGGCAACAGTCCATCTAGAACTCTGGCAGCAATATTCATGGTCCCATATCAATACCATAACCTCAAGAAAGTTTCTCAATTTTCACATATTTTTAGAAGTTATTCCTCCCTCATTCATTATTTATACCTCTCCACAAGCATAACTACATCTGTGTTTTACTAACAGAATAATTATTTGCACACCTTACTTGTCTCAATGTTATGGTTTGGAAGTGAGGTGTCCCCCAACAGCTCAAGTGTCAGACAATGCAAGAAGGTTCAGGGGAGAAATTATTGGGTTGTGAGAATCTTAACCCAATCAGTGAATTAATCCCCTGATTGGGATTAACTGAGTGGTGACTGAAAGTGGGTAGGGTGTGGCCGGAGGAGATGGAAATCGGGGCATGGCTTTGAGGTATATATTTGCATCTTTCAAGTGGAGTTTCTCTTTTTCTGCTTCCTGATAATGATGTGAGTTGCTTCCCTCTGTCACACCCTCTTACCATGAGGTTTAGCCTTACCTTGAGCCCCAAGGAATGGAGCTGGTCTTCTATGGACTAAAACCTCTGAAATTGTGAGCACTCAAAAAAACTTTTCCTCTTCTACAGTTGTGCTGGTCAGGTCTTTCAGTCCCAGCAGTGAAATAGCTGACTAAAACACTCACTGATAGCTCAGTTACACTCCAGATGAGTTTTGACTATTAAGTATTCACCAAGCCTACCTTTAAGTTGACTTTAATTTGGTGTTTGGGTGTCATGGAAGGGAGGGACAGATCATGTTTATCAGCCTCTCTGTGTTAGTCAGTCTTATGTGACTATAAGAAGAAAACTGAGATCATCAACTTATGAAGAGAAAAAGTTTGTCTTGGTTCTCAGTTTTGAAGTTTCCAGTCCATGACAGATTGGTCCCACTGTTTTGGGACTGAGATGTATAGCAGGAGTGTATGCTGAAGCAGAACCATACATTTCATTAACCAGGGGGCAGAGGATGAGAGGATCAGATCAGCATTCTACAGTCCCATTCAGAGTCACACCCCTGATGACCTAAGGACATCCCATTAGGCCCACTCCCAAAGTTTCTACTCCCTCCTAATGGCACCAAGTTGGGGACTGGGATTTTAACACAAGGGGCTTTTGGAGGACTTTGAAAATTTCAGTTATAGCAATTAGTGTCATCTCTTCTTTTTGTGGTCACTCAGCCACTTTCCCTTGAAGCTAAAGTCAGTGATTAGGCAATGTAACATGTGTGGAAATGAGGCTATTTCCAAGTTCAGACTATTAAGGAAAACATTCTATTTATAATCCTCACTCCCATTTTGCAGCCGTCCACTGAGCAGAGAAGACCCCAGAAACCCCAAGAGGGGTAGAGCCACAATATAGCAGGTGCTTGGGTAACTAATGGACAGAAGCTTTTTCTCCCCAGATTCCTCCCTCCCTCCCACCTACCTACCTGCAGTTGAACTCTGTGCAAGGTGAACAATAAAGTCATATGTCAAGTCACTGAAATATGGAGGTTATTTATCATGGCAACCAAGGCTAATACAACTCACTATCGTAAGAAGGTAATATCTACGAAGGGGTATGATTCAATAGACTTTAAAAAGAGCATACGTTGTAAAGAGATTTTAATAAGTTATTTCATTTTGCTGATTCTGAGGACACAGGTTTTCCTGAGGGAGGGGACACAAACATGAGGCCACACTTTCAAACAAAAGTATAATCATGCTTTTTCTAATTAACCTAATTTTCCTATCACAGAAATCTTTAGGTCATGAAAGATAAACTATATGAAGTGCACATTCTAATATGAAGCTGGTATCAAGATGTTCAGGACATACTAATAAGCAAGCATGGCTGGACAAATCTAATTTCAGTCGGTCCTGCTGAGTCATTAGAGATATCTATCTGTCCAAAATGAACATAATCCATTAGCATCAAAATAACAAAGTCCCCTAAATGCACAGGAATCTTGTTCTGTTCATGACTTTTATCAGCAAGACATGAGACTAATATTCATTTATCAAACAGTAAGGGCACTGTTTTGCACTCAAATAATTATCAGTTAATGAAGCTTAAAAAAAGATTCTCTCACATCTAGATTGAATTATTCTTTCTATGGTGCTTACCCTCATATTCCTAAATACTTAAAATGCTCCCATAGTAAATGAGGTCAGCTTATGTAAGCTCAAAAACAATAGGGTATTTTAGCCTCAGAGCATAATAGCAAGAATATTAGAGAACATTCACACAATTCCGAAATTGAGTCTAAAATGCTATACTTGGCTCGGTGCCTTTATATCCACAGTGAAGCTATATCGTTAGATAATCTCTAATGGCCTTTTGCAATAAAACTTGAAGTCCAAAGCACCCCATTTGATAGAAGAAAAAACTAAGGGTGTGAGAGGTGAAGTGGGTCACCTAGAACCACATAGGACCCAGATCCTGGATGCTGAGGAACATGTCTGCCCAAATCTCCCTTTGGGGGCTGTGGTCTCTCTGTCGTTTTGGTTCCTGCCCTGTCCCACTGACAACTGAGACAGCAAGTGTCCTTATTTAAAGCACAGGGTACTTGCATCCCAGGACACGTGGTGTTCTGATTTGGAAAACAAAGTTGGCTTTTCCTAGCACTCTTAACGCAATCGCCTTTGCTCATGAAAACAGAAGGCAGGAGATAACCAACTGCAGAAAACTACGGAAAGTTCTCAGCAGTTGGAAGCTCAAGGAGGAGGGCTGTGTTATGAGCATCCATTTCACAGAGGATTCAGCGATGGTACCTTTGTCTCATCTTTCTTTCCTTCCAAGTCTCAGGAGGACTTTGCCTATGGAGGCTGTTTCTATTGCAACCTTCAAAATAGCTTTGTTTTGTCTTATTATACAGTAAAATACTCCGGGGACAAGGGACTTGCTGGGAAGCAGCAGCCTGCTGGAATGAATGAAACAGCCACATCTTCTCTGTAATGCTCTAGTGTGAGCCTCAGGAGCAGAGCCCATGGCTGCCATAATCAGCTGTCCCCCCTGGAAAAAGTGTTGAAACCAGGCAGAGTGTTCTGTACCAGGTAGAACAGAGAAATCCAGGTAGTTGATAAAGGAAATCTCTCTAATGCCTCTATCATGAAGATTCTTAAGATTTCTCTTTCTACAAGAATTTTCTGGAAGTTTGTGAGAACCACGTGTTTCCAGTATGATTTTCCTCATAGGGGACATGAAAGCATCTTCATATTTAGAAGGAAGACTAAAGATTCAAGAGAACATTCTTTTGGTGATCTCACCGATACAGGGCTACAGTTTCTCACAGAACGTGTGGGCAGCTCTGCTCTTGAGACTCTGCTGCTGACCTGTGTTTGGTGGCCAGTTCCTAAGTGCACTCAATCAGCCTTGGAGGAGAATGGCCAAGTTAGTTACTCGGCCATGCTAAAAATCATGCTCAATGACAGACTGTGATAATCTGAGCACCAGAGAGAACAGAACCCATTTTCTTCTCACCTAGTTCCACCTTTTCCTGAAATCCACTCTGCTCTCCTATGAAGGGATTGGTGGTGGGTATTTGGCTTCCAGAAACAAACTTTTCTTTATCGTGATTATTTTTCAAAAAAATAAAAACTTACTTTGCTTGTGTCTTGGGGTTCCCTTCTCCTAGTTCCAGGGAAATATTTCTCATAAGGAACAGAACAGGCTTTGTAGAGTTTGAGAGATTCTATTTAAAATTCCAAATAGTGCTTTGGTTCATCCCCCCAGTTCCTGCAAGATTGACCATATGTGAAATTTGAATGTAGATTACAGTGTTTCAATTTAACAAGATTAAGGTGTGATTACATTGGTTATTTGGTAATTTCATACTTTCTCCGTTAAGGGAAGTCAGCATTTAAGATCTTATTCAGTCATTTTTTTAATAGAATACTGAAGTGGAAAAAAGATGCTTACATCTAAGTTATTAGCCACTTAACTTGCTTTAGTTTGTGTTTCCTAATCTGTTATTTCTTGAAATATATCCTTCCCATATTCTCTCTGCAACAATCCAAATTACAGTCCTTTTAAAATTCTTTAATTTCTAATCTAGTTTTCTTAAGATATTGCTCTCCATCCCATCTTCATGATGGAAAATAAAAGGAATACACTATGAAGTGTTTCAAAGATTCTCAGATAGTCACACCTCATTTGCTCTGAGAGCCTTGAATTTGCTGACTTCCTAGGAAGAGGCAGGAATAGTGGAGTGATCCCCACTTCAGCCTCAAACTGTGGTCCCACAAGACATTATCTTTATCTAAAAAAAAATAGGAAATCATAGCCAAACACCAATGGGAATTACTATATAACCTATTAGTTTCTTGGACAACCACAGTGCACAATTACTTAAGAAAGTCTCTGGGATATACTGCAAGAAAAGAAAAAATGCTCAATTCTCTTTAAACAATTGCATGATAGTCACAATTTATTTGAGTACAGATTACTTTTTATTCTTGGAATATCTATTAAGTTTTTTTTACACAAATATTCAAGAAATACAATTTGGGAAAACAAATTGTTGAAGATGCCTAGGTTTTAAGGTATGTTTTCAAATTCCCAGCTTTATGCTCACTAACTCTGTGACTTTGGACTAGTCACTTAACCTCTCTGAACCTCGTTCCCATTTTGCATTCCACGAAATATTCACAGAGCATCCATGGTGTTCTAGACAGCGCTGCTAGGCTATTCATAAAGAGCACTGCTGTGAACAAAATAGGCATCTGTCACCCTCAGGTAATTTAGGATCCAAAGAGATAGATGTTAAACAAATACAAGTATAATTAGAGTGTTGATACGTGGCTGAAAGGAAAGAAGAAAATGTAGGGGAGATAATTACAGGCAAAAGCCTAAGTAGATTGAGTGAGCAAGGAAGTTCTCTGAGGAAGCCACAAGTCCTAGGGTATAAAAGAGGCATGATCCAGGTTACCCAAAACAGGAGAGCCAGCATTCCAGGAAGAGGAATTCCAGGGTGGCCCTGCATGCTGAATTCCCATCCCGGAGACAAATGAATCCTAACGACCACCAGGCTAAATTCTCCTTGATCCTGAAGAAGAGTTTGTGATACGGGAGGAGCAGCAGAGGCCAGCTCAGCCAGCACACAGGGACCAAGGTCTGAGTGGTGGGGTCAGAGGGGACAACAGCCCATCAGCTCCGGAAGGATGCCCGGGAGGAGTTGGGGTTCTACTCTCTGATGTCTGCAGACCTGGTGTTATCTGATTTGAGCTCATAAAGAAGTCTAGTGGGGGAATGAGGACCTAGTCTGGTCCTGATTTCCAAGACCAGTATCACTAGGAGACCAGTAGGAGGATTATTTCTAGGTGAGGCACTATTTCAGATTCTCATCTGTAAAATGAAGGTACTGCCTAGCAGCTCCTGTTGTGATAGGAAAGAGTTAAAAACGTGTGGAACAGAAAAGTTGCCAGAATAGAACTTCCTGCCCCCATCCCTCTCCTGAGGTGGAGTCCCAGTTTCCAGACACTCCCACACATCTGAATTGATGCTCTTGCAGGCAAACTTATTCAGTCCAGCCAGCTTTTGAAATGAGAACCTCTGGAGACTCTTTCTGTGTTGAAAGGACCACATCTTGAGCCCTTCCCCACACTACCTGCCCTCTACATGGAAGGGGAAGAACACCCCCAAGCCTCTTTATGGATCCATGGCTTACAGTGCTGGATTTAAACATTCTTGACTGTCTAAGCAGAACTGAAATGTGGAGATGGGCAGGGGTTAGGAGAAGGGCTCTAAACGGAGTGAATCATTACCACGCCCTTCCTAGAAAGAGAATACCTGTGCCAACTGTTGAAACACTTCATCTTTATAAGAATTCAAAATTACAGCTTTAAAAGAAATGACCCCATTTCTTCCCAAAATAAATTGCACAGAAAATAAAAGGATATGGAGGAAATTGTGGATGACAAAAGACTGAGAAGAGTACTGTGGACTGAATGTGTGTGTTCCCCCCATCAAAGTCACATGTCCAAGCTCCAGTCCCCAGTGGAATGCTATTTGGAGACAGAGACTTTGGGAAATAATTGGGTCATCAGGGGGACCCCTCATAGTGGGATTAGTGCCCTAGAAAAAGACACATGTGTGGCTTGCTTCCTTTCTCTCCCACCCCCCACCATGTGAGGATATAATGAGGAGACAGCCTCCTCCTGTAGGCACCTGGCTCTTGGGCTTCTCAGCAGCACCTGAACTGTAAGAAATACCTGTCTCATGATTCAGCTTCACAGCGTGGTGTTCTGACAGATCGAGTGAGATCCACACACGGACTCCACTGAGCCAGTGTAAACCAGCAGATGTGGAGATACATCCTGGGTGAGACAGAAGGGCAAAGAAAACCTAAGATAAAATTTTTTAAAAGTGGCAACTTTCCCAGAGATAGCAGGGCTTGGGACAGGAAGGCACAACTGGATAGGATCCCTGAGGGGCTGCAAGCTCTATTTTTCCCTGAGAGGTAGTTACAAGGATGCCCATCTGACAATGACCTGTTCATCTATTTTTTTTTTTAAATTCAGCATTATTATGTATCTGCGCTTTCTTTTTTAGATAAAATGATTAAAAGTACAAAGAAGGAATCAAAAAGCCAACAAATATTAATGTCTAATTGTCAGATAGTTCAATCAAGGCCATGACACAAATTTTCAGTTAAAGTAAAAAGGAAAAGAGAGAGAGAAAGAGGGAGGAGAGGGAGGGAGAGAGGGAGAGAGAGAGACCGTGCAAGCTAGAGAAAGAGAAAGAAAGAATGGCTTGGAGATCACAAACAACTTGTGGATCCTGTAGGAAAAAATCCAAAATGAGAATAATGATAGTGTCACTCATTCTACTAAATTTCTCTGATTATACATCATAAGTGACCAATTAAACACTTTTTCATTACAGAGATCGATTAAATTAGGTTGCTTAGCTGCTCCTATATCTTGAAGTTGTAAGGCAAAAGTATAAAATAAATGAGCAACAGGAAAGCATTCCTGTTGACAATATGTTAACCTAGATTGTAAAAAAGTCCACCTCCAAAACAATGGGGCGATTTTAAAAAAAATTTTCTAAGTATTAATTCTGAAATGTAGCTGATGAGCTTTGCCATGCAATAAGTAATGTCACTCTAGACCCCCCTGTGTTCATATGGACATGTCCTCACCTCCACAACCTGTGGGAAGCTGATATATATGTCTGAAAGTCCATACTGGCTCTCAAAGACCCTTTGCTTGTGGAAAACTCCCAGGTTCTTTTATCCGCTCATCTTTGGTTACTGGAGCAGAAATTCTTTTCATACCTCATGATCTAGCAATACTGTAGAAATTGGGCCATTTCGCATTTAAGTGTGCTGGTGACAAATGGAAATCATTAGCTGATAAGCAGGAAGCAGGCTTGTTCTAAGTGAGGGGCTTATCCATAAACAAACCACCTTCATTTCACTTTGATTTACTCTCTCTGGGAACCATGTGGTGTTTTTTTTTGTCTTCAGCAAGGAAGGGCCTTTTGAAACCTGCACACTGAAGCACAATAGTGCCTTGGAAGCCCTGCTTTGTACCAGGTAAAAGGAACCACTGGGGCTACTGTATGAGATATTTTTCCTACTGTAACAGATTGCCAAATTATCACAGCATCAACGGCATGAGAGTCTACAAAACGGCTTTATTAACTCAGAATGCTGGGATATTATGAATCACACCTGCATGAAAACAAATGGCAAAGCTTGGTTCTTAAAAAGAGACATGGGCTGGCAGAAGTTGGAAATCCTGCAATATTCCTATGTAAACCACAGGTCACTGTATTTTACCACTTCCTCTCCTTGTCCAACAATTTTGAATCCCCTTCACATCCAACTTAATGAATGTGCAACTTAAATATTTCAGAAACACCCAGTGGTGTCAACTCTAGCCATTTTGGACTCAAAATACTGGTTGCCGAGACAATTTTTTAAATTGTCATTTTATTTTGGATAGGGGCTTGACAGGGCCAGGTGTGTAACCAGAAAAACGCATTTTGCTCTCTTCAAGTGTCTCAGCAAGGGAGAGCAACCTGGCTAGAATCACGCCTTTGCATGCCAGTACCCACAATGCTCTTCTAGCCAACTGCCATTTGCCGGCAATGCAAGGGCCCAACCTCTGGCAATGTAGTCAAAGGTTTGGATGCACTGGTAAGAACTGCTGTCTGATTTGGAGATCAAGAAGACCTTGTTAGAAGGGAGATGACAAAAAAAAATCCAAGAAAGCCCTGAAGGCTTTCATAGAAAGATTCCATGGGCTCATTTCCGTTGCAAATTAGCCACTGGTTGGGGCAACCATTTAGAAATAAATAAATAAAAGACACTTTTTTTTTTTCCATCCTGTGTGGTTAAGGTGGCAGAATTGTAATTCTTAGAAATCCTCTAGGCAATTCAACATGAATAAGACCAAAGAGGTGGAGAAGGGAAGCACCTTTGCCAGATGTCATTTGTATAATGCCATCAAAGAACAAAGCCCAAAACTTACCCGGAGTTTAGAAGCAACATTGGGCACATCACCAGAGCAGTGGAAAGCAGAGACTAGTGATCAATGATTTTATTTGAAAAATCTCAGGTATGTCCCAAATATATACGTTATTTTCCTCTTCAAGGCACCTCCTCCAGAAATTTATAAATAGATTGTCAGCAAAGTAATCAAGGCACGTGTTATTTTTCTTCCTTAGCAACTAGACAAAGCCCACTTGTCCCATCAGTTCATTACATCTGAAAGTCATAAAATTAAAGTGCTTTGCTATAGCTTTCTGCAGACATACTCAGGAGTGACACCGGAAGCGATTACTGCAATGCAGAGCCAGGGCAATCCTTTAGAAAAACAGAGAGGGTGTGAGGAGTCTGGCACCTCTCAAAGGTGCTGCCTTTTCCCAGAATGCTTCGTGACCACACACTCAGAAGCACAGCCTCTGACAGTTTGCTGGTGTGAAACTCAGTTTTCTGAGTTTCCTCCTTTTCACTGGAGGAGTCCATGCAGAAAATGCAAATGAATGGCAAAGATCAAGGACTTACAGGGATATCCCTGAGTCAGCTTGAGTTAATTTCATTCTTTTTTTTTTTTAATACATGACAATAGTGGAATGCATTACACTCATTATGACCCATTTCAGTCTTTTTGCAAAGCATTCTTAAATTTTCAGTACGTAATTGGAGAAACCTTGCAGCTCCTAGTGCAGAACACAGGCATGGAATTTTGGAAAGCATTGCTGGTGAAGCCCTCTATTGTAGCTCTAGCTATGGTCACAGGCTTCAGGTAGCAGTCCCCAAACCCTGTTGTTCATGGCCTTGAATCCAGGACACTGAGCTGCTTCCCTTCAAGAAGGAGCTCTGGGCTAGGAGTGGAAAGGGCTACCCCTCTGGGTGTACTATCAGCACATTTAAAGGTTACAGTGTTTCTTAAATCATAGGAACATAATGGTTTAACTTAGATTTTCAATATTATTTGATGTTGGAATATTTTGGAGGTGCAAGAAAGGAGACTTATTAATACCTTTTGGAAGTAGGATTTCATGGAACCCAACTTGGTAAAAACCAGCATCTGCTAATTGCTCCATTAAACAGAATATTTCAATACATCTTATCAAGATAGGTTGCAAAATAAGTGAATATGTTTTGTTTCATCCTTTATAGCTCCTCGTGACAGAGCAAATTGTATGTATATTTTAGGGGACTTTTTATATTGGGTTCACAAAACGGACCCCTTATATAATACATCATGTTTTTACCACTTCATCAACAATGTCACAGAAGTACATGACAAATGCCTATCATCAAGGTCATTATGACATAGCTTAGTATCAAGGTGCTTATTACATAATTAGGTTCAGCCAATCAGAAACCAAGAAAGGAAGGTTACCAGGCAATATGCATGACTCTGATGCTTTATAAGGCAAATGGCATTGGGATAATTAATAAAATTAGCTTATATATACTATGTGTCCACCACACTTCTAATTAGTCTATATGCAGTAATTAATTTGTTCCTCAGAGAAAATATACAAATTAGGTTCTAATTTTCTCCCTTTTTACAAATAAGTAATTCAGGACCTGAGAAATTATATAAGTCACACGGGTTACAGAGCTAGAAAATGACCCAATGGAAATGCAATAGTGCAGTACCAGTTAGAACAGGAGCACAAATTTGACTTCACAGACATCTTAATCCTCTGGAAAAATCCTGAGTTTAGTGCTAGTGTCTTCTTTTTGGAAAACCTCATCTGACCTGTATTGGCTTATCAGATTGAAGCATCTTTTTTCACTATCAACTAAGAGAATGCCCAACTGTGTTTGATTTTAATTTTTAAAAATTTGTATTTTTTAATAATGGAAATTTGAAATCCTGTGTTGTTTTGACTCCCATTTCCCTCATTCACATACCTGCTCACACTCATGCCAAGTTTGCATATTTCAAAAAGACAACAGAGTGTTCCTGTCAATTCTGCAAATACCTGTGTGGCTCAAAACCCACCAGGAAATTATAAAAGTATAAATATTTTCAGCCCGAGGAGAATACTTTCAACTTCTAAAATACATATTTCAAACTAAATCCATCATCGGTTAAATCACTTCAATAAATGTAAGTCTCATGCTCAAAAGAAAAGCCCTGTTTCCTAACACACTCATGAGGACAGATCCGTTTGTCATCTTTAGCATTTAGCTGTAGATCAATTGATTATTGGCAGGCTGCTTCTGGTCTGGACAATATAAACAGAAATATTCATCTCCCGAAAAAAAAAAAATCAGTGTTCAGTCTCATTTTGAGCACAAAGAGACCTTGCCCTTGTATTTCACCAAACTGAAAGCAGCTTTTATTGATTTCACGTTGGACTGAATTTGTTACAGTTTCTACAGCAGCGGCAGAAACACAATTTGGAGGTATTATTAACTTAAAGACAAAAACAGATTTAAAAATAGGAAAGACACATATTAGAAAATGGTATGAGTTGCAGGCACATCTGCTAATTGCATTAATTGCAACCAAGTTTGTTTTGTTTTAATTTTTTTTTTATTGACTGGGTAAGGAGATTAAATATTTATTTAATTATGAAATCAATGCCAGAAAGAAAACCTGTTCATTCTTAAAGGCAAATTCATCCAGATTTTGATGCATTGTTATTTTTACAAAGCTTACTCTAAAAAAGGAATACACACACACACACACATGTGTGTGTACTCACTGTCATGCGTGGATCATTTAAAATAATTACAATTCCCAAGTAATCTAAGTCACTAAGTGCTCCCAAGAATAGACAAACTAATCTCTGGAACTAGGACACATTATTTATTTCAGGGCATTTTTTTTACAAAATGTCTACTACATATACCCTCATCCTGAACTCCTATTGGAGGGTTTCTTTGAGTTTAACACTCTACAGCAGCTGGGAATTCAAAGACCTATATTAAAACTGCACTCTTGTTTTAGACCCATAGCATCGAACATTGAGATTTAATTCCCAGTAAGAAACTCTTCCTCCTCAGAGCTTTCCCACAACTGTTGAAATACAGTCTTTCAAGATCCAACCTCCAGGTGAATCCACAGGCCGATATGAAGTGTATAGGTGTATGTGCACCTGAAATTATTTGTTGTATCCTATGCTAAATTCAGGGATGCTGCTCTCTAAGTTTTTACTTCTTGAGGTTGTAAATAAACATCATCGTAAAACTCCTGTCCCATACCCTTTCGGTTTGCTCATAAGAAGAAAATAAAGTGTGTGTTTGTTAAGCATGTAAAAGAAATCAGAGCAGCTTGAAAGCAGGTAGAGTGCCTTGTTTATTCAATGTGATTATTTCCCTGACAATAGGAATGGACGTGGTACAGGAGCAACTTGGCCAGTGGCTCTCAATTGAGCCCTGCACACCACACTGCCTGAACTATTAGGCTTCTCAACGGAGCATGGGAGAAGCCGGAGAGTGTTTGGTGCCTGGATGGACCAGGTCTCTTCCCCTTTTATTCAGAGCTGCTGAATGTAAAGAGAGTCAACAGGATTTATTGACCTCCCACAGAGTGGAAAAATACATATTACCAAAGGGTTTAAGGTACATTCTTAAAAGAAGGGAAAAATAAAAGTATGCTTGCTTTTTGGCTGTGAATATTTAGGCTTACACTTTGACTACCACATTGTGAACAAGGCCATTAGGTCATCCCTTTGAGGGGGGTGGTGAGGTGTTTCTCCTCTGCTTCCTCAAACCACTATAACCAGCGAGAAAAGAAGGCCATGATCAGCTAAGGATGCCATCTATTGGTATGCCCCACTGTACCCAATGGGTGCCTTGTGAAAGGCTGGCATGTTCATATAAGTTCTCCAATTGGAAAAAAATATGGTGTTTAAGGAATTTCATGACTTTCCATTTTTAACTCATCTTCATTTGGCAGGGATCTCTAAGATCTCCTTTATTGTTCTCTGTCCTCCCAATCTGCTTTCTAGGAATAAAAGATTTGCCAAGACTTAAAATCCTTACTGGAGGAAAGGTTCAATAAGACACCTTATATCCACAGATCTAAGGAGGAAAGCCAGGAGAGACTCCAAGGATATTTTTGTAGTTGTCCTGACTCAATCACTGTATGTACCTTGAGTTACTCTAAAGTGAGCTTTAGGGAAGATCATCACCAATCTGGAAAGATTATTATGATGATCATATCAAATAATGTATTTAAATGGCCACGTTCATCCAATCATTTCCTTGAAAATGAAATTTTAATCATAATATATTGGCTTATTACATTAAACCTAATTGTGCTCACAACTGTCACCATGAATGAGCTTCTGTGTTATCCAGGCTTCAGGTTGAAATCTTACGAGAGCTTTCACAGGATTAACCTTGAAGTTGAACTACCCAGCTTAGAATTTAAATTAAGCCTCCAATGAGATATGTGACCTTGGGCACTTTGCTTGACCTCTATGTACCTTGGTTTCCTCAACTCCTTCCCTGGGTTGTTGCAGGAATTGAGAGCCTTAGAACCATGTGAAGCCCTTAGAACCATGGACAGCACACTAAGCACTATGTAAGTATTACCTATTAGGATGAGATCTTGAAGTCCATCCACAAACACTTTCAGTTTTAGAATAAGAACACTATTTGTGTTTTGAAAACAAAATGATCCACTCATTAAATTCAAGCCCTAAGCTTGAATATTCAAATCCTTATGTATAAATAATTCTTTTACTTCCGCCAATGATGATTTTTTCTGATCTATCAGAAGCATGTTTGTAATGATCCTAATAGAAGCACAAACCAAGATTTCTACAACAATTCAACAATTAAGGTAGCCAGTCAAATACATTAGTATTTTATAGTGATGGGCTGCTGAAACAAAGGAGGTAATCAACATGATTAAAAATGAGAGGACAGAGTACATGCACGGAAGTGGAGAGTGTCTTCCGTAAAGATTTATGTGCCTATTGTAATTTTTTAAAGTTCTCTCTTTTCCTGTTTTATAATTTAGAACTTATTCTCCAACAGAGACTACTGGTTTTAGTATAGTCATTAGAGTTTTCTTTGAGTGTTCATCTCTTTACCCTTCTTTTCATCCATTTATCTTCCATCTATCCTTCCTCTTTTCCTCCATTCCTTCCTTCTATAAAGCACAATAGCCCATTTCGTGCTATGCACTCTGTCAGGCACTGATACAGCTGTGGACAAAGCAGGGTCTTCATCCTCAAGACATAGTCTTGTGGAAGAAAATGACACCCTAGAGGTCATTATATCTATGCAAGTGCAAGAAAGAAAATCATAGAAGGGAGATGAGGATGGAGTATCTTGGAAGCTTTGGAGGGAGAGAGAGAAGTCAGATTTTGTGAAAGACGAATTAATCCAGTTGAGCCTTCACAAATAAGTGTAAAGTACTTAGAAATACAAGAGAAATCACAGGGATAAAGGCAGGTTATCCACATGGAGAGAAAGCATGATAAAGAAGGTATGGAGAGGCCACAAACGTGTTAGTGCAATGACAACCTGGTCTAGAGCATTAAAAGTAGAGAAAGGAATGCAGGAAGGCCAGAGCACAAAAGGAAATGTGGACCAGATCCTGCCTATCTATACTCTGAGCACATGTTCAGAGTTCTAGAAAACATGAAGCTTTTTTAAAAAAAAAAAAAAATTCTGCATAGTATGATATAGAGGCAGGATTAATATCTAATATTTTTAATGTACGTATTTTCCAGGTACAACCTCAGCCATTTTTTTTCTAGCTAGAAAATTCACTTGATAAATAATAATTGAAAAAGTAATTTTATTTATGCCAAATTATCCGGAGCCATGGATATAGGAGTAAACAGGACTGATCTCAAGAAGCTTGTGATCAGGCAGCGGAGACAGAAAATAAATACGATTTAACAACCTGGAATGAAAATATTCATTTTTTGTTTTCAAAGAATAAACTAGCTGTATTTAAATCTATAAAGAGACACTCACCAATTTAGCTTAGTATTTATCAGGGACTAGGTAGGACCTTCTTCTTAAGTCTCTAGTAACATGTTTTACTAAGATGATGTGTTAATTCATTCATTCAAGTCACATACATTTGTTGAGCACATACTGTGGCCCAGAATATTGAATAAACTGAGTCGTTTGAACTACATTAGCAGATAAAACAGATGAAGGAAAACTCTGCTCTCATTTCGCCCTTTCATCCCTCTAAATGCTAGAAGTTGGAAAATGATCTGTTATTGCTCTTTTCCCACAAATACTTCATTAATTTTTCTAAGAATGCACGGGAACATTGGGGAAATGTTAGAGAATCCCAGAGAGCTGGCCATCGCATGGATCTTTCCCTTAGTCAAAATCTGCAGATGTTTATGTTATTAAAAATGCTTTATTTGTGGTATTCAGATTAAAATATAGATCAATATATCTATATGTACACACACACACACACACACACACATCTGGAGTTATATATAAATGCTGGAAGGCCAATTGTATTTTTAAAGAAATACTAACCACCACAGGATCATCACCAATGGACATAGAAGTCATGAAACCCCCACAAGAAATGTAATGTCAACCACAAGTTACCTAATATTTCAAAGATAACAACATCCTGTAATGTTGCACAATAATTTTAAAGCAGATTGAATGTAGTCTTGCAATTTTCATAGAGGGGGAAAAAAGTCTGCACGTTTTGTGATTTTTCTTTTTTGACACATTAATTGCTCTTCCATACACAAGGAGAACAAAAGCAGCAGCATGCCATATTTATTCAATGCAGGGTGAGCCACAGGGGTTATGGAACATTCTTTCTCCAACACTAGCCAAATTATCTCAGTGCCCAACTTGTAAGAGGCTGCAATAATACTCGATCATTTCGGAGTGCTGGTCGGGTTATGCATCATTTTAACAGCACGATGGCAGATTGTGATCATCTTCATGTTATAGGAATCTAGAGATAAGTGGCAGGCATGGTGAGTCATTTTCATACATCCTCATTCTGCATGGAAACCTTAAAGAGATAGTTGGAATTGTTCTCTTCTGACATGGAATACTCATGAACTCCAAGGAAGAAGGCTGGTCTGTACCTGTAGGGTCAGTGGTCAAGTGAACATGGCTTTTGCTGTTCACCTTGAGAAAAAGTCCAAGGGAGAGAGTGTCTAGTTACTAAAATCGATGGATGTGCTATCTAGCTATGAAACTAGAAGTTCCATCAGGGCAGGAATAATGTCATTTGCATTTCCTGATGTATATGCAGTGTCCTGTATCACACCAGAAACGTAAGGGTGTTCAATGAATTGTGCCTCAATGAATGAGTCACAAATGAATGAACAATGTATATATTATAAATGTTCAGTGTGTACTTTAGTGTTTGCTATACTTACATTCTCTGTCAATGTGAGAAGCTGGATGTTTGGCCACTAAAATACATCTTAAACTATAAGATTTTTCACATGTCATCATAATGTATTTGTATGCAAGGAACACTAGTGCTTAACTACTTGAATAAAAAAGACATTCAGCATGTTTATGCCAATTCAACTGCCATCAACATCCGAATACCCACAAAAAACCATCATCAGAGATAATCAGTCCTTTTGGTAAAGGCACAAAGCAGTTTGGGAAAACTTAATTGAAAACTGGACACAACTGGATGATGATTGATGATGAATGTGATGGTGATGAATTAATTTATTTCTTAATGAGCAGGCTCAGATCCTTCATTTCCTCTTAGAGATTAGCATATTTAAATACAATATGTTATGTTTCTGTATAAGATCTAATCTTTTAAGCACTATGCCTGGTTCACAGACTATTTTAATGAAAGAGAAAGGGACAAAAATAATTCTGTATACCACTAACTCTGTGGAAACACAAGTTTAGGAAGAAGGTATGCCTGTCAATATGCTTTTTATCTGTTACACTGAGACCTTGCTGAGACAGCATGTCAGAAAATTCATGTTCGAATGATCTATCACCAGTGACCAACTCAGCCATTCTCTGTAATGTCACATATGTACCATCGAGTGTCCTGAAATTAAAACCCTATATTTCATATCCAATCATAATTGTTTCATTTCTCTGTTTGTCTCCTCCTAGTATGGAACCATTTTCCCCAAGAATTTAATTTCTTTTAGATTTAATTAGTTTCCTTTCTTTCCAGTGTTCTTCTGAGGTATCTTAAAAGCAGACATAAGGGATTTGATTTAAAATCAGTGTGACACAGGGTTAGTGAAGGATGTCGGGAATGAAGGTGCCGAGCCGCTGGAATGGCATTGAAGTCCATTTTGAGGCTGCAGGCAGTCAAGCTGGACTCTGTTGATATTTATTCCTCTATCATCTGAGTTGGTAAGCATAGATTTGAGTTGGATCGTTCTTCTCATTCGATTACATGCACTTTACAGGGAGAGGCCAAGTCTTGCATTTCATTTCCACTCCCCAAAGTACTGGGTAAACTCCTCTGTCGATAGCAGACTGGGAACGCTCCCTAACCATTACGGACTAGACCTGAATTACACTGAGGCCACAGCAGCTGAAGTTATCAACAGATCTCCCGAATCTGGACAGAAAAGAATATTGAAATAGAACTTTCCCCAAGGATCTCATCAACTCACCTGGGGCACCAGGAGATCACCTGGAGCAATGTGAAGTACCTCTTAGTTAATGGAATTTTTGACCAACAGAAAGTACCGTTGCCTTGCCCAGGATAGCAAGGCTTTTATTGTAATAATGGCATTCATAACAAGACAAGTTAGCCCATATTGTCGGCTCCATAAATAATTGGGTCCCAGAAGGACTGGCAGAGAGCTTTGGTGATATATAGCTACCAAGTACACTGACAAATTGTGATCAGACTGCCTTTGTTCCAAAAGCAGCCCGTCTCAATATAAACTCAGAATGGCAGGGGGATTGTGCTGCATAAAGCAGGCCGATAAATGAAGCTCCCATCTGTCACAGGGAGTTCCACCCCAGATCAGAGGTCACCGGATAATAATAATAATAATGAGAGCAATAATGTGAATCATGACATCATTGTCATAATAGGTGAACAGGCTGTAAAGAGTACAAGTGGTGCCCATTGTCCACTCGGCCACGCTGAAGGGGGACTTGGACTGTCCTCCCAGAAGATGGTCAAACCAAATCCAAATGGCTATTGTTCTCAGCAGGGGACAGGGTCAGTCACGGGATTTCAGTCCCAGCGGCATTGTGTGACACAGGCAGCTGTGCAATGAGAAGCATCTGTCAAAAATCACTGGTACACTTGACCTAGTAAGGGCAGGTGCGGTGAGAAAGTGCCCCAGGTTAAATAGTATCAATAAGAGGAGAATGCTCTCCTGGGCGTCAGGACTTTGATTTCAAAGTCCACTGAAGGAAGAAAAAGTAAAACCCTAGAACTTTCTACTGACCAGTAACTTGGTGTTACGGTTTGGATGTGAGATTTCCCCCAAAAGCCCTCATGTTAATTCAGAAGGCAAAATGATTCAACTAGGACAATTATAACTTCCACAGCAGATTAATTCACTTAATGGATTGATAATTTGGAAAGACTACTGAACTGGGCGGTAACTGTAGGCAGGTGGGGCATGTCTGATCTTGAGGGTGTGCCTGTGGGGTTATATCTTGTCCCCCTGTTCTTTTGGCCCTCTGTCTATTCTCTCTCCTCTGCTTCCCTGCTGTGGTCCAGTGAGCAGCTTTTCTCTGCTCTGCAATTCTGCCCTGACAGTCTGCCTCACCTTGGGCCCAAAATGAGGGAGGCAGCCAATCATGGATTGAATTTCTGAAAACCTGAGCTCAAAATAATGTTCTCCTCCTCTAAGTCAGGTTGTTTGGTCACAGCAGCGAAAATGTAACACGCATGTCCTGATCAGACTTGTGAAATGTTCTTGGAGGCTTCGGGGATTACATTTGTCAAACACCTGCTATATGAAGTCTGTTGGTTTACATACATTATCTGTGAGGTTGGCAGCAATATCCCATTTTATGAGTAAGAAACTGTGAGGTTTAGTAACTTTCCCAAGGGTATGAAACTAGCAACTGGCAAGACTGGGTGTACTTCTCTCCAAAGTTCATACCTGTGGTAGGCTAATAATGGTCTCCCAAAGATGTCCATTTCCAATCCTCAAGAATATGACTATGTTTCCTCACACGCTAAAACACCCTTTCCAGATGTGAATTAGTTAAGGATCTCGAAATAAAGATATTACTTAACTGGGCACAATATCATAAGGGTGCTTAAGAGAGTGGCAGAGGGAGATGTGACCAGAGTAAAAGAAGCAATGCGGTGACAGGACCAGAGACTAGAGGAACTGCCAGGAAGCCAAAGAACACTGGCAACACTAGAAGTTGAAGAGGTAAGGGAAGGATTCCCCACTGGAGCCTGCAAAGGGAACAGCTCCGCAGACACTTTGATTTTAGTCCCATTAGACACATCTTAGACTTCTAACCTTCAGCATAGGATGAGACATAAATATGTGTTTTAATCCACTAAGGTTGTTACAGCAGCCACAGGATACTAATGCATACCCCAAGGCCAAACTTTCTTAACCAATGACAGGCACACAGGCTGCCCTTGTATTGAGACAAAAGTCCTTTCTGCCATCTTCACTTATTATTGCGGGTGGGACACTGTGGCCTAATAAGCAATAGAGAAAAGAAATGTCTCCTCTTCTCGTTTAGCTCCCTTAAACTTGGATAAAACTGAAGTCAAGAAAAGGAGCCAGAACAAAGCACCTGGGTTTCCTTGAGATGCCTACTCACTAAAGTCACACAGTAGTGGCATGTGCGCATGGTGTTGCGGAGCCCACCGCCACCTGTAGCTGGGCATCCAGGGGCGTGGCACTCCCCCGATCCGTGACAGTGGAGGAGCACAATCCCAGGCCACCAAGGCGTAAGGTGCCTCCCTTGATCTTGCACACAAATGCTATCCGCTGCCACCACCCGCGCACTCACTGCCACTTAAAATATATTTTTTTTCAAAATTAAAAATATTTAATGAGATGTTTACGTCACACCCATTTGGGGAAACTAAGCTCTTATTTTAAGTCTGAATAATACAGCTGCTTGGGTTTTAAAAAATCCCCTCATTTCAATGTGAATGCAGCACAGCTGCCTGGCTGAGTGGTGACAGGGGGCCTCAACGCCATTGGTCCAAAGTTTGAATACGTAATAATGTCTCCTTAGTGAAGGCTCTCTTTAAAAATAACGCAGCTTGCCGGCATTTCATTGGTCCCCGGAGACGTCGGTCAACTGCATCTCCTATATAAGCAAAACAAGGCGAAGCGAGTGCAAAATGCAAAGTGTTGAATATATATGTGGATATAATTAGCTCCTTTAAAAGCTCAGTGGTCATCCATCCTCACACAGCTTTGTAAGAATCGGCTTAGTTAGCATCAGCTGTGCACAAGTTACTCTTGCATGTACAAAGCTCCCATCATCTGACATTTTGTTCTAAAAACTATTTTCAAAATGTCAGCAAGTCTCCAGACTTCGACTCAGTGGTTAAGGCCTACTCAAAATCTGCTACTAGCAACCACTTCATGATGGTTGTCCCCACCCCCCCTTCAGTGAATATTCATACAGGAAAGGGTTCACTGCTAAGATACTTTTTTCTGTTTTGTTTTTGTTACAACTCCACAATATATGAGACACCAATTTCCACTCCCAGGAAACATCACACAAAGACAGGATGGGACTGAATGAAGCAGTAATAAATAAACTGAAATGCAGGCATTCCACGCAACAGCAGGAAAGTAGAGAAAAATCTTTTAATGTTCCCCATTACAATTAATTGTGATTTCTGGGTAAAGGCAGACACAATTAGAAAAATCCATAAATTATGTTTTCTATGTGGAGATTATTGCTAAGCAAAGTATTTTTATAGATATTGCCTCCATTGTACATATCCTCGGTCACCCCAGCATAGCTACTTTGTGGTCATTGGCAAATAAGAGTGAGTTTCCATGCCTGTAAGCACAGAAGGGATGCACAGATTTGGACTGCCCTGTTTTACAACTGGATGCTAGCAGATGCCAACAGCAAAGTTTTCAATGACATCAAATAAATGGATCACGTGGGCAATCCTTATGGGGGTTGTTTTTTAGACTTCTACCACGTGATTACTAAGGCTTATACTATCTACTACAGAGAGAAAGCAGATATCTAGGTTACTGCAGACTCAATCCACAGCTGCTTTAGGGATCTTAAAAGTTCCTCACTCCTCCCCTGTAGCGCTTAATACAGTGTGGGCCACTCAGATTTGCTAGCTTAAAATTATGGATAAAAGATGAGAGCAAGCCAGCTGGAAAGTGTCAGGATATTGAATGAAGTAGAACAACACCATTCAGAATGAGAGGTGATGAGTCTTAATGACCTGGAAAGCACAAATATGGAAAAAGAAAAGCTATTTTCTTAATGTAGAAATGGGGACTTACATAGATAGATCTAGGTCTTTGGGCAAGAGTGATAGGTTGGAGATAGCAGAGTCCTTCCCTTTAAAAGGTCCTAACAAAGTTGCAATGCAAACCCAAGGACAAACAAATTTTCCTAGCTTGGGAAGATCTTATATAAGCACATGTACCTATACTTGCGTAGCAACATCCTTATGTGGTTGACAGTGTTTTGTTTTAATTTTTAGTTGTAGATGGACACAATACATTTATTCTACTTATTTATTTATTTTTTTATGTGGCGTTGTGGATGGAAACCAGTGCCTCATGTGGGCTAGGCAAGCACCATACTGCTGAGCTACACCCCCATCCCCGGGTTATACATGTTTTAAAACTAATTTTACTCATGGATTTTCAAAATGGTAGTATGTAAGGAATTGTAGGCAATGTTAATGCTGGTTCATTTTCCCCCCAGAGTTTGCCACTTCATGAAGATATTTTAACTACTTGTCACTGATAATGATTACACACAAGTGACTACTCCTCATTAAAAACTTGGCACTAATACACAAATAATTATTGACACAATTAAGCTTTGACACTGTGCCCATCAAATTCCTTTTGTCCTCGCGATGTATCAGTCCCACATTATTCTTTTTAAAAAAGAGAAAATTATCTGTTTTAATCAGAGCTAAACTCTCTCAAGTTTGTTCACAGTATAAATATAAGGAAATGCTGAATTCCTAAAAATAGCCAGTGCTCTACCCAGTATATTATTAGCATTCATAAAGGAGAAATGAAAAAGCAATCTTCAGACATTGAAGGACAGACATTTAATGCAATAAAGAAGAATAATTCTGCATGAGAGTCCCAAAATAAGAGAAGTCTGTCATTGCCAATGACTACAAATGAAATGTGGTGATGGTTATTTAAACAATCTATATGTCTACACCAGCATATAACTGAATATATTATCCACAACCTGTTTAATTTAATTTCCCAACTTCTTCACATTGACAGAGTTATATGTTTGCTAATATAGTCAGTGCATAATTACCCTGGTCAGTATGAATATTTAACAAATGTGGTAAAAGAAGGGTAGCCATTTTTCTTTCTAAAATAAAAGATGGTGAAAAAATTGTTAAAGCCCTATGCAATCATTCCCATCAAGAAAGATAATACCATCTACTCTCTTCCAAATATAGTTTAGGCCACATCTGCTACAAGAGAGCTTGAAATATTATCATAGAGATTTTTGGGTAATTAGCAATTAATTTCCATTGACTAATATACAATAAAAATAGAGCTGTGTATGCATGAGGCAAATCACAGTGTATGCCCCTCCTTCCCTCCTGATCACATTGTACATGGCTAAAATTTGGTGGATACAAATTCCAAAGGCAGTCTGAATCGATGGAAAAATTCACAAAACTGCATTACCCAGAAACAGAAGAGAGCAGGAAGCAGACAAAACAGATATCCCCATGTAAATACGGAAGGAGCTACTGTGCTCAGTTCTCCACCCCAACCCTGACCCAGTGTCCTCTATAGTATACCTGGCTTTAATGGTAAGCATGGGATAGAGCTTGCAGGAGAGTCTGTCATTAGTCTCCACCAAACCTGGTTGATATGCATTTATTTTTATTTATTTTTATTTTTATTTTTTATTTTTTTTATTGGTTGTTCAAAACATTACAAAGCTCTTGACATATCATATTTCATACATTTGATTCAAGTGGGTTTTGAACTCCCAATTTGATATGCATTTTAACAGGAATTTCCCTTCCCTGTGTGTATCTGTCTGTCTGTCTGCCTGCCTATCTATCTATCTTCCTTCCATCTAGTGTCATTCTGACCTTCAATCACCTGATTCTTTAGGAATCAGAAAGCAGAGCCTAGACAGTCATTCGGATTGACATGGGTCTCAGAACAGTTCTGTCACCATTCACATATCACCCCCTACCCTACAGAAGAGTCCACACAAGGTATTTGTTTGATGACAATCCTTCTAAATAGCCTTCAAATAAACCAAATTCAGCATTATATGAGTCTCAGGAGAAATCTGAAATTTTATTAAGATGCAATAATTAGTCCCAGCCTCTAAGAACATAAAGCATCATAAAGCTATGTAAGAAAACATGACTGTGAGAGGCAGCAAGTAGCTGAGGAGGGAAGCAGCAGCCAGATGACAGCAGTCAGTGTGTCAAAAGCCAAACTCAGCTCTGAAATTAGGATTGTGTTCCAATTAGAATTTTGCTGCTTTTTAGCTGAGCAATTTTAGGCAAATGACTTGACCTCTATAAAAGAGGCACCTCAGCATGTGCACAGAAGATAGAGTAAAATCCTTTCCATGAGGCTGATGCTAGACCTATAGAAATACCTGTGTGAGTGCCTGGTATCTTCCTCTGCAGTCAGTAACAATTGCAATGAATCAACTGTCATGAAAGTTGGGAGTGGCACATCTGAAGTCATTAGAGCACTTGCTATTGAACTTTCCTATCTTATTTACTTTTTCCTAGCCCTGAAACTTTTTTTTAAATCTTTATATTTTTGGTATATTTTCATTTTATCTCTTGCATTAAATCTTTGGTGGATTATGAGTGTGATAAATTATATATATATATATATATACACACACACACACACACACACACACACACACACACATATATATATATATATATATATATATGGTACAGAACAGTATAAAAATATTGTCTGTATGGAAAAAATAACCAATTATTAGTTGATAATTGGTTCTGCTCAGGCAGAAGCATTTAGAATATTAAAATAGATGTGTCTCCTAACATTTGCTTTATCTAGATCATTACAGGTAAACAAGGAAGGCCTGTCAGAGGTTTATGAATTTGTTTGAGACTTGGAATTTTATTCTAAACTCTTCTTGACCTTTGGTTTTTATGCCCAAAATGTAAATCTATGTGTCATACAATTTGAGTGGCTATGGATCATAAAACCACAGATTTTCACATATGCAAAATGTGTTCCATGGAGTCTTCTTTCTAAAATCTGTGAAATAGAAAGATTACTTGTACTAATTCTTATCATCTTCCCCTGTGGTTCAGTGGAGGAAATGTTGACACTTCAGTAGTAGAAGCAGGCTGCAAGAAGCAGACATGGATAAAGACAAATACAGATGCAAACAGACTACAGCAAACTGGCCATGGAGGTTCAGGTCTTGCCCTGGTCCTGTGCACTGATTCCTACTGGATACTGCTTCAGGTTACAGGAAGAATGGGACACCTGGGCTCTACACCATTTGGGTCTCACCTGACACCACTGTACTACCTCCCACAGGGAGCAGAGCAAATTGGAGTGTTGATAACTAGCCCTAATATGAGTGAACCAACTAACAATGGTATTCAAATACAGCCACGTAAAGCCTCTCTCTCTTCCCAGCAACCATGTACAATCCTGAACCAGTTTTCATCAGCATGCCTTCTACAGGTGAAAAACTAAGGCTGAGAAGTTTGACACCTTGCCCAAGATCAGTTCCTAAGTAGCAAAGCATATTTAGAATCTGAGATATTGATCCTCTTACATTTCAAGATTCGTGCAACCAGTCATGCTGACTTTTACAAAGTTAAACGTCCTGTTATGTCCAGAGAGTCATTGAATTCCCTGTCCTTTTGTGTATTTCTGGGTTGTTTCTGGGCCTCCTTAAGAAACTTGTTCTGAGTCCATTCTTAAAATGTTTATGAAAAGCTTTTCATTACATATTCAGTAGTATATCTTGCTCTTAAAAAGAAAGATGTGCCATTTCACCTATGCCAGGTACCTCTTTGATTCTTTTTAGGTAAACATTTGTTTGATTCTTTTTAGAAAAGAATCAAACACTTGTTTGATTGTTTTCTTTGAAAGCAAACATTAGAGATTTGAACAGACAGTAATGAGGCAGGCGCTTCTGTTGCTTCCAGTGTCTAACTTTCAAGCAACATTGGCTAAATCACTTCCTAATCTTACTCTTGAACCAGTTATGCCAGAATTGATAATATAAATATTTTAAGCCATTAATAGAGATAGATTTTTATTTTCTTGACTCTTACCCTTAGAAAATGGATTAGATGAATTTTCTGGTCAGTTTGCTACCCCATCAAGAAAGCAATGACATCAAATTTTGAAATGTGAAAATGGCTGATTGGTCTTTAATGAAAGATTCTAATTTATACCAGTTTCTTTGAAAACACATGACTAGTTTCTGTTAATAGCCTAAATGATCACAGTTCCACCAATTAAAGTTAACAAGCCAGTAGCCAGTACAGCTCACATCAAGAAACAAATATATATTATGCTCAACTCTAAATCTGGGCTCAGCAAAGAAAAATGGTAGAATTAATATGAACCGCAATTTCTCCTCGTTCCCCATACTGTTGATATATTCTCAATTCTATTAAGGTTGTTAGTAATAGTCATATAGAAAACTCTTAGCTTGAGCCCAAATCTCTGCCTATATCAGGAATAGAGCATGGGGGACACTTGGGGAGAGTCCTGAACTTAGAACCTGTACATGTTTCATTTCTTCACTAGTTTTTCTCTGAAACTGGTAAAAGATTCATTCAATTTTTTTTTTCATAGATTCATACTTTGCATTTATCTTTTACTTAGGGCATTCAACACTAATCTTCTACTCACAGAAATGATATAAGATTTCCTTTAAACACATGTTAATTTTTATAAGTCCAGTTTTAATAAAAATACTAAGTGGTTTTGAATTGAGGGGAAGGAGATCAAGGTTAGTTAAGACAAAGAGGAGCTCAGAGTTACAGAATTGAGGGCCCACTCCACAGATTCCTCTGTTGAAGCCCTAACTTATAATGACTGTATTTGCACATAGGCCTCTGTGAAGGTAATTAGGGCTATGTGAGGTCATGTGCTAAGATCCTCATGAACAGATTAATTGAGGTATGTGAGGATACAGCAAGAAAGAGGCCAGTTGTATGCCAGGAACCCACTTTGCTTACTCTTTGAACTTGGGCGTCCCAGGCTTCAGAATTCTGAGGGCTACTGTGTTTTGTTGTAGCAGCTCAAATAGCCTAGAACACCTAGAGAAATATCCCTTTTACCCAAGAATAAAAGACACAATATGAAGCAGAGAGCTTCTGCCCACCATGAGATTGGGGTGAGCCCAGAACCACATTGGAGCTTGGTCAAATGGAAGAAGAAAGGGCCCTCTGAGGCTGCACTTTGCATGTCAACTTAATTGCTCTTGTACTACTGATGCAACAAGGAATAAAGTGATATAGAAATGAAGATGACAGAGAGGGAGCACAACATGTATTTTAATGAGTTCCATCCCAAAGGATGGTATGGAGAGAAATATGGATGAGTATCAGCAACAGAGTACAAATAAGAGGGTGTGACAGTAGTGTAGCCTTGACAGTTCTGAAAGCCTGGTTCTTTTATTATTGCTCCCAGTGCTTTGAGCACAACTAGTTCAAGTAAATCAGCCTCCTTGCATGTCCATGACATCCCCTTCATTCTCTTGGCACCAATGCCTGAAATGGACTTTGAACTGAAAAGTGGTGGACTTCCAATATTGAAGACCTAAGATGGTGACTAAAGCATTAGTAGCAAATTGTTGACTAGTTCGGCCACTAAGGTTCAGACCAAAATGAAGAGAACCACAAGGAAAAATCTAATAGCCTAGTTCAATTGAAATGCAGATAAAAAAATAAATGTAAAGAGTTACATTTTTTTTGCATTTTGTGTTTGACTATGTCCAAGTTTATTAAACACAAAATGCAAAAAAAAATCTCAGATAATATTTAAAACAATAAATATATTTAAGGGAAATCATACTTCCTTACTACATATAGTGCCTAGCAAAGTTGTATATGTTTGTGTACTATATTAATGAGTAGGTGGGATATGAAATTGTTAGCTATTTTATAACCTGTCCCATTAAAAATGAAAGACCTTATGTATTAAAATACTACTGAAATGAAATTCACTTCTTCATATTGCTCTTTCACTACTCTCAACAAGCCAGTATAAACAACCAAGATCATTGTATAGTTCTGCAAGAAATGTCAAAATCCATGCCGTTTATTCCTTCAACTCTGAAGAACCAAAAATATAGAAAGAGGTAGAAGGAAGAAAAGAAGGAAAGAACAAAGTCTGACAATCTAGACAGAACAAAATTTTCTATTTATTGGCCCACATGTGCTCTCTGTGGTCCTACTTTTCTAAAGAATTCTGTTAATCATTTAAAATCGTTGGGGGTTCAGTTCCTTTAAATGTGATTTTTTTAGTACAAAAATTATTTGATGAAATAAAATTATATCATTTTGCTGCTTGGAACGTGCTAGCAAAACCAGGATGAGTTGTGACAGTCATAGAATGAGATTAATAAATAACAACAATAATAAAAACAGAGCTCTAAACCCCAGAAAACCAATTTTGAAACAATTACAGGCAACTATTACGGGGCGCCTCTAAACAGTTTTAGCTATATTCCCTCGGTACAGCTCTGATGACAATAATGTGCATGTGTATGCAATTCACTGCACACACTTGAAAATGCACTCTGTTGTATGTTGTATTAATGAATAAGGCAACCAGCTTAATATACCATCGTTAACAATGGAATTGTTCACAAGTGTGAGGCTACAGCAATGTTTCCTCTGTGACTTCCATTCAGGAGAGAAGTTATTTTTTGTGTGGGTGTTTTAAAATCATTACTGAGACCACAGTGGCTATTCCAGTTATAGCATTATGCTTACTTTCTAGCTGCCCTAATCCTAGAAGCAGGAGGGGAAAATATGTACTAAGATACTAACTTCTTTAGCCAAGATGGAGATGGTTCTAGCCAACAAGATCTGTGTTTGTCCAATAAAACAGCAGGAAAAACAGGTCAGAGGAAGCTGAATAATGGTAGGTCTCTGACTTTTAAATAAAAGAAATATGCAAAATGAAACAGACCAGGCTCAGGGCCTCATGCCATTTTGCCAGGCATTTGTAAACTATCCACTCACTGAATGCAATCAACATTCATGACCAACCTCTCCTAAAAATAAAACAAGAACTGGGCTCTAATACGTGTATGTTGTAAAAATCTGCAGCTCAGAATGCATGCTCTGAACAATCACTGAGTTAGAGAAGCCAATCACTTCCACTAATTTTTATCTTTTATCCTTTCAAAGTTTTATTGGATTTTACACACACATGCCAACAAAAATCAAAATTCATTATATAAAGTGATGTCACCAAGAAAATAGTTAGTGAAAAAGCTGTCCAATAGCTGGCTATTAATGAGTCTTTGACCAAATCAACTGACAGTTTCTTTTTTAAGTTTCATATTAAAATGTTTTTGCTGTTAAACCAATTATTTTTTTCCAAATCAATAACCATTTCTTCTCTGACTTTCAAGAGTCACAGCTTTGCTGTTATTGCTTATTTTGAAACATGTTATTTAAAATAGCAAAGTTGTCACTGTATTTTGTTAAATAGCACCATTATGTTTGATAACCATTCTATGGATAAGTACTTGGCAAACCACATTTCTGTGGAGGATCATAGCTTTCCTCCTTCGAGGTTTGTTGTGAATATGTGTTAGAGGCTTTGGAAGTTCTGACATGGATGTCAAAGTAAAATTAATGAATGAATAAATAAATAAATAAATAAGACAGAAAAAAGAAAACTAAAAAATCTTAAAAACACCATTAGATCAAATTTGGTGTTAACTTTTATTAGTTGGTCACTTTAAGAAAACTACTTAATTTCTGGGCCTTTATTTTTTTAAAAATGAAAATAATAGTACCTTTGGGTGGGATATTATGGGAATTAAGTGACACATTCATATTACTAAAATTACAGGGAGAAAGTTGGGTCTATGCAGTGTTGTGGAAATAGGAAACTGAACTTCTGAGATCAAATCTAGATGAAAAGATTCGACTAGCCAGCTAGTTCTTTTGCTTCTTTGAATGTCGTTACACAAGACACCCAGGCTCAAGTTTATCACAATCCCCAGCATTGCCTATAATTAACACTGATAGTCATTCCCTTTTCTATCTGCCAGGATTCCACAAATATGTGCATCTCAACTTCTGCAGGCAAGGTCTGCTTTATAGAATTGTGACTGATTGTGATTTTACACACACAGAGCAAAAATCAAAGTTTATTATAGAGAATGATGTCACCAAGATAATAGTGAAAAAGAGAAGGAAGAAGGGAGGGAGAATGGGGGTGAGGATGAAAGCCCAAAACAGTAGCAAGATGAAAAGAGAAGGAAGAAACTCTTCTTGGATCGTCACATGATTGACCAGGAGTGGTCATGTGACTGGCCAGGCCACTATAAACTGCCAGAGACAGGAGTGGGCATGTCCTCTTTACAAACCAAATCCCACCTCAGACACCTCACTCTGAGTGTCCCTGACGGGTCTGGACAGGACTGTGTGTCATGGTTCCCCGGATCCTGAAAGCAGGGGATGAAGAAGGGGTCATGCACCTACCTCAAGGTGACCTCCAGCACTTCCTCATTCACTCTTTGTCTTACCTACTGTGTCATAGGCATTCATGGTCTTTCTTTCCTTCTCCCTCCTTCTGTCCATTGGTGAGCCTGCTGGACTGGCGTTATGCTATGTGTCCCCCACACCAGGTCACATGCCTCTCTAATGACTGTCTCTTCAAATCTGTTCCCTTCTCCTCCTTGCTTCTCAATCTGCCGACGTTGCCAAGTTCACACTGATGCTTTAATAAATGTATTATGTGACATGTGTGTCCTAGGGGAGTTCCCAGAATCTTTCCACTGAAGTTACCCCAGCCAGAGAGGAGTGAACATATACCCCTGAGGGACCTGGGGGCTTAGCCCAAAGCAAGCCTGAAAGAGATTTAAAGGAATATGTTTTACTTTAAAAATTCATGTGAATTTCATATTCTGTTCCATAAATATCTCCATATTTGTGTTACTATTAAAATAATAGTTTCCCCCAACTTGCTGAGTAAAATTGATATTTCGGGAAGATGTCATGTTAAGCCTGTGATATTCTGTGCATCTTGCTATTTACCCTTGTCTACTGCCCAGGGGATCACATACCTCATGCAGGTGGGGAGAGAATTGTTCTCCATTCCTGAATTTGCCTCTCCCAAGGGAAGAGTGATCTATTAGCATAACATGCCTGGTCATCCTTGACGCCTCTCTCCTTTCTTCCCAGAGGAAGGAAGAGAGACCTAATCTGCTTGGAAAATTTAAAAGGAAAAATTACTCTGTCATTGCTTGTCATAGCTCAGTGACTCTCTCCATTTCTGTCTTTCTCAAGCTTCTTTCAAAATATCCAAACCCTGCTCTATTCCTCTAACTCCGAACACTTGAAAGAGTCTCTCCAAAATGCATACTTTTTGATAGAGGTATGAATAGGGTTTACCTTCTACAGTGAGCCTTCTGGGATGCTGGGAAGTGGCTGAATCTATGTTGTTACACAAAGGATGTATACATATCTAAAATTTCATCTATGTGCAAAAGATTTCTGACTTTAAAAGTTCTATATCACCAAAGAAAGAAAAGAAAACTTCAGCAGGAACAACAACAAAATTAAAATATACAGAAACAGGTTTGAGACTTCTTCTACCAAAGGCATTCCATGGGGGTAGATCTGTCTCCACCTATCAGAGTACATTTGTCTATTTTCATTTTCTAATATCAGTTTTATTAGTAAAAATGGGGGGTGTTATTGTGATCGCAAATTCCCCATCTTCCTTTTATTTCTCTATTGGTTGAGAGCTCTGAAATGCTATTGATTTGTGCTAGCTCTGCAATCTAGTAACTAGGATGAGGGGTCCCCAAGGAAAGAGCTGGTTGGCCTGTAACCCTTCTTCATAGTAGAGGGTAGGAGAGATTTTGGCCTAGGAGTCCCAGCGGTATCTGAGACACATCCTCAGGTCAGAGCTGTAGGCTCCATTAAAGGGATTAGGACGCCGGCCCTCAATTAGAAGTGTCAATCTGCTCAGGTAGCAAATCTACCACCAAGTTCAAATGACAGAAAACAATTTGCCCAAGTCCTGGAATGTCCTAGGTCCTTCAATAAATGCCATTCTCTGCACCTTCTCTTCCCTGATTTAAGGCTCTGCATCCCTAAGGAAAATAAGTAATTAATGCATTATATGGAAACTTTGTTTTCCAGAAGAAATAAAAATGTGTGTAACACGGTAAGAGCATTTCCAGGTCTCCAACCCATCACAGAAAGCTTTAACCTAATCATGATGAGAGATTGCAAAGCTAGGAAGCATTTTGTTGTATGCCATTTCCACATAAAATATTCAACAGAAATTTGATGACAGCCTACAAAACTACACGCAGACGTGGTCAGAGTTCAAGTTATGCTTAATTACTGGCTGTCAGTTATCAAGTGAGAAGTTCAAAATGCTGCAGCTCATCAGCACACAAGCTAACCTATTCCATGGGAAGAAAACATTTTTTAAACAGCATTTAACATTTGCTACAAAGCCCAGGAAAGAAGGCAGAGAGAAAGAATCAATTAAAAGATCATTTCAAGTGACAAATCCATGTGTCTGACTAAATAAGAGGATGGGCTAGCATCTGGGATGTGTGGGATCCTAAGGAGGGCAAAGGTGGACACATCACGGACACTAGTGGGAAGGTCCTGAGTCCCTGTCACTGTCCAGACTGTGGTAGAGGGAGCCAGTGTATTGCTGGGGACCACAGGACCTGAGTATGGATCCTCCTGGCTCACTCAGTACTGGCAGATACAAGCGGAGCTTGTATGAAACAGGAGCTGCCAGGCTTTAGGTTTTTACTTAAGATTGACAGCACAGATGTGGCAGCCAACTTAACTCCCTGTCATGTAGGATCTTTAGAGAATGATCCAATCTTCATGTGCCTCAGTTACCCCATCCATAATTCAAGGATCCTCATAGAACCTAACTCATGCGGTTGTTTTGAAGATTGTAAGGCTCAACCAGTGCAAAAGTATTTAGAACTGGGCCCGACACATAGTCAACCCTCTGTGTGTTAGCTGCTATTATTTTTGTGCATCCAAACTGAGACACTTAGGAAATCTCCTCATTCACAATACCATCTGCAGTTTATAAAAGTACACACACTTGATCTAGATTTCTGTGTCTACATAAAACCATTAGAAATATTTAGTGTCATTGTTTCCTGGGTGTTACTATTTGTACACTTAGCTCAAATCAGTAAATTATTGTTTGTACTCAAGCCACTTAATTGAGTTTATGGTCTTACATCATTATAAGATAAATGCCTATATGAACATGCCAAAATACACTCAGATTGCAGGACTAGAGCCCCATTGGATTAGGACCACCATGGTTGCTCCAGAGCAAGCCTAGTTGGTTTCCCTGCAAAAACATTTGATATAGGAGCTTTAGAAACTGACCCCGGTGCCAAGAATGTACCTGACCCTGATATTATCTTAAGATGAACCAAGTGCATTTAGACTTGGATGAAGTCACTTTGGCCCTAACCAATGTATACAAACCCTTATGACCCAAATTGTGGGGATCTACTTGGTCTTGCTGCCACCCAGGATCACATGTTAGTCAATGCATCTCCCAATAAATTGGATTGTGTGCAGTCCTAAATCTGCTTGCCTTTCTTTCTTTAGTTTCAGGGCATGTGAGAGCTCTTTCTCAGAAATGGAGAATAGGTTGTTCAAGAGCAAAGCAACATGGACTTCTATGTGCAATTATATTCAAAGGTCTTAAAGCCTTTCTTTAATTTGTCATGTTTCAACTAACTCTTTTTAGCTCACTTCCCCAACTACTACAGAAATAAGAGGTATGATTGCTCCCTCAAGAATTTCAGCCCCAGTCACTACCTTTCATGAACTCTAACCCCATTAAAACCTGCACTGGATTACCTCCTTGGCATGCATTTAGACAACATACAATCAAAGCCTTCTTCAGCTGTGGTCAGTTTTTCTGCTCTACCTATTTGCTAAATATTTCATGGGTGGAGAAAAACAATGCCTACGGATTGCACTCATGACACAATCTTAGTGCATCAAACACTGATGGTTGCAAAGAACCATCTTTAGGACTATTTTCCTGCACACTTTCTAGGTTCTAAGCATGGTAGTGAGCAATTTTACAGTTATCATCTCATTTCATAGCTATGGAAACCAAGGCTTTCAAAGCTTAAGGACAAGATCAGTGGAGAAGCTAGATTTCAAATACAGGTCATTTATAGTCCAGAGCCTGAGGATTGATAAGTTGGTCAATTTAGAGATTTGCTTCCTCCATGACTCATTTTCCGAGAGGCCTCTCCCCCTTGATCACAAGCTGTAGCTTAGTTTAAGGTTTCATCATATCTTGCTTGGGCTATGGTAATTGTTTTCTAATTGCATTCTCTGTCTCTCATATGGTCTATGAAGGAAGTAAGAATTGGAACTCTTGGAGATATTTTGGAAGAAACCCATCGAAGGAGTGGACAGCTGGAAACACCAGCAATAAATTCAGTCAGCTTCCCAGAGCAGCCTGACCGGGCCTCCAGCAAGCTTGCTTAGCAGTCACACACATTTCCCTAGAGTCTCCTAAGTTCTAGCCACTTTACTAGGTTCTGGGGCACTGAGATAAATACGACACAGTAACAGTCCTAAAAAACGCAAAGTCAAATGGAAAGGGAAAAAAATGAGCACCTGGGGGAAGGAGTGCCAATTCTAGCAATTAGGGAAAGCCCTTGACTTCAAAAATACTAGCAAAGGGTCTCAAAGAAAAGACCAGGGCCTATCAGAGGCACTAAATAACTGCATTTCTGAAGGAGCAAGTTATTCTTTCAAGGCCAGGGGATGGACACAGGGCATGAAGAGTATGTTTTGGTTGCTTATTTCTTTAAGCAGAATTTATTTAGCAGTTATTTTGTGCCAGGCAGACTTCAACATTACAAGGATGAATGTGGCAGGGTCATGGGAAGAGCACTGTCCAGGTGGGCAGACGAACACTCAGCCAATGAGCTGGACAATTACAATGCCAGGTGATTTCTGCTACAAAATGAAGGATATTAACAACTGGAGGAATTAAAAGCACAGAGCAGCTGATTCTGCCTTAAGGAATCAGCAGGAACTCATGTGATGCATTATGAATCAGGCCTTGGTATTAAATTTTCTAAGTGAGAGAAGGCAGAGTGAATTGTTTTAAAAAGGGTGAACTGGACGAGTGGTTCTCCAAATGTGATCTATGGACACGCAGCAACACCTGGTAGCTTTCTGGAAACATAAACTTCTGAGCCCAATCTCTACACACATTAAATCCCAAACTCTGGGTGTGAGATTTGGCAATCTGTGTTTCAAAAGGCCCTGAAGATTAAGATGCTCCTGGGAAAGAACATAAAGGAAGTGGCAAGAGGTGGGAAAATACTGGCAAAAAATAACCTTCCGTAGTAGACTGGGACTGGTTCCGTTCCTGGTGGACCTTTTGAGCCATTCTGTGTTACATTTTTTAACCTTAGGAGCTACTTTTTTTTTTTTTTTTTTTTTTTTTTTTTGCTCCAGAGATTGAACCGAACCTAGGGGCACTTAACCACAGAGCCACATCCCAAGCCCTTTTTATTTCATTTTATTTGAGACAGGATCTCACTAAGTGGCTGAGGACTTCTCTAAGTTGCTGAGGCTGGCTTTGAACTTTCAATCCTCCTGCCACAGGCTGCCAAGTTACTGGGATTATAGGAGTGAGCCACCGTGCCTGGCTACCTTTTCCTTTTTATGAAGAAAAGCCTTGTACTGAGCATTTTTTTTCCCCTAGGTGATTTCATTTGCCCCTCAAAGCAACTCACTGTAATGTAATCACACCATGCTTTTCTTATTGAACATACTAGGACTTGGCAGCATGGGAAAGCTGCAGAGTTTTCCCCAGATTACATTTGTGCTCCGCATCAAATGCTGGAAACTTTGCATTCACTGCTCTGCTCAAATGCCTTCTATGCAGAGAGAGCCTGGGCCATGGGATCATGGGGTGAGGCTACTGAGCTATAAGAGGTTTTGAAGCAGATCCATGGTCCTGCTGATGCTTAAGGAAGTTCCCCAGGCAGCAGCTGGAAGGACCTCGTGGACAGAACTACTGTTCTGTTAACCAAGTCAACTGCTAAAGAGGTGCTTCATGGAAGAATTTGGGATATGGCATTGCTTTGTGAACAAAAAAGCCCTAAAATGAAGATTTTAATGTGTTCACACCATCTAGCATTCCTTTGCATTAATGTGAGTGAACATGAGCAGCTCTGGGACCGGAGGCTCATTAAAATAATTATTCATTAGTGGCTCTTTTTTCTTTCTTCTTCTTCTTCTTTTTTCCCCTTTTTATCTTTTAAAGCTGTATTCTAAAAGCAGGCCCTTCCTTTTCAAGACCATTACTTTTCAACCCATTTAATATTTCCTTGCAGGGTCACTATGTTAATTTTAAGGCTATGTTTTAATGGCTTTCTAAAGGACACTCTTATTGTAGTAAAATGAATGCATCAAGTCGCTCTTGCAGGTGGAGATGGACTATTGACTCTTAGTTAGAAGGGTATGAAGATTTCTGAACTACTAATTTGAAAATGTATTAATAATCTGTACGTTTAAAGAAAGGGAATAAAAGTGGTGTTTTCACTAAAGCTATTTAGTGTTGGGAACGTTGAATATAAATTGTTTTTTGAATTCCCAATAGACAATGGCTTTTAGTTATTTTAAAACACACTAATTCTCACTGGTATCTTGTTTTTTTTTTTTAATGGACTATGTTTATAGGAGGCAAAAATTTAGGAAATATTTCTGCTTCTGTTAACCTAATCAAATCTTTCCAGTCTAAATCAAAATTATTCATGTTTCCTGGTCAAAGATATCTTTCTAGTTGCTTCATGCGATGACTTGGGGTAACTTCAGATACTAGTGCAGTTTTCAGGTAGGTGTGAGGCAAACATGATTCCAAATAGGAAGGATTAGGAATTGAGCACATAACAGCACTTTTTTTCCCTGGCTTTATTAATATTATTTAACAACAAGGTGAAATTGACATTGAGGGTATTTAAGTGGAGAGAAGAGTCACAGAACAGTTAGCATGGAAGAGTTAGCCACCAGAAGAAGCATGTGGAAACAGAGAGGACATCCTAATAAGAGGAAGAATTTGGCACCTGAAGAAGAAAGATGTAGGACTACTTAAGTGCCAACCAGGAGACACCATCTTGTGCTCAATGGCTGCCTCTCTTAAATATGCCCAGTCATCTACTATTATCCCCTGTATCAATGTCCTTGTTGGCCTTATTTTCAGGGTTGTTCAAATTCTTATGTGCATGGTCATTGGAATTCACAGCTTCTCTCAATGTCCATATGACATTTTGAAGGTTTCCTCAATCCCAGTGAAATATGGCACCTGGTATCTTATGCTTTCAGTCATGAAAAATCGACAACCTCTAAGGCAAAATTCAGGCCAGAATAAAGTAAAACTTCATGAGGTAGAACTTCACTTTTGTGCACATCCTCTTAATTAGAAACATACTCAAGCCTGAGATTTCCTCCTGTAGTGGCTGAGCCTGCTCTGTCACTTGGAGCTCTATAGCCTGGGGCAAGTGACTTCATCTTGCTCCATGTGCTTTCCATAGTGGGGTGAACAATTCCAACCTGAAGAACTGTGAGAGCTGTTGTGTGTATAGGACCCTGGGTGGTGCTGGTAAGGCGTTGGCACCAAATCCTTAGTGTCTCCCAAAGGCACAAAGCAGGCAGCATGCAGAGTGTCACCGTCTTCAAGGAGCATTTCCATACACATGCATATATTCTTATTTTTGTAGATCATATATGGTATTTTGAGTACTGAATTGGCTTAAGGGAAGTCACAGAGGATAGGGCTTTAATTCCTAATGTGTACAGGGACAAACAACTGTACAAATTACTCATACATAAGCTCCAAATGCTCTATACTAATTGAGCAGATTCAGTCTTCTGACACTCATATAGCATTAAAGGAGAAACTCTACCCAAACTCCTTCCTTCATGAGTCTTAGCTGCACACTCGGCTCCCTCAGTTTCTCCGGGTAAAGGCAGTTCCAGCCTTCTGCACTTGCCCTTTTCCACACACGTGAGACCTCATGGTGTTCTTGGAAGGGATCACTTGCTTCCCTAACAGGTCACAAGTGCTGTAAGAGCGGGGACTTTGCGATGCCTCTGTTTTTGTTTTTGAGAATCACCCTGAAACACACTCCTCCCAAGTACCTTCTCCGGATCTCTACCAACATGCCAGAACATTGGTAGCAGTTCTTACACGGTGACACATGACAGCATCAGTCAGTGGACACAAACTGTTGGATTCAAGCCCTGTTCTGATCTGACCCAAACAGACCTGCATTTCTAACCAATTCCTAAGTGATGTCATCATTGCTGTTCCAGGAATCACAGTGTGCACTATCCCAGAAGCTGTACAGTCCCTAGCTCCCCTGTAAAGAGACACCACCTATTCTTCAAAGCATCATCAGCCAGTTTTCACCAAGCTCTGACACCTATGGCACAGTTCCATCTGAAACACTACTAATGACTAGTGGATGCCCTGCTGCTTCTCTATTTTTATCTTCCTTTCCCACTTAATTATCTTGGATTCTACAAATAATACAAATAATAATAATAGAAATTGTATGTGTAACTGGTGGAGAGACCAGCTGTCATTTATTGAACCCTGGCTACCAGGAGGCATCACCAAGGCCCCTGACGTTATTAGCTCCCTCTTGCATGGTGTCATGGGCTACTGTCTTACTGGAATTCTAAACTCCCTGGGTTGGGAAATGGAATCCTCAGTACCCTCTCAGAGTCTAGCACAGTACTCTCTCCATAACAGCTGTTGGGAAAGTTTTTGCCAAAATAAGGAGACAATGGAATATGGGAAACTTAAAAAAAAGCACTGACATTCACCCCCATAAGATTTCGATAAGCTACACAAGAACTGTGTGTGTGGATGGAAACAACCTAGAAGAGACATGGGTATTGAATGCCTGTAATGGACAGGCTTATAAAGTCATATTTTATAGCAATGTTTACCTGCAGTCTAGGAGAGAAAGTAAGGCAAGCCCATAAATAATGATATCCCAAGATGGACATAAAATAAAACAATATGGACAAATTGCTGTGGGAGTCACAACTTAATATTAGGGAGATGGACCCAAGATGGTACATTGCAAAATCTCCTTCTGTCCTTATGAAAACTTTTATGGCTTTTGGTTTTATTTTTTGAAATCCTAGAATTTTGAAGATGAGAGGTACAACGCAGAATTTTACCTACTCTTTAGGTTTATAGATGAGAAATTGGAAGTGCTAACCAAAGTAAAGATGCTAAAATTAAATGAAGAATATCTTAGAAAACCCACCTCACTGGACTGCCACTGAACGTGTTTGCATATGAACTTATTCTTCATGTAGCATCTACCAGTCAGTGTCACATATGAAGCCCATAAATATATGTTCATATAATTAGACTCTTTAAAAATGCTTTTTGTAATTTGGGTTTTAATTTAGATTAATTTCAATTCAGATTAATTAATTCAAAATTAATTTCAATTTCAAGTCTCTTAAAATTTATTTTTTGTGAATGGGAAATCCATTACTGTGGTAAAAGCTACCAGAGTGCAGTATAACTTGCTCTAGATGTAAATATTTTTCTTTTCTTTTTTTTTTTTTTTTGGTACTTTTGGCAGAATCATCTTCTTACTGAATGTACCTGTATATATCTTTATACAGAAAGCAGAATTTAAGATGCATGTATCTTCTTTTGAGGAAGAAAAAAAAATATACTGGAAGAATATGAAATGCAATATTCTGAGAGCTTAGTTAGATAGATATATTTTTTAAGTGGAAAAAGTGAGACATTCCTTTTGAGTGGTTTTCCTAAACATCTCTCTCCCTGTGCTACACACCAGAAGATACACTACAAAAGGATATGAGGCTGCACTGATTCGGGACAACTCCCTCACTGAGTTATGACACTGGATTATAAACGAATTTTAAATAGGCTTCTGAGATCATATGTCATCTAGAGAGAGGAAACAACACCTGGAACTGGACCAGCTCAGAGAATGTGAGAGCCAACACCAGACTACAAACAAAACACACATTTTCTGTGAAATACAGGAAGAAATGATTTTGTGGAGGATAATTCTATTCTTCCTGGAGTTCACTTCTTCTCTAAGTCTTACTTTATAGATCGATTTAAAGTTTGTGTATTTGTCTTATTGAGAAACCTTCCGGGTAGAGCTCAGACCTTTATATATGTCCACATGAAAGACACCATTCAAGGCCCATGAATACTTGAACGACATGGATCCACCTTTTAGGATGAGAGCTGGCCCTGAAATTATGCAAATCTTAATGATCTGTGGGGAAGAACAAGTCCTTGACTTGCCCCCAGTGTGTGACTTCCACTCAGCTGCAAGGCTGACCTCCAAATCTACTGGGCTCCCTAATCCTGCCATTAGTCATTCCTCTGAGTTAGGTACTAACCATCAAAGGTCACCATGAAAATGTACATGGGCTATGTGGAAGGGAGTGTGAACCATTAACATCCATTTACACATTCGCCTGGATTTATTAGGTCATAAGCTGTCACTCATGTCACTCAGGAGCACAGCCTACAAGGAACAGGATGCGCAGAACAGGTAAGTCAGCTGGGGAGAATAGGAAGGGGAGGGTGGGAGGAGGGAGAGGGTAGCGCAGTTAATGGAATATATGCAAATATTCAATGGGGCAGCCTGAAAACTGTCCACTGTAAACCCCAGAAAAAAAATATTAGAAACAAATTGGCCAGCAAAATAAAATCCAACAGGCTCAGCACATGAATTTTGAAAGATTCAATTCTATGTATTCCTTGTAATTAGAGAGGTAAATACACAAGACTCAAAAAGTGAATATTCCAAGGCTGTTTAGCCACAGTTTGGATTTCAACCATGGATTTGTTTGTAAATTAAGGTGTGCGGAATGTATCCATTAGGTTGAAAGCAAAACTACAGGCAGCAATGTGAAATCAAGTAATTTAATCTCTGTGCCTCATTTTATCTATCTGGGAAAAAAAAAGGCAGCTAGAGCTATTTCCTACCAATTCTCACAGGGTTGGTACAAGATTTAAATGAGCTTCACAATCTTTTTTGAGATTCTCTAGAAGCTGCTTGCAATATATCAAAGTATTTAAACTGTGTTCCCCATTGTATAAATTCAAAGTACTTGTCAGCACCCCATGAATGTTTTACTAAGGTCACTTGAAGGAAACACACTATTCCAGGTTTCTATTTTCCACTCTAATCTATATAGAGCAAAGTTTTTGATCCTATCAGCTGTTTGATCTTGGCAGTTATAATCAAGGAGTTTCCTATAAAAAGAAAGAAAGGACTATGTACTCTTGGAGACTTTCAAAAGCACTGCACTAGAACCTGGAGACTGAAGGTCTAGCCCCCCTCACTTTTCGACTGCCTGGGGCCACTGAGTAAGACCCTAAGACTCCCTTCCCTCTGAGATGGGGAAACATGATTTGGCCCCTGCCCAACTCTCCCCATCTTCCCAGGAACTACTGTTCCTCTCACTCCCAGTGCCCTGGCCCCGCAGGCCGCCTTTCTGTTCCTCAAACATTCAAGCTACTTTTAGCTCTGGGGTCTTTGCACTTGGTATTCCTGAAGCCTGGTATATTCCTCTGTCAGATCTTGGCCTAGCTGGCTCTTCTCATTCAAGTCTCTGCTAAAAAAGTCCTCTTTTCTGAGTTAACTCTCCTTGCTGGCCACCCCAGGGCCATGTTTTATTTGTTGCCTATCACAATGCCCCGATTCTACTGCTTTTAAAATCTCCAGTGCTCTTGACAATCTCCTGCTTATTCAACTGAGTTGTTACCCATCTCTCACTGGAATATGGTCTCCCTGAAAGCAGGGGTCTTGGGGGTCTTGTTAAAAGCCAAAAATCTAACACTGAAAACAAAATCACGTAAGAGGGATCTGGATGTCATCCCTTTAGGCAAATATCACACAAGAAATGAATGGAGAAGGTTGGTATTAGGAGTGGGTGGCATGGTGTTTTAGTCAGCTGTTTTTGTTGCTATGATCGAAAGACCTTACAAGAATAATTTTAGAGGAGGAAAACTATTTGGTGCTCACAGTTTTCAGAGGTCTTAGTGCATAGTTGGCTGGCTCCATTACTCTGGGCACAAGGTGAGGTAGAATATCATGGCAAAAAGGTGTCGTGGAGAACAGCAGCTCAGGACATGGCCACTAAAAAGTGGAGACAGCTCTGTTCTCCAGGGTCAAAAATATTAACCCCAGTGACCCACATACTCCATCCATACCCTACGTACCTGTAGTTACTGTCCAGTCATTCCCTGGCTATTAATTAACTGAGTGATTAGGTTTAGACCTTCATAACCCAATCATTTCACCTCTGAATGTTTCAGGATGGTCTCACACAAGAGCTTTGGGGAGACACCTCATATCTCAACCATAACACATGGTTTCCTTTGCAGCCATGCTCCTAACTGAATCTGTGACTTTCCTCAGGTTCATCAACACTGTGGGTTTGGATCCTTTGTCCTAGAAATGGATATCTGAGGCTTTTCCACCCTGCTGCACCCATGATGCGTGCATTTAATTCTTGTCACTCTCTCCCTCCAAACCAGATGGGCCTCACGTTCTCTGTCAACACAGCACTCCAAGAAGCCACTATTAAGAGTTTGTGCAGGGCATTAGAGATCGACTTTTCTGCTTTCACATCATTACATGATCTCTAATCATTTCAGGCTCAGTTCGAATATCTATGACTTAACCTAAGGGTCAAAGAAAACTATATATTAAAGATGCTTCTACTCCCATGTCTATGTCAAAAATAATATTTAAAAACCTCTCTGAAGTCAAATGAAAAGTGTCAATAGATTAAACAGATTATGCACCAGACTGAAAAAGGGCAGTAAGTAACGGTTCCAATCTAAGTTCATAGGCTCATAAGATGGAATGAAAGACAACTCCTGATGACTCTTCTCCTATTTTCCTACTCTTTTGATATCCTAGAAAGGCTATGTGAGAATTTTCAACATGGAGGAACAGTAATCTTCACTTCCAAGCTTCCCCCCCCCCCACCATTCAAATCCCAATTTGGTAGTATAGGACGTGGGATTTTGCCAGAGCAATGCTGTTAGGAACTTGTGCATTCATCTGACTCCTCCATCGCTGTCCCCTGATGTCCCCACAGGTCAAGCCTCATCACTTCTCAGTGGGAGTTACTCCAATTCAGCCTCTTTATCTTTTCTAGTTTGGCTGTGTTCCAACTTTCCTCCACACAGCAAGAGGTACAGTTTGTAAACTAGGATCCCCCCCCCCATGATCCTATTATTACCATGGACAATCTGACCCTGGCTTCTTTTCCAAGGTAATGTTTACCCTCTTCAACCCACTCTGCAAAGTCCTTCTCAAGGAATCATGCCGTGCATTTTGACCCTGCCCACCCTCCCGTCTGCCTTTCTACTCAGGTTCTCCGGCCTTCTTTGTGCAGGGAACTCTATCCCATCCTATTGGTTTTGCTTTGCCTGTGGGGCTTAACTGCTATCACTTCCCCTGAAGAGATTCTCTATCCAAGCCCATCCTCAGGCAGGGAATTTGGGTCCCTTGATATGAACAATCATATTGTTCCTAAACCTATCATATCACTTGCTACCGGACTCTTACTTACATTTTGTTTTCTCTCTTCCACCAGAATTCTTAAAGAAAGCTGGCTCTCACCTCTGTCTCTTCTGTGGCCAGCACAGGAGCCACCATCAAGCAGGTTGCTATGGTTTTAATGAATCCCCTCCCAAGTTCAGATTTGGGGCTCAGTAGCCAATATGGGAGCATTCAGAGGTGACCTAAGAGGAAATTATCATAAGGGTGTTCCCCCTCATGGATGAGGTAAAGGGTCTTATTAAAGGGAACACTCTAAAGTGTCTAGCATTTGTCTTTTGGTCTCTGGACAAACAAGGACACAGATGTCTCCCCTATCAGACCACAGAACCTGCTGTACCTTGACCCTGAACTTCCCAGCCTCCAGAACAATGAGAAATAAAACGCTACTCTTCTTAAATTAACCCATCCAAGGAGTTTTGTTATAGCATACAACACAGACAAAGCCACAGATGTTTAATAAGCAGAGACTGATAGTAAATATTTGAAACGTGACCAATTTCCTGCTTTGGGTGCCTTCTTGTCTGGGAACACTTTCTTTTCATTGTAACAAACCAACAACATGTAGCAGAGAGCTTACTACAAATTTCATTCTCAGTATGAATTTTAAATATGTGATTTATATTAAAATGCTTCTATAGATAGGTGACAATTTTTCACATGTTTTAAAAGTGCTATTTTTTCTGTGCTTTAATTCGATATAATTACTCAATACTTTCATTTTACAGATGAGAAAAACCGAGGCATAATGAAACCGAGTAACTTTCCCAGGGTGATGTAATTGTCAGGGAGTGGAGTGGGGTGGGGGAGGTGACCAAGGTGGCTCCTGGGTGGGTACCTACATGCATCTATACAGCAATGGTGGCATCCCCTAATTATTGCGTTAGGTAGAACCAGTTATTAGAAGTAGTAAACTCCTTTTCAGCACTTTCTACCTTCATAATTAAAAAGCCTTTCCTCTCATATAATGCTATCTCCTCAAGTCCTTCTTCAGAATAAAGAGGCAAGGATGAGAACTCTCCAGAAAAGGCTGGGAGAGGGCCAAGCAAGACACAGAGGCATCTACACCGCCCTTGCCCAGCAGCTGCTCCCCTCCTTCCCCTTCACTTGTGATCTGTTGGCACATAAGCCACAGTGATGCTCATGAGAAAAATCACAGCCATCAAGGTTATCTCCCAAGAAGCAACTCTCTTTCTTTATTAATATGCTTCAGATTGTTGCAACACTACAAAGCCAAAGATAAGTTTTCTTTGATCAATAAATTGTAGGCTGAGAAAGAAAATACTAATTTTCCATTTCTTTGAGACCTAGCACTAATACATACCCAAGCTTTCCAAAAGGGTTCTCAGGAACCTGACATGGAATTACCTGAAATTACACCTGACTCTCCTGACTACATCATTCTGTACTCGGCCACTTTACAGTTTATATGGACTTGGTGGCTATATATATATTTTTTGTAGCAATCTTTCTGTATAGATATATTCTTCTATATCAGTGCAAGCTGGGGCAAGGAAACCTAATACATCTCCACATCAGTCCCTAAGAGGAAGATTGGTGAATGCCCTGTCTGTACTGGGCTTCAAAACTTGCTTTTTTTACTTCTAAGAGAAGCTTCATTTTTAATTCAGTATAGAGGGGAACGATAGGCTTTGCTTTTGCATGTGATAACGCACACACACACATATAATATCAGATAATCTACAATGTGGAAGAATGCTATGAATAGATATGAATAGTCATGATGACATCACAGTCACTATACTGCAGACAAGCTGATTCATATAGGAGGAAACAACATTCTGGATCAAATAAGCACTACTGCATAACAGAAAAACTGATTGGATCCTTAGTCCTTAGATTAGAGTTGGTCTGGTTTTCCCAAGGGTTTGGTGACGGATGTAACCTCTCTGGGCAACTTTGGTAACCGAATCTATAAAACAATGGTTGTCAACTGATTGTGACTTTGTCCCCATGGGAATAATGAGCAATTCCCGGCACACTTTCAGAACTGGGCAGGGGCGAAGGACAGAGGGATTCTGCTGGCAGTCAGGGGTGCCACTGACTATAACCTATAAGCCCCTCCCCCAACAAAAATTATCTGACTCAAAAGAATAGCAGGGCCATGCTGAGAAACTCACTCTAAAATAAGCAGGTAATAATTTCTAAGGAGTCTATGATTATTGTGTTTTTAACAGGTGTGGTCCAAACACCTGATCCATTCCTTTCCAACTTTCACAAGCACCTGGGAATGGAACTTTCATCCTGTCTTACTTTCTGTTTTTATATTTGGTATTCTAAATCCCTATGAGGCAAGCCTAGAGGTAAGTCCGAAAAGAGCTAGAAGTTAACTGACCCAATGACTCACTCAACACACAGTTATTGAGCATTGGATGTTCCCATCACTCCATGAGGCCCCAGGGACACCACCATGAACAACCGAAGCAGTGCTTAATGCCATTCTGGAGTTACAATCCACAGCATCTTCAAAATAAATTTCAAGAGTCAGTGGGTTAAACTCATCAGGCACCATGAAGTGCATATTGAATAATGGAAACTGATTCACCACCATGCATATTTACAACAGTTCTCAAATAAAACATTCTGGTGGTAAACCTTAAATTCTTAAAAGTTCAAAGACAAGATAGCCTGAACATTTGTTTCCATAGACACACATTGTGAAATTAATTACAATAAAGTCTTATAAAGTCAGACTAATTGAAAAGCCAAACAAGTGGAAAGAAGTTTTTGAATTATAAAACATCTAAAAGAAATAGCTTTGTGGTATTTCACATTCCCAAAGCACTCTCAACTAAATCTTTAAATCATTCCTAAAACGAGTGTGACATACTTATTATTTTACCCACTTCACCGGTGAGGAAATTGAGGGTCTGACATGCAATATCCTGGGCTGAGCTACCCAAAGTTTGAAGTGAAGGCCTGTGTTAATGAATTAATATTAGTGATTTTTAACGGCAACACCAAAAATCCCAGCTTAAGAGATGGCCCTGTGGTGGTCACAGAAATGTGTCACTTATGTCTCCTGCTCCAGATGCAATCTCTGGATCCAACACCACATTTATTCAGGGTCCTTGCTTCTCCTGAATGATGCCAGCCAGTGACTATGCATGCCCCTTCCTCTGGGCCATGGTATCACCCCTGGCACATAACTTTGACTGGAGGACTGAACAACCCACTGGCCCAAACTTTCTTGGAACCACAATGTAGTCTAAGACGGCCTACCTAACCTGTCTTCCTTCTGACCTTCTGTCACAGGTGACAAACCTACACTATGGTCTGCATGCTTTCCCTGCTAATACTGCTTCATCCTCTTCTGCCTTCAAGGGTCTTTTCCTCAATAAATCTTTTGCATGTCAAACCTCATGAAGGCATCTCCTTCTCAAAGACATGAACTGACTTGGCCTTGTCTGCTCCCAGGCTGGACTAGTCACTCTTAGATAGCTCACCATGTGAAGGGCTAATTGTTTAGAAGTATCTACATTATATAATATGGTAGGTAAGCAATAAAGGAAGAAGCCAAGGGGTTGGGGTGGCCTTATTGAATGACAGCCTCCTCTCTCTTGAGAGACAACTCGAGTTCCCTCATGAGGGTGAGAGCCCATGACCTATGTACCTACCATTAGTCTCCAATTCTTATAAGCCCTACCACCTCTGAACCAGGGCAGAAACCTCTGGAAGACAAAGAACATCAAGCCACAGCAGTGTGTATACAGCATCATTCTAATGTCAGAGCTGAGAACTGTGCTAACGTCTCTCTATCTTTTCCTGGAGAGCCTAATATTCAAACCTAGGTGGTCTGACCCTGTAGAATCAAGTTCTCTCAGCTACTCTTCAAGCTCGCTCTAACCAACTTTACCAAAGGTAAACATTACTATCAAAGCCTATTTAAATTAATTCCCAAATTAAAATTCTTTTTTTTTTCAATACCACTTATGCTATTTTTTCCTCACTCTGTAATTTATTTTCTATTTTTAAACTTATTTTTAGATTCCCAAATAATACACGGATGTGTCCTCATTGTAACGGAATCAAACAATACAGAAGGAGAAATACTATTTATAACCAACTAACTACTGACCATAGCTTTTGAGGAGGTGAATTTCAATGAGTTTTCCCCATCGGAATTATTATTTATTCCAAATGAGTCAAGTTCTGTGATATTTGAACCTACAATTTGAATCTTGGTGTTTAGCTAAGAATAAATAGTAGAGCCTCAAGGGGCCATGGGTGCCCTAGATTCCAAGGAGAGAACCCAAGGGGGAAATGTAGCTGTTATTATTTAGAATAAATAAACATAACTGCAATGAGGAACCCATCTTTTATGGGAGATAAAAATGTCAATGTAGTTACTTTCAGAACTTTTTTTTTTTTTTAAATCTGAAGTGAAAGTTGTTCACTTCTCCGAAATCATTTTGTAGACTCGGGAGTTAGACTCACACCACCAGCCCAGGTAGCCTCACTTCTTCAGAGCCTCCTTCCTGTGATCTCTCCTTTATTGTGCAAATTCGACTTTGGTCACCTGCACACTCTTCTTCAACAAAAGTTACTTATTTTTAAGTGTATGATCTTGGATCTCAGCCTCAAGGTCTTCCTGGAGTTTAGCCCAGATGACTCTGTTATTTGCAAATCCAAGCTGACTCCTGTACCCCCTCTTGATGCTAATGCCCTTTACTTCTCATTCAGAGTTGCAGAATATCTTCCCTTGGCAAACAGAGAAGGCACGGACAAGGCAGCCTTCCCTTCTCCAGTGCCACATTTCAACTTGATCTTTTCACTCTCTCTGTCAAATTCAAATGTCACTCCACTATTCATGCGTATGGGGAGGATTCTAATATACACCTCTTTGGCTCCTTTCAAAACTGCTTCAATTTCTCTGAAGTCAAAGGCCTTTCCAACCTTTGGAAATTATCTCTGGAATTCATTAACATGACTTACTCAGTACACATTACATATGCCTTTGATGGTTCTCTTTGAGAAAACAGAGCAGTTTTAAAAAAAAATGAAGAAAATAAAGTTTTGATATAAAAAAGGAAAAAAAAAAGATTTAGTTGTATAAATTTTTTTCATGACAGATTCTAACTTACTTGTGTAAGACCTGTGAATATGTGTTCTTTCCTTTCAGAGATAAACTCTCACAGTTAATTTTAACTGAAGTCTTCTCAGCAAACAATAGTGATTATTTTCCTGATAATACAAATGTAAGTTCAGCAAATTTAGCCCTCACAACTTAGCAAGGGAGTTTTGAATTCTGAGAATTGGATAAATTAACTCCTGATTTTTTTCAAATAATTCAAAATCTAACTAGATCCACCATTGCTTCTGTAAAATTAAGCATTAATGTAAAGCCATGTTGTTGAAGACTAGTTATTGATGTAAGAAATACTCAAAAGTGTTAAATGGGAAAAGCAAGGTCCTGTACTGTGTGTGTCTGTATTCACACAGTAGAAATTCAATCTTATCAATAGAGGTAAAAAGAGAGAAGAAAAGAGTTCTATGGAAAACAAAAAAAAAAAAAAATTTAGGATGCTCTGGGAAATGACATGGCACTTGTGGTGGCTGGCTCTGGACACCTTGATGCCTAAGATTGGAATCTTTTGTTTGGGTCTAAAGAAGGTTATATAGGTCAAGGTCACCTTCTGTCCACATTCCTGTGAGGAACAGAGGAGGTCACCAGGCAGGTTCAAACATATCCTTCGTATATGCGGATATTCAAAACCTTATTTGTGCTCCATTAAACACATTTTCTATGAGTTTTATATTCACTTTCTTTGAACTCATTGCCAGTCTTCTAGCACTAAGGATATGACAGTGGAGATGGGAAGTAGTCTCCTCTATTTTATAAATTTTCTATGTCTATGTATTGCTTTTTCAATTAAAATGTCATTAGGTAGACAAAAGATGACATGAATTTCGCACAAGGTTAGAGGAGGTTGACACATCCTATGTATCTAACTCCTTAAAAGGATGAAAAAGCCCTCAGGGCCATTCTAGAGTCAGACATGAAACAGGGACCCTGCTCTGCCACAGCCTTCACATGTGAACTCTTTGCAACTCACCAAATTCTTTTCTCCAAAATAATTAGACTATTCCATTAAATTTGTCTCTTTGGTATTTCTCCATCCTCGGGTAATCTTGAGGGTCCCTGGCCAATAATATGACTCCTCAGCCATGGGCTGCCTCCTCTTGGTCTCCTGTCCCCTGCACTCCTACACGCATTTGCCTGAAACTCTGCAATTTTTGTCAACTCATCTAATGCTGCTTCCAACTCCTCTTTATAGACACCTATTTTAGATATGTTTTGGACACCGTGCCATTTAAAAGTATAGATAGCTGTTTTACCAAGAGTAGCATCTTTCTCTCTTTGTCTCCCCTCCCTATTACAATGTGATAATTTGACTCTGCTGCATTTGGAAAGGGGCCATTGTCATGTTATGTCTGCTTGGCCCCTATGTATCTCTTGATGCCACACCTCTACTCAAATTGCTCCATTCATACTATGAATTTTCCAATCTTCCCTTAGGAAAGCTCCCTGGAATTTCAGAAGAGCAGCATGGTGCCAGATTGTATGGATTGGAATATTTTCAATTCGTGAGATTCAACTGGCAATATTAAAGAATTAATTATAATGAAAATGCAAAGAAACAGAATCTTCAGTGAATTCCATCTGGGGACAGTCTTTTCTTAGGCCTTATACAATTTTTTGATCCAATTTAGTCTCCTATTTTCCCTTTTGTTCATGTAATATGAAATATTGAATACTGTGAGATATTGGACCTAAAAATTTGATACAGGCTCTCATCAGATTTTAACTTGTACTCACAACAATTTATTATCCCAAAAGGTGTCTACATATATAACTTACATTCTAAATACACAAGAACATTTTTCCCCCAAGGGCCTGACATATATCTCAATTACTCTGGTATTGCATACATATAAAAAGATTGAATATGACTCAATAGGAAAAAAAATACCAATGACTTACACATCTTTTACTGAGTTAAAACAGCTATTAATGTAGGTGGGAAGAATCTATTTCCATTTAGCATGGAGAAGTGAGAAGCTGAAAGACTACGGCATTCATGCCCCGCCAAGCAAAATTCTTTGCTGTTTACCTGAATGATTTTTTAGGTACATTGGCTCATCTCTCATGTTTAGAAACAATGATGAAGTTGTTGCCAGGAAAACAGCTTCCGTGTGTCATATATGGATTAGCCTTCTCCTTGCCCTGCAAGTTCACTGTCAATCATTTTAATGTCCCAGCCTAACATATATTTCGCAGTGTGTATTTTTGTGTCAACTCACAAGATGGCAGAATAAAGAAAAAGTGACAAGGGAACTGATATCCAGGTCACATCAAGGCACGCAAACACATAGCTGGGTGAACAAATTAATCAATGAAATGCAGAAATAATGTCATGCATTTTTACTTAGTAATTTGGTTGAGGGAAATAAAATAATAAGAGGGATTAATAAAAAGGAGCATGAGACTAATCACAAAGAACATGTTGCAAATAGTTTAATTCAATTCTTTTATTGCACTAGTGTACTAAGCAATATCATAAAATCCTCATACCTCATCTACTATAAACAGATATTTGAACATGAAAGTTCAGCCAGAATGTCTGCTTTGTATTATTTCTATGGCTTAAGAAAAGAAAGGAACTGAGCTAATAAACTCAAATTTGCACTTGTTGTTTGGTGTGTACACTAGGTATACATTTCAGTAAAAACAACAATAAATGTGAATATGAAAAGTAATGTACAGGCAAACCTTAGCCTAGGGAAAGTACTTACATAATCTTCCACTACAGCAAATTGTTTTGAGCTGCTTCTGGTTTCCAGAACATTACAGGCCCTTCCAAATGCAGCATAAATCTTTGGAATAATCTAACACCATAGATTTCACTTTAGTTTCTTTTTTTTGCTTTTTATAGTTGAATTACTATGCCATGTTTTTCTAATAATAACTATTATTATTATTGAACAAAACTTACACAGCTTATTAGGTGCATTAATAGTTAACACTAATATCATAGAGACCTTGCTCTGGAACAGTTTGCAATATTCTGCTCTTCAGGAATATCAAAAAACTATATGAACGATTTATTGATATTGTCCATATCTGGGGATAGTACCCTGTTGTAATACCAAAGGAAAGCAGAATATAAGGGCATGATTATAAAAACATCTTTGCAAAAGAATTTTAAATGTATAGTTCACTTAAAACATTCTCTAAAAATGTAAGTTCAGTACTTTTTGTGGGTCCAAATTTTTTATTCTGTGCATCATTCCCAAAGATGCCTTTTAGAGGTGTTAACCAGTAAGGAGAAAGAGAACTGAGAAAAATTTGTGCTGGGGAAAAATAACCAATGGAAACAAAATGCATATTTTTGCCACATTTTTGTCTTTCCAGCAAGGAATAGAAATACAAATTCTCCAATACAGAAAAATACATTCATGAGAAATGGCCATGCACAAAATTTTTCATTTTGCAGATATCCTCTATCCTTTTATAAGCCTCTTAAAATGTTTTGATTCTAATCAACTAAAACAGTATACTTTTAGCTTATGAGAACAGAGATTTAAACAGCAAAGATCTCAAATAAAAGAGAAAGAATTTAGGATTGTGCCAGATAAGTAAAGCTTGTGAGTGGCAGATATAGAACTCAATTCTTCTCCCAACTTATTCTAAAAACCCTTTTTGCTCTGATGCACTTATTGTGCAATCAATTAACCATGCATTCTAGGAATATATGTAAGTACTGAATGCTTACAACACACGCATTATATTGCAATGAGATGAAATGAGTTTTAGCATTAATAGAGAACACAGAAAGGGATGGACTCTTCAAACAATACTATGGATCTTCTCCAGATGGGAAGGCTTTGAATGAGACACCTATACATCTCCCCTTTGTTCTATTCCCAACAAACGGAACTAGGCTATTTCTGTTAAAGGGACATGATTCCAGTTAATTTTTTTAAAATTCTCATCCATCAATAAACAAAGTTGGAGACAATAAAGGTAAAGAAACCTTTTATTTATCCACTATATAAAATCCAAAATTTAGGGTTTGATATTTATCACCCAATTCAGTAGTAGAAGATTTGACTTATAAAGACTAGCTAAAGGGCAAAGACAGAATAACAAAATACACATCCATTGGGGGCCTTCAGCCCCCTTACCCTGTAACCTGTTTTGGCAGATGGCAGTTAATATAATGAGATGTACCCAAGAAATTGGTAGAAAACAACTTAGAAAGTTATTCTAACTGGGAGCTTATACAATTTTTGATTTAAGCTGCTTTGAAAGCAAAATAAATAAGACTTCTCCTAATTTCATGGCACGAGGTTACACCATATGGCCAATATAATTCTCTACTCCTCTTCCAGCCAAATGATCTCTGTCTTCATTTCCATTCCCTAAAGATGGCACATGTGGACAAGGTTTGGTAAATGCTGGTACCAAAACTAAATACTGAAAATCCAAATTTGCACATGTAATTTCTTTTATCATTAAGGCTAACATGGGGAAGGAGTTCTATTTAAAGTGTTTACAAGATTTGAAGTCAGGTAAACCAATGTTCATAAGTAATTCTATGTTTGGTGGTCAGCTCTTTTTCTCTGTCTTCTTATAAAATATCAACTTATATGACTATATGCAAAATTATTCAATGTGCACTAATACAGAAAAACAACAAATAGTCTCAGGACTCTTTAAAGCTGAGTTGAAATTACTGTTTCTTTGTGCACATTTCATTACTCTGTACCCATTTTATCAAATGAGAGCTGTTTAAGTTATAATTAGTTCTTGGGGGTTCTGTCCTCTTTACTTTTTTAAAAAAAAAATTAAAAGCCTTTAAAAGTGTTCTATTTGCCCATAAGGTCTAGCTATATTAAACAGACAGTGCCTTACCATTTTCTAATATACAGTAAAAATACCATAAAGTTTTGCAATTAGTTAAAAAGTCAAAAACTCAGCAAGAAGTCCAGTTTTTCCTCTCAACTCCTCATTAATGAAGGTTTCAACGTTAATTGCCTTTTCATTAAAAATTCTTTAAAGCCCTTCTGTACAAAATCAAATTAGCTCCTAAGCTTTGGAACAATCTCTGTAATTCTGTTGTGGACTCCCTTGTTCATTATTTGGATTGGTGAGATTAAGGAGTGAGCGTGTGCCTTTCAGATACTCTAAAAGACTGACTAAAAAAATTTTTTTGAGATATTATGGAGCTCCTTTATATTCAATCTTTCTCTGAGAGACGTCATATTAGGCAGAATCCCATTATCACGAGCACTGATTAAACCAAAGAAGAAAAAGCCTCCATATCACAGAACCATGCCCATGCTCCCAAAGTCTTGTTCCTCTGTTCCTGCAAAAATGAGAGCCTACTAGGTACAAGGCAGGAGTCACCTGGTGTTCTTATTCTAGGCAAAAGTTCACATCCAGTCTCTGATTCTCCTTGAACCAGTCTTTGGGGAAGTTTCTGATGGAGACACAGATTTTTACTCTAAAAACAGGAACAATTATGGTATACTTCATTGGCTTATAAATGGGACAATGTCATGGGAGAATTTAGCACAGTATAAAGCCCTGCATTAAAAGCCAGGAAAATAGGAAAGGCAGCAGAATACAACAGACACTAGTATGGCAACATGTAAATCAATGGATGTGTAACTGATGTGATTCTGCAATCTGTATATGGGGTAAAAATGGGAGTTCATAACCCACTTGAATCAAAGTGTGAAATATGATATGTCAAGAACTATGTAATGTTTTGAACAACCAACAATAAAAAATTAAAAAAAAAAAAAAGCCAAGAAAAATCCTTGTCTTCAAAATGCCTGACAGACATGTAGAAGGGTAATACAAAGAGGGTAAAGTGTCTTAAAAAACAGCCAGAAGGGATGATGGAAGGGTTAAGAGCCAGGGATGGAGAAGGGTGAGAATAAGACAGAAATAAATATCCATTGGCTACCATGGGTGGGCCAAGTCCCCTGCTGGGTATTTTTGAACAATTTTACATTAAAAAAGAGGTCTGGATTTCCACCAGAGCTCTACAGAAGTTGCCACTGTCAGCTGGATGCCTTGAAGATGAGTCAAAATGTAACTGAACATTTTCATACAGTTATAGTGTGTAAGTGTGAGCTCCAGAGGAAAACAGGGATTTGAATTCCTGTTGTACATTGGACAATTAATTTCACCTGTCCAGGTCTCACTGGGAAATACAAACAATAATAACCACTCCTACAAATAGCTCCAAGTTTTTTGATCCACCTAAGATTTTTCAAGCAAACCTTTACCCTGAGCTAGGCATATTTTCAAAAATGATTACCCTAGTAAAAGTGAGAGAAACATGAGTCAGTGCTTCTATTGGTTAAGTTTCACTTCCACACATTACTTTGAATATTAATTGAAATTCTTTGAAAGTTATTTCATTCATACATCACGATAATAGCAAAAACAACATAACAACACTTCAAATCTTTATTTCCTCCTCTAAGCTCTCTTTTTGACTCAGGATCTGTATTTACAACATAACTTGTCTGTTGATTCTGCAGTCACAGTCCTCTACTCTCAAAACCAAATACATCGGCTCCACTAATATCAACTTGTTTCCTTCTTTACTTTTCTTTGCTCCTTGCATTTTCTATTTCATGATCTCCTATGCAAAATTCACATTTATCTCCAACATCTCCCAGGCCCATGTCCACCATGACCACTCCCCACTTACAGTTGATAAATGGCTTTGTAACTCTCCCTACCATTATCTCCTTTGCTCCAGCCCAGAGAAGGATTTCACTGTCTTTATTGGATAACATGCACCTTGAGGCCCTTTCACACTACCAAAGTTTGCTTTCTAAAATTTGATTGAGCCATGTCAGTTACCCACTTCAAACATTTTCAGTAGCTGCCCAGTAACCTCTACAACTGAGGCAAATTTCTATAGTCCATAAGGTACTTTGTGATTCCAATGACATCTTAAGCTTCATTTCCCAATAAGCTAAATCTTCCCTTCTGGTACAATACCCTCAACGTGCCATGTGCTTTCATCATTTACACACAATTCTTGCCTTCTGATTTCCTCTGTATTCTTCAGAACATAGTTAAATGTCATCTTTCCCCTAAATAGTCCTCGTCACCCTCTGGTAGAGATTGGACCCTCCTTTGGGATCCATCACTATTTTGCTCTCTGAACCTCCATTTGCTCTTCCATAAAATGGAAATAAATAATCTCTATTCCCCCAAAGAGTTCAGTTGGCAAGCCAAATGAAACAATGTTTATTTAATACTGGAAAACTATAAATCAATATAGAAATAATGCCAGGCATGGAGCCAAGAGCTTTATAGACATTATCTCATACAGTCATTAAATATTGAACAAATACCATGAGTGAGGAAGTGTGTTCTTATTAAAAAAAGAAAAATAATAATAAAAAGAACAAGAGAGAAAAGAAAAAGAATCTCCTGGTCACATAACTTTTCATTTGTATAATACCTTACGATTCTTAAAGATCCTTGCATACACATTGGTCATTAGATGGCTTTTTTGAAATTAGGCTTTACCCTAACCTAACAATGCTGAATTACTTGACTTCAACTTGTCCACTGCAGGACACCACAGCCTGTCACCCAGAGAGCTAAAAAATGATGTTCAACTAGGTGTGCCGTTAAGTCACATTTGAAGGGTTAAACTGTATTAATTAATTATGGAAGTGAAAATTCCTCAGGAGCCTTGAGGCAAAGGAGCAATTCACAGAGCAGGAGGAGAATAGAAAAAAAAGAACCTAATTAGGCATGTAATTAACTCTTTCAGTGATGCAGTGATAACATAGTACAAGAAAAGGGTTACAAATGTGCTCGAGAACCATCCAGGGTATTACTTAAATGTTTTTAAGAATATTTAACCTAATTACACAATATACACATCAAAACATCACTCGGTATCTTATTAACATGTGTCGTTTTTATGTTTTTATATATCTATTTAAAAACAGCATATTTACTTAATTATTTTTAAAAATGAATATAACCAACATGGAAATGAGACTCTGGTCTTTTAAGTAAAAATTATAGACTTGTCTAAAGCACATCAATGTGCTATAAACTTTTAGCGACCCTCCACATCTCAGTGTACTTTTTTCCAATTAAATATATTTTATCTATATACCTTGAAATACAGTGTCTGACAAAACACATTTTCTCCATTGTTTCTGATAGACAGCAAATCTAAAATAATTCAAAGGAAAAATGCGCCTTTTGAAGTAGCTTATTTCATTCTGGAGACTAAATGTGCTTGCAGAAAGGATTACATTTTGTTTGGCAATTTATTTTATTGACAAAACATATTTCATCACATATTCCATCACATTCAGTAGACAAATGCATGTTGTCAAATAACCTATTTCCTGCTTTTGATGAAAAACACATATTTTTCAAATTCCTTATTTTTTTTTTTAATGTTAGAGTTCTACAGATAAGCTCCATTAGCTGTAATTTGGCCAGAGGTGTCTAGATTTGGATGCTATCCAAGCTATATGACTTCTTCCTCCACTATAATGTAAATTAACCTCAGAGGGAATATTAATGTCCATCTTCACCCATAAAAACATCAAAATTCCGTTTACATTGTAATCACGATGATAGGATCCTATTGTCTAAACATAAAACTCAAATGGTTTCCATACACTCACCAGCTGCTAAAATGCAATTACCCTTTACGAGGTAATGCACATACAAAGTAAATATTTAATCTAACCTATTTGTATATCTGTTTAACGTTGGTAATTCAATTATTGTGTGTCCTTTCCATATTTGCCCTCATGCCTGATATATGTATTAAATTATAAATAAGTTCTTAGAGGTCAAGAAGCGGATCTGTGCAATTTGTTCCAAGGAGCACTAGGCACAGTGCTTCCTGAAGACAGGTGCTTAATAAATTCTTATTTGTGGCACAGTGGCAATGACCTTTCCCAGCCCAAAATCCTTTATTGCCAAAACACTGTGAATTTTCCCAGGTCAACAGTTGTTAAATAAGCACTTGCCATGTGTCATGTACTGTAAAGATTTCAAGGGATGCCAAGGCTGATGACCATAGTCCCTGCCCTCAAGGGCTTTACAATCCAGTAAGTAGAGTAGGTATGAAAAGAATTATGATATGGGTGATCCAGGCAAGGACGGAGTTCACACAGTGTCCACCCATAGTACCAAGACAGAAGCGATGGGTGAGGAAAGCTAGGCATGCTTGATAAGTGACATCAGTGGGGCTTTAGGACTGAACAGAGTTTGCAGTAGGAACTAGGGACATGGTGCTCCAGGTAGGGGGCAACACGTGCCACACTAAAGAAGCAGGAAATGAGTGAGGTACATGTGCGTGCATGAGAATGTGGGGGTGTTAAACTCACTGTTTTGTCAATAGTGCTTCAGTGTGCATTGTGACCGACATCTAAAGATGACACTGAATAGCTTGGCCATGCTCTTTGGGGACTTATTCCATGGGAGCATGGAATATTTGTTGTAAGTCTCAGGAAAAACACTGATAATTGAAAATCATCAGATTTCTCAGTGTGCAGTAGTAAAAATACAACAACAAATTAGAAGCCTGTTGGGTTCCTCTAAGAACATGCAAACAAAGACAGTGGTGATGTGAGCCAGCGGAAGACAAAGACATGTGGAGGTCAGTAGGATGTGACATGAGCAGGACTGTACACAAGGGTTAAGAAGGAGAGTGACTTCTGGGCTTCTGCTCTCAGTGACTAATATTTAACAGATTTGTAGAAAGAAGGACTTCAAGAAACCTCCTCAAAACCTACACTCACTTTTCCACTAATCTCAAGTTCAAGGCTGGTCCTCAGCATCACTTACAACAAAATATTTTAAGTATAAAGGATTTTAGGAAATAGCCATGCTTCTTATTATTAGAACCAAAAATTATTTGCCCAGGTTAAAAAAATCTATTTAAAAAGGTAGTCTAACAAAGAAAAATAGCCCTGGACTGAGCCTCAAAAGTTCTGGTCCCAGAATGAGCTATTATCTGTTATGGCATCTTGAACAAGATATTTGACCTCTACAAGGCTCAGCAACATCCTTCCGACACAGGATAGCAACTTGGATTCCCTAACTCACAGAGCTGTAGAGTGTCCAATATCACAGATTCATGTCATCTAATAACAACTGAAGAGCCTTTCAGATATAAGGCAATACAACTGCAAAATACTATCATTAGAGTGTAATATTATATAAGATCAGCCAACTTCTGCAGTACCTGTTTCCATGTTTTTCCATCTAACATGAATCCCACCTCAATTTTTTTTCTGGTTATCCTACCTTCAGATTTACATAGTCTCTATACAGTTGTTAGAATGAACTCAAACTGAACAATCATTCTAGAGATATTGCTTTCAGATGGAACACCCCAGAGCCTTATAGCTCTTTAGGAACTCACCCAACACAACTACCATCCTCCTGCAATCTCTTCTTACTAGTTTTTTTGTTTTTTTCTCCAAACATGCTGCTTTTCTCAGTTCTTTGTTCCCATGGTTACTTCCACACTAAATACCTACCTCTCCTTCTATATTCTGCTTATCTAAATCTTACACCTGACCAGGTTCAGTACAAACTTTATCTCCTCACAAAGCCCCATGAAGTATAAAGCCACCCTATTCTGCAGTGGCATAGTTTTTGAACTTGTGCATCATTACTAGTCTAGCACTTACATATATCTCCTATCTGGGTAGTTAAGTTTCCTCATCCTGTCCCTCACTTACTATGTGATTTCATTATTCCCCCTCCCAAAGTCTCAATCCCATCAAATGGAAAGAGCAGTAATGCAGTAATTCAGGGCCCTTGTGCAGATTATAGAAGCATTAGGTCACATAATCTGGTACCCAGCAAACAATAGGTGGAAATCCCTATAGCAGATTATTGTTACCCGACATAATAGTAACATGTCTTTTACTGATCTCTGTTTTGCTTAATATTCTACCTCTATGACAAGCGTGAATACCATATAAATATAGTTATATGTAAAACAATCCACCTCAATGATATAAATTAATATCACATTTCACAAGACAAGATTAAGGGCAGGGCACAGACTAATGGATTGTCTCTTTCATAGTATCAGAGCCTCATATAGGAAGACTGGGAACTCTGGGTCACCTTTGCTGTCTCTTCACTAACACTTGCATGGGATACCTTAAAAACTGGAGTTACAGCCCAGCATGGCCTCTTCATGTGGCCTGGGCTCTCACAGCGGGGCTCCAAGAGGTGATCCCTGAAAGGCAGTGTTTGGAGGACAAGCGTCCTTCCATGTGGAAGCTGCTGAACTTTCTGCAGAGTGGCCTCAGAAGTTACATTGCTTGCAGGTGAGAAATTAAGACCCACTCAGGCCAAAGGGATGAGAAACAGAATCTACCTTTTAATGGGGGAGTGGCAATGTCACAGCCCAGAACATGTGGGATGGGGGATACTGATGGCATCTTCTCTGGAAAACACAATTTCCCAGCAAGTGACAGTATAGAACCTTACCAAGTGTTCCTGAGACACTGGGATAGCTATTTGCACTGCTAAAAAGGGGAGAACTCGTACCCATAGAAGGTTTCTACCTTTAAAGTTAATATACCTAGGATGGATGGCCATACCAAAGGGCCAATGAAAATAAAACCAAAAGGTATAAAAACAAAAAGGGGGGATGTGTGAGAAATTGAAAACCCAGTGGTCCATATCCAGAATATAGTATCTAGCCTTACCAGGACCCAATTACAGTCACTTTAATTATAGCCCTTCCCTTTGCCCAGCCATAATTTTAAAATTAGCCAATCACCTAGATTGTACCCCTGAGTCCTCCAACCAGGGTGAAGGGCAGTGCAGCAAAGGGATATGAGTAGGCCCAGGTGGCTGGCTAGCCAGGTTCAGTAGCACATCCTTCTGTCAGAAGTGAAATTTTGCCTTGCCCACTCTCTTTGGAACACCTGATTGATTTCTTGCAGCATCTTGGTATTTCTAACAATTCTGGGGCCCATTTTAACTTCTTCCAGACTCAGTTTGTCATAGGTAAATAGCAGCAGAACCCTATGTGGAACAGAGCTTGTGTTCCCTGATAATTTCTGAATAATCAAATTATTTTTTATTATTTTCTTATGAATTTTCCCTGAACTAAAGGTTTTTTGATAGACTGAAGACCCACATTTGCTTCCTCTTCTTTACCATATAAGCAAAACATTTTTCCTTCTTGCCACTGCCTTTGGGGATTTTGGTCTTTCCATACCAAACAAAGACCCTCATATTGCTAGAATGCAGGATGATCAATTACATTGCTGCTGATTACTGTGTGGAGCATGACATAAACCTTAATTCATTACTGCTAAAACAAGGACATTCAAAACTTTAGGCAAGGAGAGAAGACCTCTGTATTTTTGTTAAAGGGTCCATAAATTCTGGTTATTTTTATATTCCTGGGACTATAGATTTGAAAAATGATGCAAGTGATACCTAAACATACATCTCCAGAACTTCAGCATTACTTTTCTCAATACAAACTAATTTAAGATGAATAACTGCAATTACTGCCTTTTTAGTCCTTTCCTACTCATGTTGAATTTGTGTCACCTTGTAGTATTTAGATCCTGTTCTATTTGCTCTGATTCAGATTCTGAGTCATCAAAATGTTTGAAATAGGTCTGAAAATAACTTGAATTAATTCTCTGGATTGCTGTTCATAACAGATACACAAGAGAAGCAGATTATAATTTTAAAGGAAAACTCAGTTTCTTGGGAGGTGGGGGAAAAAAACCAAACTAATATGTATGTGGCTTCTCGAGTACCAGGTATGCTGTGATAATGTAGCAGGAGGAAAAGACGATAGCAAGAAAGAAAGATGTTTTGCTTATACAGGAAAAAGGGGGAAATGGATGTTCAAATAACCAAGTTAACGAAAGAGGCTTCAATCCATCTACCATGAACAATTTGGAAGTCCTCTCCACACACAGATTCAAGGAAACCTAGAATGTTCTAGAAGCAAGAACAATGGGATGTGAGGAACACAAGGACCTTGGAGGCAGTCAAAGCTAAGGCAGGGGTAACTGGCGACACAGGTCAGTGTCCACCAGGTGACCACCATGGGTCTCCTGGGACAGAAGAGAAGCACCACGGCCTCCTCCATTGCCCAGGGTCCATTGGCTCAGGACAGCAGGAGTCATTCATGCTGCATTTCCACCTGTGCCTTCGCCTTTCAAGACTCTGCTGGATGACCAGAGGAAAAACACTCCTTCACCCAAGCTGTGTAATCGCTGTAATTAAAGCCCTGTAATGGCCCAAACCCAGTGTGTGGGAACTTGGCCGAAAATGCACACAATAAAGTTCAAGGCCACCTTTACACAGGGCAAGTCAAAGGGCGTGTTTTAAATTGGGGAACAGAGATGTGCAGGTGGAGGGGAGCAGGGTGGGCTGCACAAGTTTCCACCACTGCCCTCAGCAAGCTAAAGTCAGAAGGGGGCGCTGATGAGCGATAGTCCTGGGTGCTGAGGGACTGGTCAACTAGCAGAAGAGAAGGCACACCTCGAGGTGGCTCCTGTGGCTCAGATGTCAGCAATGTGACTTCCAGCGCTGGAGGGGGAGTTCCTTCCACAAGGTCACTGCAGGGTAGCCTGGACCATCTTTCCTGAAATTGTTGGTTCAGTCCAGAAAATTGAAGGGAGTCAATATATTTACTTTTTAAAAAATTTCTTTTGGGAGAGTACTGTAGAAATCCGAAATTTTTATGTTTTAAAAATATGCAACGTTTCTGTGGTTTTTCTACAATTCTGTCACAGGTCGGCTGGTATATAATTGTGATGATTACAAGTGAGATTGTAAGAATGACTGACACTATGAAGACAGCTACAATGAACACACAATGAGATATCTTACAAAGTCCATCTCTGTGCCAACTGTGTCACTGGGATTATTTCACGAAAGTTCCCACACTATCCTAAGGGATGCCATTTGACACAGGAGAAACTGAAAGGTTAGGTAAATAGCCGGCATCACAGAGCCCATAAGCGCCACCATCTAGGAAATGGATACTAAGTTATCTTATGCTATTATTTCTGCTGCAGTGCACTAATTCAAGTACTTAATAAGAATCATGTGATTAAGGTTCCTCATCTCCTGTTCTTGACAGTTCTGCAGTTCTGTGTTAATAAAATAAGAAACAAATATTTCTGGCAAAGAAATTTCCCATGCAGACTGCAGAATATATCTGAGGTTATGGCTAGAGAACTTGTTACCATGCAGATTCCACAGACCTGGCTTCAGAACTAGGGATCCCACAGGATGGGGTGGGCTTAGAAATGTGCAGTGTATCAAGTTCCCCAGTCAGTGCTAGTGACAGGGACTATTCAGTCATGGTGAGAGAAACATCACTAGTCAGTCTGCTAAGTTAATGCAGAAAGTGGGGGGGGGGAACCCTGCTTAGTTCTGTTTGCAATCAATTTTTATCACTTTAGTTCATATCTGTGGATAGAATAACTTCCCATGTCAAGGGAACTGGGCCTTAGAAACTGTCCATTTTAGATAAAATGCCTCTAAAACTGATCATCCCCTCCCCTTAAGGGGCTCCCTTTTAATCAGGGTGTTTTCAAATTTTATGTTTTCATCTCTAATAATGTCTCAGTTGGGTTCTAATATGCATTTAACAGCTGCTAATCTCTTGTTTAATAAGAAAACAGGCAGAAACAACAGGAATGACAAACTCTGAGAAAGATGGGACCAGGCTGGAGTAACCAACAGAAGCAGGAGCCCGTGGATGCAGTGTCAGTGTGTGTGGCCCAAACTTGGACACTCAAATCCCATATTTAACTGCTTACTTGTAAATATTAGGCTGACAACAAGCTTAATGCTTCCTGATAATTAGAAGCAGCTTTCCTCTGTTATCAATACACAGTGGACAAACCCAGTTAGAAACAAAATGCAAAGGAATGACATGATTATAACCATTCTTTCTGTCAATTCTTCATTTGTATGACTTGCACTTAAATGTCATAGGGTCCAATCTATTAGATCAAATGTATCTGTTTCCATATGTTATTTATCATGATTCTTGTTAAGTACTTTAAAAATCATGCAGTGGAGCACAAATAATAGCATAAGATAGCCTTATAGTTATTTCCCAAATGGTAGCTATACAAAGGTAGCATGTTTAAGCATAATTCATTTGTTTGGTATAGAACTTTATGACTAAAACAATAAAAACTTGGAGAAAAATATCAATGTGATTGTTTTTTATGCAAGTAATATGATTCAAATATTGTTATCATTGCAACCACAATACCAGGGAGAGTTAGAAATGCACAAAAAATAAAGAGGTCAGTTAGGATAGCAAAAAATAGCAATTGTTATATCTGTTTTTATTGAGCACTTACTATGTACCAAGTGTTGTTCTATCCTTGTTACTTGAGAAACATGAAAAATAAAAATGCATATCACAAAATATGACTTTTAGAAAGGTATTTCTCTTATCCCATGAAATGCCAAACATGGGACTGGGATTAGAAATAAATGTTTCTCTGCTTTGGCATAAATATGGAAACTGGTGATATTTTTGTCATGCTGCCAGAAGGCCCTATCTAATTCACTGATGCTAGGTCTTGTGCTCATGGAAATGCAAATATCTGATTTTGAGCAATGCATCAAAATTCACAAAATCCTAACTGCCACCATTTTTTGTGTGTACTACCTGCAGGCAAGTGCCAAAAGATGATACATGGCTTCCGTCTCTGACTATCCCTATGCTGGTAATTACATTCCAGGAGCAAAGTGAGGCAGTAAGGACTGCACACCTTCATTATCCATTAGAAGCATGCTACATTAACCTTTGACTATTTACAGTGATGCCAATTAAATATTTGTGATGGCAGCATCAATAAGGAAGAAAATCTTGGCCAAGGCCCCATGTGCCCTTGGTGCCTATGCAATTCTTTGTAAATAACATCCTGAATTTTTAACACATCAACCCACACAGAATGCACTCGATCAAATCATCTTTAAAATAAGCAAATCCTGCTGATCCATTACTTCACGAGGCCACGGGGCAAGTGCAGGCAAACACCCACCATTGACAGGCCAGCACAGAGAGCATTTGACTCTGGGAAAAGGCATCAGTTAGCATTTAGATGGACATCAAGGCAGCCAACAGTGAAGCCTGAGCCGGGCAGAACGGCGTGCTGCGTTCTCTGGGGTGTGTGAGCCTTCATGACTGCTGGCTAGATCAGGGACAGAGTGACTCCCAGAACAAGATAAAGAGGAAAACCAAACAGTGGCCACTGTTTTCCCAAACCAAGAGTAAAATGGGTTTGGGCCAGATGGACACATGGTGCATGAGACCTTCCATTTAGGAATTAAAGGCTGCATTGAGACAGAATCTGCCTGCCTTGCCTCTCCCTATGATTATTCTTGCTATTTTCTCCAGATCACTTCACTAGCTGTTCCCTTTACAGCAATACATTTCTCTTTACTCCTTCACCAGATAGTACACAAGAGCACCTAATGGGGGAAGAGCTGAGAAACACAGTTGGAGCTCAGAGGACTGGACTAATCTGCAATGGGCTGTCTTATGAAGAGGTAGCATCACAGAGGTCAGCTTATGGAAAGGTAGGATTTTCAGAAGCTGCTCAGACATTTAAGGTGGACCAGGTAAAATAGAGGAGACACTACACACTCACTGGGAAGCAACTTCAAGGAAAGTCTAGAGAGAGGGATCAGATCGGAAAGCATGTAGCAAGGGACATAGCGGGGCAGAATAAAACAGTGACACTAAAATAAAGTGGCATGGTCCAAGAATCCAATGAGAGAGAAGTTCAGATGGCCAAAGGGAGGTGACTCTTTGGCAAGTTTTCACTAGTGACCCTTCACAAAGTAAGCCAGAAAAGGAAATTCCAAAAGTTGCTGAAAGATTAGGTTTTAAGTGTTCAGAACTTGTAGGGGAGAAGGAGAAAAGAACACAAAGTGATGGATATATTAATTATGCATGTATCAGAACATCACCAAATGTCATATGTACAAATATATGTATTTATATATATGGTTTTATACATATAAATATGTATAACCATGTATTTATATATATGGTTATCTTTAAATAAAAGTAGAATTAAATTTAAAATAAAAAGAAAAGGGCATAAGGGAACTTTCTTGGAATAGCAATTCGGACATCTGGTTTGGGGTCACGGTTACCTAGTTGTATTCAACTATTAAAACTCAAAGTGAAGACATATGATCTGTGGATTTTACTGCTCAAATTTTACTTATAAATTTTACGGTGCGAACATGGCCTCATTTTAAAAATAAAATATAGACAACAAAAAGTCAGGTACACCCTGCTTTTCAGTCACTCCAGAGACTCTTTGGAAGTCATAAAATCAAACCCTCAAACTTTCCACACAGGCCGACCTCTCCAGCCTTCACCTGTTCTCCCTAGAAGAATGCTGTTCTCTGCATTCTATGGATAGCCAGGCACTGGCCCCACATCCAGCTTTGTACTTGGAGTTCTCTGTGCTTCCTGGGATGTTCTTGTCCTAGTCATCTTGCCCCCCAGCAAAGCTGTCCATGCTTCCATTTTTCCCATCTATCTGTTCATTGCTATCCCAACAGTACTCTCATCTGCTCTAATCCTTCCTGTTCACATGCTTTCTGGTCTACCATCACGCTCTTCCCCTCATCAGACAGTAAGCTCTGTAACTGGAGGGAGGTAGCTACAGCCAGGATTGTAGCACAGGATCTGGAACATAGTAGTTGATTAATAGAGTTTTTTTTGTAAATTAATGCATATAAACTACCTTTTACAACTGCATAACACCGTTGCACTAGAAATAAATCCCTCAGGGTCAGGGACACGTCTTCATCAGTTTTGTATCACTGCTGTCAAGCTCTGGTGACTGACTCATAAAAGAAACCCATGAAAATTGTTGAATTTATAAATGTGTTTAAATTTACATTTAACATACCTTCAACTGGAAATTCCAGGACCATTTTATCTTTTAAAGAAATTCATTTGCCCTTAAGAAATATACTAATTTATATAGTTTTAAATCACAGGAAAGTAAAGTAACTAAAACTTTCTTCCCACCAGTAAATTAGACTTGACTCCTGACTCAAGGGGTTAAGAAATTTACCAGCAAGGAACTCACTGGGTCTTCTGCAGGGTAGGAGGCAGCAGCAAAATGTAATAATCAAACTATTTGAAAATGATAAACTTTGAAGAACGTTTCTGATTCACTTTCAGTAGACAGCATAAGTATATTGGAATAATGAGTGACACATTTTAGCAATGGTAAGTGACCTGGCTTCCTGTTTTATTTCTACTATCAGAATTGCAAACAGCAAACCAACTATTGATTCGTGCAACAACATGGGCAAATCTCCTCACAAATTCCCTCAAATGATTTATACTGAATGATTGCATTTATATAAAATTCTAGAAAATCTAAACTTACATACAGAAGTAAGAAGAAGCAGAATATTGGTTTCCAAGGAATTGGGGTAGGGGCGGGGATGTACTACAAAGCATGAGTACAGGTTTGTGGCAATGGAATTGATCATGGTGATGGTTTCATGGGAATAAACATGTTGAAATTTGCCAAATACCATGCTTCAAGTATGTGGACCTTATTGTCTATCAATTATACCTCAACAAAATTGTAACATGTAAAAATGAAATAAGAAGTCTTCCCTTGGCATAATTATTTTTTAATTTTAAATACACTATCAAATTAGCAGCATTAAAAAAAATCTTTGGACATATACTGGTTTAAATTTTTGTGCATGCACTGGGTACATGCCAGCAGCTGGGTGGAATGCATCCCTTCCTTTCTGTTCCCTGTTCATTCTTCTCTTTTGTAAAAATCAGCTCAGATATCGGTACTCCTAACTCCTAGAAAGATGTCCGATGATAGTTGTCCTTGTCCTGAGCAGCCAGCAATCCCTTGGATCTGTGCTCAAGATCCCACAACACTTGATGATAATAGGCTAGTCTCTCTTAAAGCCCGGTACTATGAAAAGCTTCTTTTCATTCAAACCCCTCACCAAATACAGTGATTAAGTAGCTTGCATTCACCTGCCTATGCAAAACTTCCCCTGCCCACTGCAGGAGCTGCCCAGAGCCCACAAGATCCTTCTTCCTCCCTATAGCTGGCTGGTAAAATAAGGCACAGAGTTTAGGACTTGGACACCTGGCCCTTCCCATCCAGGGCTGTGATGGCTTGCAAATGAGACAAAGGTGAAGGGAGAGTTCAAAAGATGAAGTAGCCGAGAAGCTTCACTACCAGGGACATGATTGTCCCTACCACCCCGATCCTTTGGCATGGTTTAGGCTATGGCTTTTGTTGCCAAATCTCCTTCTGTTTTGTCTCCTTTATCAACCTTGTTTTCTTGGCTTCCTGATAATTCTAGAAGCTACCTGACATTCTTCCAATACGTTCCTTTTCTGCTCAGATTGCTTACAAATTAGAATCCTGGCGCACACAAAAACCAGCTGGCACAAAATACAGGGTCTAGGAAGAAAGAATAAGTGAAGGAGGAGCAGAGGCGAAGATGTTTAGAATCTCCCCAGGAACACTGCTTCCAGGGAATCCTGGGTTATCAAAATGAATCTGGATTCCTGACTTCCTAAAGCCACAGAATGATGCCCAGGGACCCACTCGGAGTGCTCTGTCTCCTTGTGACAACAGTTTTTCCCCTAGGTGAATTCTGTTTCATAGAGAAATCACAGGAGTTAAGTCAGGATTTTTAACTTAACACAATTAAGTTCTACCTGTGGAAAGACCAGGGCAATGATGTGATAGTTATATTTTCAGAGATGCTGGATACTAAAGCATGGTTCAAAGTCAGAAGAAATCCAAATCTAAGATTCCAAGTTGGAAAATCAAAGGGGCTTTTGTCATTTCTATCTTCTTCATCCATAAATAGCATCTCTGTAGGAGAAAATATGTTTATCTTTCTTCACTGAGGAAATGCCAACATATTTCTTTAGTTAATTTTTTCTAGTGAAGTGTTTGTCTATTTCTCATTGATTTGTCAGGGCTGATAATTTTAGGAGTGACTGTCAAGCAATTGTTAAAAATGTGGGTTTTGCCCTCAAACAGGCATTGTTCCAAGTCTAATTTCACCACATCTTGTTTGTGTGGCTTTAGGCAAGTGTTTGCTTTCAGTTTTGCTGTTTTTGTTTTTCGTATTTTCTTTTTGCCTTGAGTATTAAGTGGGAGATAACAAGAGTCTCCACATTGAAGGAATTCAGAGAGATGATCCACAGAAAATACTTAGCACAATACCTGACAACATGGGACATTTCCCATTCAATGCTAGCTGCAAACATTAGCTTTAAATAAGTTACATTAGTTGAATTTTCTTTTAATTCACATTGGCACTATAGCCTAAATCTAGCAGTGATGTCAGAAAACTTTTTCTGGAAAGGGCGAGATAAGGATTAAATTTTAATTAATTAGTAATTAATGAAAGTAATATTTTACATTTTGTGACCCGGAATATCTCTGCCACAGTTCTTCAATGCCCCTGTAGCCTGAGAGCAATCACAAATGATCTATAAACCAATGGACGGATGTGCTGTGCTTCAGTAAAATCTCAGATATTCAAATTTTGATTTTATGTAATTTTCACATCATAAAATATTTTGTTCTTTTGATTTTTCTCAAATATATATATATATATATATATATATATATATATATATATATATATATATATTCCTTAGTTTCATGCATCACANAGATGTGTATAAGAGACAGATATATATATATATATGATCCTTAGTTTCATGCATCACACAGAAACAGGTGGCTGGTCACATGTGGCCCAAGGCCTGCAGTTTTCCACTCTTCATTTGGAGATGAGTCCTGTGTATGGATGTCCCTTGTTTGAGACACAAATTCATTTGGATTCCTTCACCAGATCCTGCTGTGAAATGACATGCTGGTAGACAATATGGTAAAACTTGATCAACAAAGCCAGCACGCCACTTTGAGATCCTCAGAGGATGTCACAAAGACCATATCAAGTGCCAAGATTTCCTTGACACTGCATTTTTTAAACTTTGGATAAAAAGTCACAGCAGCTATTCAAGTCTATTTCTACTTGGTTGTTAGAAAAATTCTCTCCACTTTCATTCTATTAGAAGCATCTTGAAAGGAAATTAACAGTTTGTCACCTTAACAGTGTGAAATTATGCAGATGAAAACTGTAATTTTTAAAAGATAATGTCTTTTATTCATTTATATTCATAAGCATTTACTAGGAATATCTGTATTTAGAGAATTTTTAAAAGAAAAATGTTTCACAAATCATAAAAAATATCCCTACATGAAAAGGATTTGCTTAACTATGCCTGCAGTTTTATTCCAAGATCTTATCTAACTCCCAACCAGCAATGCCTTGATGACTTGTATAATGCACCAGACTATATATTCCTACAGTTTGCCATAAAACAAATGTCATTGTGAGGTTAAAAGCGTGTTTTAGTTCCTCTGCTTACGGCAACATACTACAATGAAAGTAAAAATTCTTATTCAAATGTCTACTAAAATTGATATGCATTTAGTGTCCCTTGTATTTTCCTTGATAGTTATCCATACATATGTAAATTTTATAAACATCCTACATTTAAAAGTAGATTCAGCATTTTTGATGCTTCTCATTTATAACGTCCCAACTCTGCCTCCTCCAGCCACCTCCTTAAGAAACCAAAATAGGCTTATGAGGCCAGTACTATAATGTCCACATCTGGTTATCAGAGCCATATTTCCTTATTAAAAAAGAAACCAAAAGCTGTTTCTATATGCTTGGTTTCTCCTTCTGTTTTTATCCATTTAACAGTAGTTTCACATATAGCCAGGCATGTGCCAAACTGAGGGCCAATAATAAAAAATACTGACTTAATATAATTTGCTTCCTTGGCTTCTGGGAAAACAGAAAGCATTGAAAACTGTTTTGTTTATTAGTGAAGCTATTGTAGACGGTGATTGGGGTTTCATTATAAGGGGCCTGCAAACAGTTTTAGCACAAATGCCAATATACATTTTAGAATCCAGTGCAATTTTAAGTATTTTCATTCAAATGGTTTTGCAGAATCTACAACTTGAAAAGAAATATATTGTGTTTTAACACCACCACCAGCTACTACACTATTTGTTGCATTGATCTCCATTGTGAATGCTTCAAACCTTTCCATTTCCATAAAATGTAATGGGCAAACATATTCCCTGGAATCTCGAGGTATGATTAGTTACTAAGCAATCAGAAAAATCACAGCAAGGCATACTTCTGAAAGGAATTAGAAAGAGTAAAGATCACTTCTCTATTTGTGTTACATAGCGAACCACACAATACCTCATCGATGGTACTGTATGTATTAGCTAACCACCATGGGCTAACTGGAGGCTCATACATCAATGAAAAGATCTTTGTCAATTGCTGTATGCCTCATTATCTCACTAAGATTTCTTGGCAACAATTAACAGTTACCCAATTCATAGAAATTGCCTTTATTATTTTTGAAGCAGCTACTTTCTTTGGCTTTAATGACTAAGAGAATAGAGACAGATGTCTCTGTTGCTAGGGAGACTGAATTTAAAAAAAAAAAAAACCTTTGAAATGAAGTAAATAAGCAACTACCATCTTTTTTTAAAAAAGGAGAATTCTGTTAGTTTTGAATTAACTGTTTGTTTTAAAAACAAACCAGCAGTAGCTCCAATTTTTGCAGGAACTACACTAGAATAGTTTATTAATGTTCGCTGACAGTTATAAATCATTAAGAAAATAAAGAAAGTAAAGAAAAATAGGCCCACCTGTGCACTCAGTATCAATTGAGGCTATTTATCCAAAACCTGTATGTCTTTGTAATGGTACCTGAATTCAACAGGAATCACCTTTTTACATGATCTGTCAGTCTCTGCTCTGAAGATGAAGCAACTCCGCCCTGAAGTAGGAGCAAGAGGCCTCCCAGGCAGACAAGCTTTGCCTGGGGAGTTCTTAGGTCTGACGCCTTCTCAGCCAGCTTCCCTCCAACCTGCAGCCCCTGTCCAGGCCTCTCAACTCTGAAAAGCAAAGGATCTAGGCCAAGTGCTGTTTGGCAGCTGGTCCTACCCTAAGTGGGTTTTTTCCCCCTTAAAACTGCTCTTTCTGCCCATCCCTTCTCCTCCATCTTTAACTGCAGATAGTTTGTAACACGCCTAAGGCGCACGTGTTTTCACTATCTTGCACATAGACATCCCCTTCTGCACCAGCCACCATCCCACTCCTGATCTCAGTGGGCTTTCCGAACAATGATACTGTTACAGGAAAGAAAAAACAAGTACAGTTGGAAATGAAACGAAATTACACGTAATAAAGCACAATTGCAATACACCCCAATTCTTTGAAAGACCTCCTAATCTCCTTTGGAATCTATACAAAATCACCCGGAATATCTTCCTCATCCCGTTCTAATTAAACCACTGCCTGGCATCAACATTCAATTTAAATATAAACCAAAAATTGAATAGGACATTTTTCTTGCTTACTTTGCTTAGATATTTTGTACAGGATTTAAAAGCATAGCAAACTATTTTGTCTCTCTTTCGGTACGTGTTATACACCATCGTCATAATTTAAAATGACACATAGGATGTAAAACATGCAAAATAAATGTACCTTCCTGTTCTTATTTATGAAAATGTTCAGATTTACAACTACAATTTTGCCTTCTGTGGCCTGGGGACCTGAGCACTACTCATAATATTCTTCTGTTGCTAAAAGTATATTTTGTGTTCTAAATGCTACAATGAACAACCTTACAAGAAAATTTCATTCAAAGTGTTTCTGTACCTTGGATTACAATTTTAATTTACTGAGGTGAATTAGTATGGAAGACAGCAACAGAGTCACACTGGGTGAAACATTATACACATAACTAATGTGGCATTTTGGGTGAATGCAGTGACTTTGGGGTCTGAGACCCTGGACTCAGATCCCATGTCAACAATTTAAGTAAGGTGGGCTTCAACTGATTGCTTGACTTTCTCAAGTCTTGGTTTTTCTGATGATAGATAACTGTGGATATTAATCACCTCATAAGTTTTCTGTGACACTTAGAAAGAGGTGATTAATATAAATATTTGGTGTAATGCCATTAACAAAGTGATTATCACCATTATTGTTAGGTGAGTCTCTGTTTTCTGGGAGTCTTCATTGAAATAAATCTATAGCTTCCAAAGTTTTCATGGGAGTTGAGGATCTCTAAGTTCTAGGCATTGCACTAGATCTGATTGTGGTCTATTTCCATGTGCTCATTATCTCATGACACTTCACTGACTTTATCCATCACAGCCTGGTCATCACAGCCAAGTGAACGAGGTGCTTCCACTCTGTGCATGGCTTACTTCAGCTTTTCTGAAACTGCACACACTCCAAAACCACTCCCCTATATTTGAAATTGGCCCTAAACATTATCCCCCTGTTAAAGAGTTCTGTTTTTTTTTTTTTTTTTTTTTTTTTGGTACTGGGAATTGAACCCAAGGGTACTTTACCACTGAGCCACATACCCAACCATTTTTTTTTCTTATTTAGACTAGGGTCTCACTGAATTGCTTAGGGCCTCACTAAATTGCTGAGGCTGGCTTTGCACTCGCGATCCTCCTGCCTCAGTCTCCTGAGTTGCTGGGATTACAGGCGTGTGCCACAGCACACCTGATAAAAATTCTTGATGAACTCTGACTACTTCATACATTACAGCAGAGATCCTTTGCTTTTTATACCATATGCAGGACATCTGTTTAACATGTGTCTATTGGGTACCTACTCTGAGCAAGGTCCCATTCCAGTTAATAGAAACACAAATACTGAACAAGTCAGAGAAATTTTGTACCCATTGGATCACTACATCTTAGTGGTAGAAGATTTTTTTAAAAAACTAATAAAAGGAACTAGTTTCAGTTAGACATTTGGAAAGAAAAAAATAGGAGAAGCTGATTCGAGAGTAACCAGAAAGAATGCTGAGTGTCAGGGAACAACTCCACAGTGTCCTGTTCATATAGATTCTAGTAAGTTGACATGGGAGTTGAGAGCAAAATGGCAAGAAGGAGTGGCCATGTAACAATCTGGGTAAAGGCTGCTGTTATAAAGGGACAAAGGGAAACACAGACCATAAAAGTAGGAATGTCCTCTGTATGCCCAATCAGAAAGCACAGGGCTAGAGCAGTACATATGCATGGGGCAGGTGCCGGAGATGAAGTGGGAAAGGTAAGCACTGAGGTGGTACTCAGGTCTGGTTGCTTGATATTATCTGGTTATCTTTTGCAAAATATGAATGTGTGGTCCCCACACACATGCCAATTAATCACAATGGCTGAAGGCAGAACCCATACAGTGGTGTGTGTGTGTGTGTGTGTGTGTGTTTTAACATTTTCTAGATGATATTGAAGTGTAGCCAGTATTGAAAGCTACTGATAAGGTATTTCAAAATTCTCAATTAGGCGATATTATTACTGGGGTTTTTGTTTGTTTGTTTTTATTAATTAATGTTCCCCGTGACTTTTGAGCATCTTGTGTCTCCATTTGAGGTTTGCATTCCAGGCATTTTGATTGTTACATCTTTGCAAAACACCAGCTCACAGAACCATGCGTGCAATAGGTGCACAATACAAGGCTCTGATTGTCTTCTGTATGCTTAAATCTACTCAAGCGCATGAGAAACAGACTCATGCTTCCAGGCATCTTCCCAATTACATTTAAAAAAATAAACAAACAGGTGCACACAAACACCAGCACTTAGCAGCTGGCTTCCATCATGCATTTCTTAAAGAAAAAAATGGGGGGGAGAAAGAAAAAGAAGAGAAGATATTGGCTAGTTATTCTCCAAAATATTTGCAAAGGAGACAAATGAAGGTCCTTTTAATTTTGGGTTTGGAGGTGAGCAACACCAGGACCTTCAGCAATGAGGATGAGATTATGAGGGCCAAGGCTCCCTGGTACCAATCAACATTCACCAAGAAATCATCTCCCCAGATAGGTGACTTCTCTAAGAGGAAAAAGGAGTGTCATCAGTGTTGAAAGACAGAAATCCAAGGTACAGCACAAAGGACTAGCAATGAAGGTCACGCAGGAAGGAAGGGGAGAACATAAGCAAGGGACTGTGGCTTCTGAAATGACTGCTGGCACATGCAGAACACCAGAGTCGTTCCAGGACTGTTTGAGGGGGGTCTAGCTGTGACATCTGTCACCACAATGGCAGCCAGGGTTGGTTTCAATTCATTTCTGCTTCATAGTCTCAGTTTATGAGAAGGCCCTTCCCAACTGGAACAGAATCGTTCTTGGGTGGTGGGTGAGAGGAGCTGCCAGAAGTATGGAGAAGCTTCTCCTAATGCAGTATGTGATGGGAAAGGAGTTCAGCTCTTGTTCGTTTATTCCTGAATTCTCATAGGGGATACAAAAGGAACAGAATCTGTGATCACTCAGGACTGATGTCAACAGCCTGTCTCCTGGTGCTACTCAGAACATGACCTGTAGGAGCTCCTCATCTTAAATTGCATTCTAAAATTATAGCATGTTTATGTGTAGCTTTGATACTTGTTATTTATGACAGCCTTTTTGAAATCGTACCTGGGTTGAATCCCACATCTGCCACCTACTAGCTCTGTGACCTATGCAATCCACCAGAATGCAACTCCACGAGAATGAGAGCATTCAATCAGGTTGTTTTTCATGACACTTTTATGAAAATGCCTATCATGAACACGTCAGCCTTCATTTGTGTGTCTTTAAAATGGGAGTGATCATAGCATGTACATCATAGATTCTTATAACCATTAAATGAAATAATGCTTGCAAAGCACTTTGCATATTGCATGGTGAATAATAAACACTCAATACTGTTTAGAAGAACAGTCAATACCAGTGTGAGAATAAACCTTTGTAGAGAAATATTAATGATAATAAGATAACTCCCTAATTATCTATACATATTTTAACAATGGAAGTGCACTTTTTCAGGCCACCTACCAATCATGTTCACTATCTGATACCAAATGCAGGCTGTGAACTTCCAACTAAGGACTGTATTTCTAATAACAGCAGGAAATTGTATCCAGATTTTTGATTCACCTATTTCAGCGTCTTTGCTTGGGAAACTCCTCCCTTTTCATTTTGAGCTCAGTCTAGGAGAGAATAAAATCACCATGGTGACAACTGCCCCCTCTTCGGAGGATATTCAAATTTATGTTGAGCTTTTCTCCAATGCGGCTGTGTCTTGCCTTTAAATTGTCTCTTGAAAAACTCCAAGGTCAGGGAAATTTCTTTATCACTTAGGGTCGCCATCAAGGACATAAAAGAGCAATTTGGAGTTCCTTTTGGAGTTCTGGAATTGATAAATTAGATAATAAATAAATCTACCGTATCTGAGTCAGGCAAATGATTGACTAGGACCCTTGTGTTAAAGAAATTGTAGGTGATGCGACTAATAGCCTCCAGCAGTAAAACTGTAGCTGTAATATATATATTTTTTTGTTCCTGCAGCATCTGATCAAGACATTCATCCAATGAGAGTCACTTTGTTCAGAAAGTAGCCAGACATCATGCCAAGTTGGGTTCTGATACTGACACAACTGGTAAAAAAATTGGACTCTTTAGAGTAAACACAGGATACTTTGAGTTATACTGTGAAATAATCACTGTTTCTCTGCTCTGTTCTGCTTCATCAGGAGATAGAAACTGAGAAAAGTCAAGTAAGAATGGTTGAAGTTTTAGGGGGCAGGAAGGGATGGCATCTCTTCCCATGAGGGGATCAACTGCAATGGTGCATGTTCTGTTAGCCAAGCTCACCCAGACTGTGGTCTTCACCTGCTAGCTAAGTCCCAGAATTACTAAGTCCCAGAATCACCTGTTGACATTTTCTTTGCTATTGTTGAATATTCCAGTTTGGTCTAAACCATTTCTACATCTTGCAGAAATTTTCAATCTGATTTGTATAAAGGACTACGACTCCCCAAAGCAATGCCACAACAAGAAGTTTAGAGGTCTTTTGAAGCCAAGTCCTGAGTTCTGTACCATTGAACCTTCAAGGTCTGTCTAACACAGGCAGCAGGGAAGTGGGTGACAAACCAGTGGGCCCTCATCACTGTGCAGGAAAACCTGAGAGGGTGTGGCGAGGAACCTCTGGTTACAGAGTATCTACAGCCTTCCTTGCAAAAAATGTCACTGCCATTTTTTATACCTGAATTAGGCAGCACACCAAAAGCAGAATCATCCTATCAATGCCTAATTCCACATGTCTAAACCTAAATTGATGAGCTTCCCTGAGTGATTTATATTAAAGAGGAAGCTCTGGAGGGTTAGACTAGAGCATTCAGGGAACTTCTGAAGGACTCTCCCTTGATGTCCTTGACTTTGAAAGAATACACACACACACACACACTCACACTCACTCACACTCACACACACACACACACACACTAACAGTCTAGTACCTAATTGTGTGTCCTATGAATTATCCTGCTCAGTGGTCCTGTTAGAACAGCAATGTCACTGGGTGGAAGCATGATCTCTCTGCTCTTTGCCACCCTCCACCACTGGCAATCCATGATGAGTAAAACCAATCTGTTCCTTCAAGGAAACTCAGTGTAACATTTCCTGTCCCAAAGCCTCTCATAGTCTTCCCAAGAGTGACATCTACGAGTGCTGTGGGCCTCTTGAATCGATTTAATATCTCAGTTTGTGCTGGGGACATTTCATCTGACAGTGGTAGGTCTCCAGAACACTTCGGTAATGACTCTGCTGACCCTGCTGAAGGTCATGCATCTATTAAACAGAATTAATTTGCTTTTTCTCTCCTTTCCGATCCCATCAAAATTCTTAGATGCAGTCATACAAATATCAAATGAACACAGGGAAGGTCCCTAGGTGGAAAGAATGTTTACCAAGCACCTACCAGAGCCCAAGCCTCTGCTTAGGCACAGGGGATCCAGTAATAGGCAAATCAGACAGGACCACCATCCTCCTGGGGTTTAGACTCAAGAAATGCAACACCTGAATAAAAGGGGCCAGTCCACAAAGACTTCTTACTTGTATTTAAATCACAGAGAGAAGTGGCCACTGATTCCTCTTGCCTGAATGTGGTTTGCAGGACTCTCACCCGAAAACACCTGCAGTCCAGTGCTGACTCACAGGGCTACATCACTACTCTCTGGTGAGACATGAACAATCGAAGCATTCCTCATCATACCTTTACTTCTTTTGTATGTGAACCTTCTATTATGATCCCATTGAATACCCCTGGTATTTAGATAATATCATCTTTTTTTATCAGCTCCATATAATGCAATATTTCTCAACTGCATTTCAAGCATTAACTTACGAGGGCCATCACCTCATTTCATTGGCATTATTTGTTATCATTTTCATCTCTCGTAAGTATATTATTTTAAAAGTCATTTATTAAAACAGAATTAAAGGTATTTTTTTAAATGTTTTCATTTGTTATGACTAGATGGAAACATAAGAATCATTTCTTTAAAGTTCCTAATTTCAAACTAAATACAATTTGCTAATGAAAGTTCTTTCTGAACTTGTATCTTTTAAAAAATAAATACATTATTGCATTTAAGAAAGTTATTTAAATTATAGTACAATAGTTTCTCCTTTTCTCAGGGTCTATATTCCAAGGCCTTCAGTTAATACCTGAAACCTCAGATGATATAAACTTTACATATAATATGTCTTTTTGTGTGCATACATATAATCAATAAATCTAAATTTACAAATTAGACACAGCAAGATATAGCAACTAAAAATAAAATAGAACAATTAAAAAGAGTGATAAAGTGGGGTCAAATTGATAATGGGGATGGTACTAAGTGACCAACAGGCAGGTAGCATATACAGCATGGACACATTGGACAAAGAAATGACATATTCCAATGACATATTCAAATGACAGAGAGAGACAGTAGAAATCACCACCACACTCAGAATGGTATACTATTTCAAACTCAGGAACTATTTTTTTATGGAATTTTCCATTTAATAGTTTTGGACCAGAGTTAACTATGGATAACTTAAACCATGGAAAGCAAAACCTCAGAAAGCAAAACCTCAGATAGTCACAATCTGAGATACCCTACTTAAAGAAAAGGATGCTTGAGAAAAAATTTGAAAATACCTTCTCACTGTCCTGTGTCCATGTCTCACTGTTCTAGTCTTCATGTAAAGGTCTCCCTGTACCATTGGTAACATGACTTTTGCTCTTTTGGTAACAATGCCATGCTAGGCAATTGCAATCCTTGGCAAGTCACTTTTATACCCTCTTGCAGAAGAAACTGAAACTTTGAGAGGTAACAAGTAAATGACATTTCCACCTGTCATAAGGATTTACTGAGTAAGAGGAGGAAGAGCAGAGTGGAATTTGAATTCTCCTGCTGTCATTCATTAACTGTGTGACCTTGGATGGACTATTTAATATCTCTGAGTTTTGCTTTCCTCATCTGCAAAATGAGATAGTATCAATTCCTGTCTAACACTGTGGTAAATGTTTTGAAGTGGCTGCAGTGAGAGTCTAACACAGCAGTTGGCATGTAACAGGCCCTCAATGAGCAGTTGTTATTATTCTGCAGTGCGCTTATCAAATCCCAACCTATTATTTACTGCTCATTCCGTGCCATGCATTCTCTCTGATACTCTCCCTTTTGTGCTAGGCCCACAATGATACCTTCATTGATAACTCTCTCCTCTGAATTTCATATCACTTATTTCATTTTTTTTTTTTACTGAGCCAACCTGATCTCCCAATGTAATTGAACCTTTTAGAAAGCAAGAAAGACTTACAGACTTCTTTTTAAAAAGCACTATTCAACACGTTATATACTCCTAAAAGACACAGGAGGAACACTTATAAAATTAATTTTTTTAAAACTGATTCTTAAATGAAGAGAGAAGGGTTATGCCAGCAGTACTTGGAAGGTAAATTCTGACCCAAGCAAAAGGAGAAGAGCAGAGTGTCTTTGGTTTTCTGAAGAAGTCTCCCCCTTCCTGTTGACTGCCCACAACACTCCACGTGAACAGCATCTTCTTCTGCCAGAAGTCACTGAACCCTCCTCAGAAAAACGAGGACATGCATGTTTTTGGTAGGAATGAAATAACTCAACATCCCAGATAAGATGCTTTGTTTGACCAAAGATTGTCATATTCTGATACATGTTCAGTTGAGGGGAAGGGAGGGGGCACGGGGTTACAAATGATGGTAGAATGTGATGATCATTATTATTCAAAGTACATGTATGAAGATGCGAATTGGTGTGAATATACTATGTATACAACCAGAGACATGAAAGATTGTGCTTTATATGTGTAATAAGAATTTTAATGCATTCTGCTGTCATATAAAAATAAAAATAAATAAAATCACAGTAGAAAGTTAGAAAAATATAGGGGAAAAACAAACATGAGAAACTGCATAAGATCCATTATTTTTCTTCTCAGAAGTAACCACTTTTAGCAATACCTGGTATATCCTGGTCATCATTGGTTTTAAGGTTCTTTTTGTGTAATTTTAAAATAAATACACTGGAATTAGTTTATATTTTTTGAAAATAATACTTAAAGCTATTTTCAGATATACATATATATATGTTCTTTGAGAAAAATATAATTTTAAGGGACACACCATACTTCAAACTTTGGATATGATTATTTAGTCAAACCCTTATTAGTAAGCATTTAGTTTCTTTTCAAACTGCTCATGCTTTAAATGATTGTTTGGAAAACATCCTTCTAGATATAACCTTACGTCTGATGCTGATTCTTCTCTTAGATTAAATGTATAATAACAGAGTCAAAAAGTACATGCCTTTTAAGATCCTCAGTATTTTTCACTAGTATAAATGGTGATTGGTAATAGTGAACACTGTATCTTTACCATCCCCAAAGATAACATTTTTAAAAGAAAACACCTTCGATAATTTGCATGTGAGGCCAATACTGATAGCTTATACTTTAATTGATTTTTTTAAAAGACACTACTTAATCATCCAAAGAAAATACCAGCAATATATATGCTCATTACAATTATTTTCTCTTCTTTGTTTTCTCTAAGTAGCAATACCATTTTCTTTTCAATTTGGACAATACAGATATCCCAAATGGCCACATTTCAACTTGAGCTTTGTTTAGCAAAAAGTACAGAAATAAACTTGATGAATTCATTTCAAATATGCTAAGGCATTTCAGAGAGGGACAGAGGTAATCCTAACTATTTGTTCTTCCATACTGGTAAATTTACCCAGAATTTAAAATATATTTGTAACTCCCAAATCAAGACTTACAAAAGAGAGCAATGAAAATTTTGATCCACCCAACATGTCTGTCCCAAGACTAATTCCACCAGAGGATCCTCTTCCTTGTTTCAGTTTTCATATTGTAAACAAGTGTTCTTCTACTGCCTACTGAATACCATTTTTTACACTTGGATGCTTTTTATTGGTGACTTTGCTGTTTATGATGGCCCCCATGCACAGTGCTGAGTGCTCTCTAGCATTCCAAAGCACCAGAAGACTGTGTCATGCTTAGTGACATGCTTAGTGGGAAAGTGCATGTGCTAGATGAGGTCTGCTCATGTCTGAACAGCACTGGTGGCAGGACATGAGCACAGTGTTAACAAATACACAGTCTACATTCAACAAGACATCTTAAAATAGAGACACTAAGGAAGGCCACATGCTCATTTGCTCATTGGTTGATACAAATTTTGTCAACTTGAGCTTTTTGTTTCCAAACCCCGTATTTCTACCCAATGAGATGGCTCAGGATTCCTTAATTCCATCTCTATGGAGACTTTATTGAATGTGACTTCCAGAAACAAGAATCAATTGTATTTACTGACTTTCTTGCTATGACTATCATCTTATATGCTTACATTCTTTATGAATCTACATACTCCGTAACGCATTTGCTACAGATCTTGGTATGGTGTTCATGGATGCACACCTGTACACATACTTGCACACACACATAGCAAATAACCTCTCAAGCATATTAAGTATGCTCTTTTAACTTATTTATAATGTGTATTATGTAAAATGATATTTAATTTCATTAAATTCATATTTTAGTAATATATTTTTATTATTTAGAGTTTTGGTCAGTTGAAACTCATATTTTTTCCATTTATTTTCTCAGTGCCAGGTTAAATTGCTTGGTTTTATCCAAATTCTGTTCTTTTGTTCATTATGGTTCATAAGATTTAATGATACAAAAACATTTTTACAGGCTACTTTTGATTTTTTTTTTGCAACAATTTGTTTTCCCCTGTGTGTGTTTGTGGGGAAATGTGGTGCTGGGATTAAACTCGAGGACCCTTACTTGCTAGAAAAATTTCTACCACTAAGCTATATTCTTATCTCTTTTTTATTTTTAATTCCAGGGAGTAAATACACTGATGCTTGACCACTAAGCTACATCCCTACTCCTTTTTATTTTGAGACAGTGTCTCACTAAGTTACCTAGGGTCTCTATAAATTGTTGAGGCTGACTTTGAACCTGCAATCCTCCTGTTCCTGCCTCCCAAGCTGCTGCAATTACAGGTATGTGCCACCGTGCCTGGCCCCAGTTCTTTTATTTTACTTTTGAGATTAAATCTCATTAATTTGCCTAGGCTGGCTTTGAGCTGGTGATCTTCCTGCCTCAGCACAGCCACTCCACACCAGTAGCTGGGATTACAGGTGAGTGTCACCAGGTCCAGCTTTATGAATGTTCTATAATAGTAACATGACCCATTCAAAGGTATTCCTTCTCAATTTTATAAATGAGCTAATTAAATGTTTTCAGTAGTATTTAGAACTACTCTTCTTAGTTCATGTTACAAATGTTTAATTGATTTGTATACTCAGAACTTGCAAACCAAAAGCTATATCCCAATGATAGTTGGCAAATAGCTATAAATACACTACTCCCACTTCAGTATAACTGATGAACATGGGAATTTAAAAACACAATATATAACTTAAAATATATGCAATTAATTTACTATGCTATACCTTATCAGATATTCTTTATAATAATATCTTCCCCTAGAATAATCCCATTTTTTGATTGTCCAGAAGAATCCTAGCAATAAATAAGTATCTACAAATAATCAGATTGAAAGACAATAGTTTTCTTCCTCATAATTGTTCAAGTAAAAGCATGTTACTTAACCTGTTGTGACCTTAGTTTTCAGAAATAAAGAAGACTTGACTTTATAGTTAAACAAAATGATCTATGTTAGAAAGAAAAAATATTTAGAACACATTACAAGGTTTTTATTTAATAGTGGTTCCTTTTTCTTTTTTTCCTTTTAATCACTGTTATGTTAAACTACCACAGGCATTATGGATTGCTTTTAGTTCTATTCATTCTTTAAATTTTTAAGGAAATATTTTGGGAAATGTGCAATATTGTATGACTTCATGTTGAAGACAGAATGTGAAATATTTAAAGAAAACCTGTTGTGAATCTCACAAGGTTAAGAGGCAACTCAGGAATGTAGCGTAGGGAAAAAAAAAAAAAAACATACACACACACACCTCAAAATGCATTCATCTTAAAGGTTAGCTGTGAAGTATTAAAGGGTGTTTCTATGTTGGCAAAAAAAAAAAAAGAAAGAAAGAAAATTAAAAGGAAAAAAGAACTCTGTGTAATACTTCCAACATGGTGCTAATAATTCCAGTGCTTATACAGAAATGGATTTTATACTAGAGGAGAAAAAATGTACATATCTTATTTCTTAAAAGAGACGTGGCCACTCCTATCCTCAGAACACAGTGAATATTATGAACCTTCTAATGGGAAGGGAAGTGGAAATGTCAACTTGTAATCTACAGATCAGGAACTGAATCCACTTGTCACCCAGTGCAGGGTACACTGCCAAAAACAGCCCTCAGACAGTTCTGTCGATTTTCCCCAAACTTCTTCCCGAAGTAGGCTTTCATTCACTAACAGCAGAAATTGAGAAGCACAGGACCTACATAGCATTTATTGGAGCTATCCTTAGTAGTATCTATTTTCCTTTGATTTTATAATTGCCTTCCTTTTTTATCTTCATATTTTAAATAGTGAAATTCACCTTTTTGGCGAGGAGAGAATGAATCCTTACTCGCATGCCATCCTCGTCTAGCTGAAAGCAGGTATGACTGGGAATGTAAAGGATCTGCGCTTCAGTTTTGTGTTTTCTACGAATCCAGTATGGATCCAATTTTACACACTGTTTCTAGTTAAGCAGAAGAAGTCACGAGGCCACGTTGAAGGTGGAGGATCCCTGGCCAGAAAAGCTGCATACCTTACGTTACTGCCTCTTAAGAGCAAAGAGAATAGCATTTAAAACTTCAGTCATAAGCCTAAGTGAAAAGGAAAAAGCCAGAGGTGGTCTGGGAAAGAAGGGAAAACCTGGGGAAGCACTAGCGAATGTTTATACAGCCTCCTGTTGCCTGGCAAAGCCACTCTCATTTATTCTATTAGGGCTGCAAGTGACACTCTAAATGAACAGCAGAGGGCAGAAGCCTTGCAGAGCTGTGTTCAAAGTAGGTAGGTATTTCTTGAAAATAGGTTCAAAAGAATATGAAATATAATGCCAGACAGCATGAAGAACTTCTTCTATAAACTGATAGCAGTTTTCTGCAAGCCAAGCCCTGCCTCACCGACTGGCTTGCTATAGAGCCCAAATTTAAAACATTTCTGGTTGCAATAGTAAATGATAAAAATACTGCTCTAACCAAATGATGGCAACACGTAAAGAAAGCAATGAGAGAATGTAATGAGTCTGCAGACCAGCATGTTAGGCAAATCACTGTGAGATTTATGGGGAGCAGGACAAGTTGCTCAGGCTTTCGGTTTTTAAGCCTGAAATTCTGACACTTGTTTTTATTATCATGCAAGTGCCCAGAATTGTGTAACCTGCTTTCTGTTCCTAGACCTGCAGGCTCTTCCTCATCACCCTAGCTATCCTCAGCTTACTTCCCTGACCACTGCATACAGAAAAACAATCTTGCTACCATTTCTCAGAAAACTGAGTCAGAAGATTAAATTAGATAAGATTAGGACTATGAGCAAGAAAGAGAAAGAAAGGCAAGGAATGACTGCTCTATATATATCTAGAGGTCAAAGAGCCCTCTAGATACCCTAGCAAAGACCTTGTTCACACAGACACCATGCTTCCAGGTTTTGGCCAAAAAAAAAAAAAAACAAACAAAAAACTCATTTTCCCTAAGTCTGCAGTTTTCTGGTCTCTTGCTTGCTGAGAGAGGACAGATGGGTTAGCATAGGATATGTCAGAGTCTTAGGTCTGTTGTACCATACGCCCTCCTATTTCTTCCAAAATTGACAACTCTACATTTGTAATGGATTTCCTCAGCACTTGGTTACGTATGTTTCCTTAAGAACAAAAGCAAAGATAGACCCCAGCTTCCACTGTAGAAAGTAGCACTGGCAGATGCTTCCAGGCAAGGGCAGCACCTGAATGGCTTGAATTAAACACCCTGAAGTCAGAGAGGCCTTCCAACCATGTCAGCCTTATTCAATCAACTTGAATGTCACCTAGAGGACAACTTGGAGCAAATATGCTTCAGAGAAAGTTGGGATATGCTGAGTGTTGTTTATCAAATTGAATGCTATTCTCGTAATGAAAGCACACAAGATCCAAATGGAACTGTTACTACTCTAGTAGAAAATTCTCTCTGCCTGGGTCTCACATTCGCAAAGATCTAAGCAGACAGCAAAAAAGTGCCGGAAATGTGATAGAAAGGTAAATTCTAAACAGATTGTTTGAACTCAAGTTTCTTCACAAGCAAAGTAGAGCTAGAATTGCTGAAAACATTCATTTATCCCTGACTGTGCATCAAAGTACCAGGTAAGTACCTTACTGCATTGTCTAATTTAATTGTCACTACTGTCTCCCAAGATTCCCATTTGGACGTTATATAACGTGCTCAATGTTGGAAAGATAATAACAGATTTCAGTGTACTTTCCACACTAACCATTCCAACCACACCAATTGCTGTTTTATAAACACCTCCTTCTTCACAGTATTCACATCATTGCCCTTGTCCTTAAAGCCACCCTACTCCCTCAGCCACTTAAGACTTCCTCTTCACTCACAGTCTCATTTTCACAGAAAAACTTGTGCTAGCATTAAAACATAAAGAAGAAAAACGGGATTTAATTTAGATACATTTTCCATGTATTTTGTCTAATCATTGTAAATGCTCAATATCACTTTGCACACCTTGTCCTTACCTGTCAGTCTGGATAATACTCGAAGGACTAAAACTTTGCACTAACCAATGTTTTTAGCTAAGTGAGACACCCCCATCTCCAAGTTAGAATTGCAGAATGCATTAAAGGTCCCTGTAGAATCCTTTAATTGTCCTGCCCCAAGATGAACCATAATAGGAGGATTTCATCTCTAGGAAGATAAAAGCGAGATCTAAAAGAGGTCTAGGACTATAGCTCAGTGGTCCAGGACTTACATAGCATGTTCAAGATCCTTTATTTTAAATAAAAATAAAAGAATAAATAAATAGAAAGAAACAGACTAGAGACACATGGAGATAGGAGTTCCAAAAAAAGAGATGTAGGGAAGGATTCTCCATATGAGGCTAGAATATGTATAAAATATTGAGAATATCAGTTCAGGGACAATTAAAGCAGAAAATATTTAATGAGGAGCATGAGAGAGTCCCATGGTTTCCTTTCACTTGCTATCTCATGGCCTATATATATGAACAACATTAGAACACATCAAGAGAGCCAAGATTGTCATCCAGGTCTTTACCCTCTGCAGTATGATGGGATGTGGTCCAGCTAACCACAACCATCACATCTTATTTCCTTGTGTCAGGAGCAAATATGGCAAGTGGAGTGGGGGATGGGCACACAGCCCCATCCAGGTAGAGAAATGTTGGGTGCATAGCTGAAAAACAGTGAAGTCACTCCATTGGGTAAGAGAAAGAAAGATAATAATGGATTCCAGAGAGAAGGAAAATATCAGTACAAATTACATTGTTTTTCCATAAGGAGAAAAAAATAATGCAAAACAATTTTCCTGCACAGATCTGGAAAAGCTCAATTATAGGCCCAGTATGAAAGCACTTTGGTCCACAGTATAAACACAACCTGAGGCAGAACAAAGCACAGAATTGTAGCTGGGATTCCACTCACCAAAAGGTTGGATCTTCGATGTGCAATTCGGCTAGCTTTCTAGGCGGGATCCACTGCAAAGCCAAGTGAGGAAGCGAGCCCCAGACTGCTTAGGCAGTAAAAAACTGGACACAACTGCCAAAATGAAGAAGAAAATTAGGTTAGATGCAAATGAACACAAAACAGCAAACAAACAAACAGAAAACACAAATGCCATCTATCTTCAAAATGTAGGAATGTTGAAATCAGAAACTAAATGAACCTTATTATACACCTTGGGTATCTTTCAACAGAGGAATACAAAGTCTGGTATAAAATATCTTAATCAGTTCAGTTGCTTTGAAGCTGTCATACCATTAATATCAGGGTACAAAATGACCACCATGGTGTTATAGTTTATATATTTGTTATTCCTCAAAGTTGATGCTGTGTATAATATCCTGAGAGGCATGCTGTTAGAATGAGGTAACGATCATATGCATTCCTAGTAATATTCAGGTTTACGTTCAGGCTTCATATATATGAAAGATTTATTTCATCTTAAAATTTAGTCTGGCTCTGAACGTCGTGGCACACACTCCCAGCAACTTGGGAGGCTGAGGCAGGAGGATCACAAGTTCGAGGCTAGCTTCAACAACTTAGCAAGTCTCTGTCTCAAAATTTTTAAAAAATGAGAAGAACTAGGGATATAGTTCTGTGATAGAACAACCATGGGTTCCATCCCCAATACAAAAAAAAAAAGTTACAATTTGACAAACAGTTTGGCCACTACTTCAATGACTTTTAAATTCAAATGTTTGCTAGTGAATACCATTATCAATAGTATGTAGGAACATATTATAAAAAAGAAAGGTCTTAATGACCTCAAGTTGGTCTAAAAAAAAAAAACTAAAATTTTCTTCATCTAAACATGGGCATATACATGAGCCTGTTGCATGAAAAGATGGAATATATAAATCCACCAAAAGTACTTTGTACAGTGCCTGCCACATAGTACTTGTTCAGTACAAGTCACCCATTATTGTCACCCTCACAGCCACTACTCCAAAGCCACATGTCTAAAATTTCATCAAGAAATTTTGGATTCATCTTGTAATAAGTGACTTTTTTGAAAAATGCAACCTCTCCCAAACACACACACATACACACACACTCAGCCTAAAAGAGGTTACATATTCAACTAGTTCTACACTAAGACATCTATGGCTCTCTAGGTCCCCTCATCCTCTGATGAATGGAACTGGAATAATTGGTCAGTGAAAAGGTAACCTCTTAAACACAGCAGAGGGGTGGTGTTGATATTGAATGAAAAAGAAGGAATGACTTTTAAAAATAAATGGCTCTGCTTTCCCAGGTTAGCGCAGGTCATTCCCATCTTGGGCATCAAGGGTATACTTCATGTGTAATACGAGGAGCCCCTCCCCGCTCAGCATGTCCCCAGACTGGATATAAGATCCTCCCGAGAGCTTGAGAACTGCCAGCTCAGCTGAGCCCATCTCAAGTCCCATACACAGCCACACTGCAGGCCACATTCCTAGAGACACTCCATATGAGGTCAAGCAGTGTGTTTAGACCAGTGGCTATATCCTCCCTGACCACCTTGCCCTCTGCAAAGACTCCTGACACTCTGGAATACAATTTTTGAGTGTAAACATGCTGGTCTTGCAGATACAAAGCTTGCTACCATGAAGTGGAGAGTATGGAAGGCAGTTCTTCAGTTGGGGTTTGAATTGTGAGTCTGTCACTCACAAGCACAACACTGTCCAAGGTTCCTGAGACCCACTGAACCTCAGTTTTTTAATCTGTAAAATGGGACTAAAATATCTTCCACACAAAATTGAGTAATATTGAAAGTCAAGGCTTCTGCCACACCTGGGGACACAACCAACATTAATCACCACAATGGCCTTCCTTGTTAAGTCACCTTCCTTCTTATAGTATCTTGGTTCAGTAGCTGTAAGTATATAGTTGTTTAATCAAGACTATGTATCTTTAAAAGAGTGACGAGTGATGAGACTAGGAAGAATTACAGACCTTGTATAAATGTGCTTTGTTCTTGTTTTGTTATTTTGGGGGTTCTCAAGTTGGCAATCCGAGCCCAGCAAAGCAGTGTGGCTCTTTGATTCCCTTCTTAGAAACTCTGCAGTCTTTATCATTGTTATATCACACAACTTTAGCACTTAATTATATCCTACCTCGGAATAATTAGGTGTCCTTATAATCATGTCTGTTTACTCATTTGTGAAGCTCTGATCCTTTAATCTCTCCTGAATATTAGTTTTTAATTCTATTAAGAGCCACAATTTAACAATTTTATTACTAAGTAACATTGTAAGAATATTTTCCAGAAGATTCACCAATGGGTGAAATCAAAAATTACTTTGATAATTAAAAGAAGTATAAAATCATAACATTTCACCCGGAAGGGGGAAGCTGTGCAGCCCTAGGTGTCTCTGCCCCTCGACTGAGACTGCCTCAGAAAGCATGCGGTGGGGTCAGATGTGCCTCCCAGTGAATCAACAATTTTGTTCTGAAGATAAGCTACAAACTCTCTGGAATAACAGGAGTCTATGTAATAAGACCACTGACAATTTTAGGCAATAGAGCAATGTTCCTTGCTTTGTTGTTTCATATAATATTAATTGTGAATTTAAAGACCTGCTGTTAGAATGCAAAACAAAAACAGGCACGGCCAGTGTACACATGGTCCACTGGGTATGGTGGACTGAAGAAATGAGCAAGCCCCACAGTTCAATGCCTGCTTGAACCCTCAGCAGAAACCCTCCCTAGCCGTGTGATGCTAGAAAAATTATAGCCCTCTGCATTTCCCAGACTCCTGGGTAAGAGGGATAATAACAGAATCTAACTCATGGGATTGCTCTAAAGATCATACAGGTAATACATGCATAAAATAAGACTGGCATAAAATTATTATTTATTTATTATTATTAGAGAAATAGAATTATATAAAAATTCACTGATTTCTAAACTTTCAAATGCACCCCAAATTTTGTTATAGGCATTATGAATATCCCTCAAGCTAGTAACTGAGAAATATTTTTAGATCAGTGTATTTCTCTCATCAAATATTCAATAACAAATGGCACATTCTTTAAGATAATACATTTACTGAATTTTGTTATTAGGACCTATCTATGTTAAGATCTGTCAGATAAAGCTAAAATTAACTAAAATTCAGTGCCTTATTCATTAAATGATTATAAAATAATATAATTAAGTAAACCCAAACTTCATAGCATTTTTTTCTAAAATACAAATTGCTTTTACATTTTACACACAGAATTTTATATAACTGCAATGTGATATGACCTGGATTTTGGGAATTATTTTTGAATATTTTCTTGTAGTATCATAGTGAAGAAAACCTAAATGCTTCAGTTGAAATAGGAGTGCAAGTCATTCAAAAGCACAAGTTAATAATAAACACTGCTTACATTTTGTTGAGAATCTTCCTAACTATCTCCATAAATAAACTCATCTGGTATAGATAAAAAATTGTACATAAAGGAGACAATATCCTTCACTGACTTTATTATAAAATATTTTTTCTAATAAAATGTATTTTATAGATTGCTGATGGCAGCCAATGTGGACACACTTAGGAGTCAAATAAATTATTTTAACTTTCCATTTAACATTTGTAGGAAGTTTGAAATATTTAAATATCCTATTTAAAAGTTTTATAAAAGAAGCAATTTAAAATAATTAAAAATTATTTACACTTGGGGAATAATTTAGGGATGCCTTGATTTTTATCTTTTAGATAGATTTTCTCCACCATTAAACATAAAAATCAAAAAAAAAAAAAAAAAGCAAACTTCAGACTGTATGTTACACAAATGCCACAAATGGAAGTGATCAAGAAAAGCCTATAAAAAGCCACACAATAGGAATAAAACTTGCAAGATGTTGTTATCTTCATTCAAACTACCAGTTTCCTTAATGGAAATTAAGTTTATAGGCTTAAGAGAAATATTAACAATTTCCCCTTCAGATATGAAGAGAATAATATTACAATGTGAGGAATGGGAGATTAGTAAATGCAAATTAATTGACTTCTTTCGAATGAATAAAAATAAAGATTTCACGGACAGAAAAATATGAGCCTATCAGTTTCATTCCACACACAGAGGAAAATGAAATGGCAAGTTCAAATGAATGAATTTCATAACATTCAAGCCAGTTTGCATTTGACTATTCATATAACGGTTTAGGAACTTCAGCCTTATTCAAAAATAGAATATTCTAAGTTGAAATTACAGATTTCTCTGTTACTTAATAAGGAAATTTTATCCTGAGAAATTTAGACTTGCTGCAGCTTTATACCACAGAAAATTATTATTTGATCTGGGTATACTAAAACTAGTCAATGAATATATTCACTCATTTTTTTCCTTTTTTTTTTTTTTTTTTGGAGAAATACTTCGTTGAGTGGTGATTGTGTACTAGATTCCATTCAAGCTCTGGGCCTATGCTGTGAAATGCGCCAACCATCTGCCATATGCAGCTATTGAAATGTGGCTAGTTTTCAATGATGTGCGATGTAAGGGTGGAACACATACCTTGCTTCACAGATTCAGTATAAAAAATGTAAAGTATATCAACAACATGTTTATTTTGGTTGCACATTGAAAAGTACAGTTTGCTATATTAGGTCAAAAATATATATAGTAAGACAATTTCCCAGTTTTCCTTTCACTATTTTAATGGGTCTATTTGATATTTTTCAGTAACACATGTTGCTTACTTGCAGACAGCCCTCCCCCAGAAAATACTGGTGGTATACAAAGAACACAGGCCTGTGTATTCATGGAGTTGGCCTGCTTATGGCCAGATGCTAATGCTGCTTAAGGACATGTGTCAGATGCTACGGATGGAGCATTAAAGTAAGAGACATGAGCCAACCCCTGAAACTTTGCCATGTAGTAGTATGCATCAAAAGTCACTAAAATGATGATGCTATTAAATATAGATAACTGAAAATATAACATGGTTTCATGCAAAGATAATTTAATTCCTCCTCTAAAATTATGGTTTTGTACATTGCAACTCACTTCCTCTATCACGCGAAGCATGTGGCCAGTGCACACTGGTCTTATGAATGTGGTCCTCAGGTTCCAGGGAGAAAGGCAGATTTCATATTGTATTTGCTTTTAGTGGCAAATTTGTATAGTAGAGCAAGAGAGTGTCCTCATTATAAATGCTGTTTGAAATGCGCTCATATCCCCAAGCTAGCTAAGCTGGATCTTAGGAGGCGAGAATTAAGAGAATACATTTCAAAACATCCAGAAGCCCCTGAAGCCACCTTCAGGATCCGAAGGCCCACTGTGGTTCTGACAAATAGATTAGAGAACTATCAAATACGTGTCAGAGATTAATGAGCAGAGGATGATATTTGGTGGTCCTGACCAACTTCACAAAGAAATGATGGCCATCCAAACAGCAGTGACAAGGTTTGCTTAGAAGAGCTTTAAAATGGCATGAACCAGATTTTTAAATATGTTTTATTCTCTCTAAAAATCACTTCTGTCCAAGGAAGACTTTTATTCTTGCTATATGGAATCTTGGAATCATGGAATTTTCACTTCTTAAGATAACATTTCAATTAATTTAATTCATCCTCTTCTTCATCCAGAGATTTCCACAATAATCTGTCAAATGCTGGCATGGTTTTGCTTAGAATACATAGCTTCTATCATAAAGATGCACCCAACCAATCCAAACACAATCATATTTACGACATTCAAATGCAGGGTATGTGATTCAAAGCTTATGTTCAAAGGCTTGAGGAAAAGGGAAAAAAATCTACAGAAGTTTAAAAAGATACTCTATGTAATACCAATTCATTAAGCAATTTTGAAAGGGTCAAATCCTATTTTGCTTAAGGGTTATCTGATACAGAAATTACCAGAGTTATATCAAATATGCACTCTCTTCCTGCTCATTTTCTGAGTGAATAAATATGAGACCAATTTTATACAGAATCACTTCAACTTGAACTAATAATTGTGTATTGCATGCCTAGGATAATGTTTGTTTCAGAAGGATACATATAAAAAGGAATGCAGAAGAAAACATCAAATCAGTCACTAATTATAATTAATTCGAAGATAGTTGAGGTTCATTTACTTTTGCTAAAGTATATAAAATAGTACTCATATGGAAGCCTAAAGTGCAATCAATTGAGTACTAGATTATATAAGGATCATTTTTATTTACTGAGTAACTTTAGGATTCAAAATACCATTTTTGGTGACAAGTTGGAATAAACAATTTTGTAAGACTCTTCAGAAACTGTGGACCTTTTGTTGTTATTTAATTTGAAAGAAGTACGCGGTTCTTTTTTAAAAAAATGTGAAATCATTAAGAAAAATAAACTTGCTGAAAGACGTTGCTTGGGATTTGATTTGCATTGGAACATACTGGGACATGTGTTATTGAAATATATAAGGAGATTTATAAATTTATCATCATCTCTTTTTAAATGTGGACAGATGGGGAACTAACCAATAGAAGAAGAATGTTTTTTCAATGATGAAGAGTCTGACCTTTGTGCATGGAGGCCTCAGACTATTGCTTTGATTTATAAGATAGTAATTACTACACTTAACCTCTATTCACAGCAAACTATTTAAATGTTCATCTGATCCTTTCAAATATCACCCACAACATCCCTCAAAGAGTTCTGTGTTCTTCTCGTATTTGTTCACTGATATGGAAACAAATGAGCCCCTTCCCTGAATTCCTACATCCTGCATTCCTACCATTTAGGGGAAATTGCTGGAATAAGAGAGTGAAAAGTGATCAAGTGAACTGACCATCTAAAATTGTACATCAATAAATAATCACCCTTGGGGAGAGCATGGTGAGAAATACAGAATGACCACGAACATAGAATGATCACTGCCTTCCACAAAAGCTATAAAATTATAAAAGAAAAAAAAAGTACAAACCTTCACTTTGTAAGTAATTTGGTTTTCAAACACACAAATCCTGAGGAGTGCTGAAATATAATAAATTTTACTGAAAGCATTAAGTAGAGAATTTTTCACACACACAACTTTAAAATATAACTGTCCTAGTAATCCAGTTCATGTACAAAAACTTTTGAAGCACCTTTCAATTGGCTTCATCAGCATTCAGTTTGAAATGAGCAATTTACAAATAACCATAATTGATTTCTATCTGTGCCTCAACAGAAACTCCCAGTGGACTTTTATTTATTGACACGTTATTAGCTATCACCATATTTTACTTGTAGTTGGCAGGGAAAAAAATGAAATTGTATCTCTTTAAAAATTAACTCATATTTCTCCCCCCATTCTAACCTCATACACCCATTTGTTTGTGCATACACACACTCACACAAACACACACATATGCACACATTGTCTCTACATACATATGTACACACCAACTAAATACAGACCATAGTACTGGAAGGAATTTACTCTATGTTGAATATTTCAGAGGAATAGAGTGGAGAAGGGGGTAGAGAAATGTGGAAATGACATGTGTTTGCAATATTTTGAACATTCAAGATCCCATATACCAAATGTCATATAGATATAATTATACTTTGGGATTTTTTTTAAAGTACAACCATTAAACAAACCAGGCTGTTAGAATATTAAAATAAAAGGTTATGTTCTAAATTTTTAAATACAAAGCATGTGTATTTTAATCACATTGCTATGAGATCTAATGGCATCAATAAAAATTAGGAAAACATTCAAAATCAATTTCAGAGTTAAAAATCCTCATGGAGTAAGGTGCTAGAAGAAATAATGTGATTTTTTTTTAAAGGAGAAATAAAAATGACCCAATTATTTACTGTGTTATTCTCACCAACATGAACTGTACCCTTTAAAGCATAAATTCTCCATTAGGAGTAAATTTAACCACACTTGAAACAAGAAATCAGCATGATTACTATATTAAAAAAATTTTCCAGAAAATCATTATATTAAGCAGCAAACAAATGCCTTCATCCCTTTCACTACCCTCCCTCTAATTAATTAACAGATTGGCACAGTCTAAGAACTAAATTTATTTTCAATTAAAATAAGAAGCCCATATGTCATGATAATTTTTGTTACTATTTCTAATGCGCAAAACAAAGGTTTGCTTTTAGCATTGAACATAGTAATCACAACAAATCCTTTAATTTTCAATAACTCTAAGGATACTTCAAGAGTTGTTCTCCTAGCAAGGTACTACCTCAATAGTTAATCCTATTAAGAACTGAGCCATGTACTGCAACTAAATCCGCCAGGGAATTTAGGAATCAGAGGCTTATGCACACTCAGAAGGCAGCGACTTTTATAAAGGGCTCTATTATATGAGGGACAAAAGAATACCACTTGTGTACTTAAATATCATCTGCTTTTCCTTCCAAAATACTCCATTTTTAAGTAAAGATATGTGATTTAAATGTATTTAGAATTTAGCTTTTGGCACGGCTCTCGTTTCTGGTAGAAGTGCCATCTGCGGGCCCCATGGCTCACTCGTAATGATATGCTTACAAGCTGCTTCCCCTTTCTGCACAATGTACCCTTTCACTTTAACATACATTTTCCATAAATTTTTGAATAACAAATTGGGCTGTGGAAGTTTGTTGAAACGGGACAGGAGAAATGCCTGTAGGCTAGAAAATGACGACTTTGCTAAGGGAATTGGTGTAGGAGGAAAATATCCACTCCCCTGCCCAAGCTCCCTGCCACCACAGCCCCCAGTCCACCCAGCCTGAGCTGTGATCCTTCAAAAGTGCAGAGGAACCTTCTCCCTGGATAGGTTAGGTCTGTACATTAACTTGGGCAAAGAGCCCACATGCCTGCCATCCATTACACCTGCTGGGTGACAAACAGACGAGAGTCACAAAGCAGCCTCCCAACATTTGATCTCCTGATATTGCCAGATGTCCTCCACTTACAGTCAAACATAACCACAGTCATTAATACAGCTCACCAGGCTGGCGTTTAATCGAGGGAAAATGTTGAAATCTAAAACCCGAACTACCCAAAGCTTTTGATGTGTGAACTTGTAAGCTAGTAAATATGTTTCAATTTGTATAACTTTCTGTTTCAGAGAACTTATTTCATTGTCATGATGGGAACTGGTACAAGCAGGCAGATTGTACACGTTTCAAGAAGGAAGACCTGTAGTGTGAAGCATTTGGCTTCTGAATTTTGAATTTAAGCAACAGAATTTACCTTCACTGTATCTGTTATATGCACAAACACAATAGAATTGTCTGGACTGTGAGCTTTAATTCAAATACACCACTTAACTGAAAGGTAAGTAAGCAAAAAAAAAAAAAAAAAAAAAAAAAAACTAAAGTCAAAGGAAGATTTAGACAGAAAAAAATCTAGGTGCCCTTCTACTCACTTCCTCCCTGTTTCAACAGACTCATTAAATTATCTACTGATAAGATTTGATGAGGGAATTCAAAACAATCAGATGCCCAGGTACATTTCAGATCTACCAAATAAGAGCCTCCAAAGGTGAGCTCTAGGAATTTTAAAAGTTCCTGTTTAAGGCTTTTGAATATAGTCTTAGTCTTCAACTTGGCACTCCTGGAACTGCTCATGATAACACAGCTTAGCAGTTTGACTTTATTCTTTTCTATTTTGGAAATGTTTACTGTGTCTGGCTCTGGGCTCTTAGTATGCACCGTCTACAAGACAAAGGCTTATCTCTGGAGAGTCAATACGTGGCTCTAGTGACAGTCATGGGATACCTAATCTTATGAGACAGAAATGATTCTTATATAAAAGGTAAAAGATGAAAAAGAGACTTGAAATACTTTCTAGAAACTTAGGACATGGGAAATTTCTGGAACCTTTGAGAATGAAAAAAAAAATCACTAGAACTACCACAAATACTCTCAACATCTATGTGTTAGAGGGACTCTGACTTTTTCAAGAGAATAAGGTTGACATTAAGCATTAAGGAGGAAGCCAGAAGGATTGCAGCCCCTTTCAGCATCCATTCAGTATTAAACTTCTTTCCATTTAGCTCTCCCTCCATCTGGCTTCCTCTCTCTCTGGATTGAATAGATTTTCTCTTCAGAGAGGTTTTCACTGATGAGCTCCAGGGGTCCCCAGTTATTTTTGCTTGATAGTTCTATTTGTTTCCTTGAACTTATTGCTCTTCTTCTTCTTTTTTAAACATCTCTTCTCTGTCTCCTTGTAACAGAGCTGAGGCCTTCCTGTCTTGCTCAGTTGTCCCCAGGGGCCCAGAGCACCACCAGGCAAGGAGCAGCTATCTAAGAGATGACTGAATGAATAAATTAATGAATCAAGAATAGTTATATCAGTTGAGCATCCCTCATCTGAAAATCTGGACTCCAAAATGCACTGAAATTCAAGTTGTACTATGATACCGTATGAGGAAAATTCCACAGTGTGAAACTTGTTTTCATTCACAAAATTATTAAAAATATTATATAAAATCTCCTTCAGGCTCTGCATACAAGATATCTAAGTAACATACATGAATTTTATGTTTAGATTTGAGTCCCATCCCCAAGCCATCACATATAATATGAATATATGAAAATCAAAATCAAAATTCAAAACAATTCTAATCCTGAGGTAAGGTAAGGGATTCTCAACCTGTGCTTGGCATTCTTTGATTCCTTCTGTTACCAGACTTGGTTTTGTTTTTCAATACATTTTCCTGGACATATAGCTTTAGTAAATTTTTACTTTGAGATCTTCCCTGATTCTGATTCTTTTTTGTTTCTCTTTGGCCCATCTGCCATGTAGCTTTTATCTACTGGGGAAACTTGTTCTTGAGCCCAAACGAATAGCAATTCACTTTTACCTGAATCTAATATGCTCTCAAACCACCTCTCACTAGAATTTTTAGAATGTCCACATTAGCCTTCTGATGGGACAGAAATCCAAATCACATTCAAATCTTACACTCCATACTAACAATGAACAACAACAACAAATTCCCTCAAAGAGAAAAATACTGGAGGGATTTCTCTTAGGTCAAGGCAGTAGAGGAGAAACTCAGACCATCAGTTCATAGAATATGAGGAATTAAACATTGAAATCACTGCTTTATGGCTTTTGGTAACTGTGGCCCATATTAAATCAGGCTTAAAAATACTAAGTGCTATTAAGCCACTTTTATTTTAGCTTTTTCTCCAGCTGCTCACCCCATCCCTGCAACTTCATAGCACCTACTAATGGAAAGTGAGCTCAGATTCTATTGACAGTTTCATGACAAGCCATACTTCACCTTCCATTGTCCAGTCTTCTTAGCTGTTCATTATCTTGACTGCTGTGCCTACGAGATAATGATACACTCTGCTTCTACCCCTGACTATAACACATTTTTGCTCCAGGGTTCCTTTTAATTGAAACACACTCTCTGTGTTACTGTTTTTGGTGTAAAATGTAAACACATTTAACACAAGAATTCAGTTCATATTTGCTTCACCAATAGGAAGTATCTAAAAAAGTCACCTGCCTCCAGAAGAATGATTGAAGGATTTTTTTTGAGACAATATTTTTTTTATTCTTTTCTTTCATTCCCTTTTGTTGCTTCTGTGGATGTGATAATCAATTGCCTCTGTGAGAAAAAAAAAAAAAAACTATGATGGGCATCCCTACTATTTCTCTGAGGGTCCCAAATCAATTCAAAAAATATTGAATCATGTTTCACCAATTTTGGCACATATAATTGACAAAAAGTGTTTTTACTATAAGAAGGGGGCCTAATGAATTGTCTCTGTTAAACAAGTCTATTGGAAATTGCATTAAGTAGTCAGTCATCAATTGACTAGAATAGGATTGCCCTGTTTCAGGGGCAGTTTCAGGGCCAAAACACTGCCCATGCTCAGCAGATATTCTCAGAAACTGAGCTCTCATTGGAAAACTGAATTATTTTCTCCAAAAACATGTTTTTTAAGAATGCATGTACAAGATATATTAGGACTTACTTGGGAAGGGGGAGCTGGAAGGAAGAGAATTTTACTGTCTCTTACAGGTTAATAGGCATTAACTAGGATCAAGGCTCTGTGTATGTGATTATATGTGCACACACATGAATGTTGTGCTTAGGGAGATTAACCATTCACTTTTAGAAGTAAAGTTTTCTTAAATATTAATTGATGAAGAATCAGTTAGAAATAATTTAATATTTCAGAGCACTGGGACCTCTCTTAGAGAGTCTAATTCAAAAAGTCTGGGTTAGGGTCCACACATCTCAGTTTTAAACAAGAAACAACAGGTGATTCTACTACAGTTGGTCTATAACCACCATATCCAATATGGCAGCCATTGAGCATTAAGAACATGGCTAGTCTACACTGAGGAGAAGACAATGTTGAAAACACAGGATATAAAAGACTCTCTCTCTCTCTCTCTCTCTCTCTCTCTCTCTCTCTCTATATATATATATATATATATATATATATATATATATATATCATGAAAATATAACATATCATTCTAATCATTGTCATATTGGTTAAATGCTGAAATGATAACATTTTAGATATTATGGGTTTAATAAAAGGATTTTTAAAATTAATTTCACATATCTCTTTTTATTTTTCAAACATGGCTACTAGAAAATTTAAATATGTATATATGCCTCACATTTGAACTTCTAATGGACATTATATCTTTACCTGAAATAATTTTTCTGTTGTATGGCATTAATAAGTGCCCATTCAAGGGCAAGGGTAGTAAATAATGCTTAACCATGATAGTGGGACCAAATATGTATGATCAAGTTTGTAGTAAGATGTGCTTACAAGCCTCCACAAATATCTAACAAAGATATATACATTGATGAAAATGCCACATGCATACATTTCTACATAATTTTGGTTTTAATTTATAAAAAGTCCCAGGTGTGGCCAGTTCTCAACTTCAACTCTGAAATTGAGTTTGTATGTGTGGACATGGGTTATGCTCTTCACTACAGAGCATGCTTTTCCATGCAGTGAAGGTCACCTACAGGGGAGTAAAAATACTCAGAATGGAAACTGGTAAGTATTATCAACTATAGTTTTAACTAGTGTAAGCTATACGATGGCATCAACAGGTATACCCTGGAATGTTTACCATGCTTGTAAACATTCTCTCTACTGGCTAATGTACTAAGAATTCCAAAGAGCTGATGTATACTGGAGCTTCCAACATCAATGCATTAGGAATTTTTTATACTCCATTGTTAGTCTACTATGCTGGGGTTTGTACATTTATTTTCACACTACTCTGTTTTAATGATGGTGAGGGAATTCCAGTCTTGATGTTCCTGACCCATAGGCTACACATTCATATTTAGATGAAGAGATAAATCAGATATCTACTAATTTTCTTAGTTCACAATATTCAGAGTGGCTGAGTGAAATTTTCGTGGTGCCCCTAGGGAAATAGAAGTATCTAACTGTTTCATTCATTAAGCAGTTAGGTACAAACAACTTAATATTAGTAATGTGGGAAGGTGTCCCTGTCATTCCCTTGAATATTTAATATGTCTTACAGATCCCAAGTATGTTTGTTAAACTCACCCATTCTCCCCAAGGCCATTTGAGAAGAGTAATACTTGTTTTAAATGGTCAAGAAATCAAAGCAAAACTGAGTACTCTCTATAGGACAGAACATACCCAATGTCAATAGTTACTTAAATCTGGTTTTCAACACATTTTAATTATTCCAGTTTATAAAAGTCAGCATTCTATTGCACCCTTGGTCAACTATCCTAAAGCTCATATTTAGTATTAAGCATGAGTCAATAAGCTGATCAATCAACAAAGTATTTATCAAGTGCCTGTTATAGCTCCTGTTATAGGTGATTCTACTACAGTTGGTCTATAACCACCGTATCTAGTCTGAAACAGCTTTGATCCTGTGATTCATCTACTGATATTTCTTAATTTCATGTTTTCCACATTTTTCTAATAGATACCAGCCACATGACTCAGGAAAGAGGAAGATAAGATTATTTGTTATTATTGTCATCTAAATTTGAATTTTTCTATTTCTTCACATAATGGTTTTTTGTTTTTGTTTTGTTTTGTTTTGTTTCATTTTTTACCTATGACTTAAACATTTTGTAACAGCTAGGAAGTTTTGGGACATTCTGAAAATAAACAAGATGTTGCTATCATTTTGCAGACAGGGGAAGGAATCTAAACAATGTGGCACTTAATCAATGGTTAAACTTGTCTTCTAACTTCCATTTCCTGATCTAGCCTGTAAAGGTAATAGGAGTTACATCTCCATCCTAACAGGAAATTAAAAAAAAAAAAAAAAGCAACAACTCTTCACCAGACAAACTGCTACCCCCTACACATTTAAAGACAGACATACAAATGCAGAGAATCACAACTTACTGAAGCAGAAACCCTTGGAACACAGTGAAGTACTTCATGAACCTCTGGGCTCACTGTGAACAGCACCAAGAATTAAAAATGCAGCATGACCCATCACAGGGGGCTCTCACCCTTTTGTGAGTTTTACCCCCCAGGGTTCTGCCATTTCCTGAAAAGCAAGAATACCTTTGTGCTTGTGATAGGGGAAGGGTAAGGCAACCATTTTGAACCACACCAACAGTTTGCTCTTCTTAATAAGATCTGCCCTCTGAGAAGCTATTTTTATCAGAGCCTCACCTGTGGAGGATTTGTCAGAGCCTAATTTTCCTTTGGGAGGAGAAATATCAACTCCAGTGCTAGACTTCCATATGTGTGAAGGAAAAGTGGCAAATCTGCTCCCCACAGCTCCCCTTCCCATCACTATGTGCTTTCTGACAGGGGCAGCAGCCCTGAGAAGCCCTGTTACAGAGTCCAAGTTCACAAGCACAATCAGGGGACAACAAGGCACCTCTCCCCACACCTTACCACTACATTACTAAAAGACTATCTATCTAGTGTGTCAGGCCCACCTTTAAACAAAAATAGTATAAAGGGATAAAAAAAAAAGGGCAAAAGCCACAGTTGGAAGAGACTGAACGTGCCATGAGAAACAGACTCAGATACTACAGAAATGTTAGAATGAGCAGAACAGGAATTTTTAAAAACGATGATCAGCAGACTTAGAGACTTTATTGGAAAGGAAGTCAGCACACAAAACATATCAGCAGTCTAAGCAGAGAGAGAAACATTTTACGAAGCAATCAAAAGAAATGCAAGAGATCTCGTACACTGTGTCAAGACAGAGAATTGCCATCAATGGCTCATTAAAATTGATACTGCTGAAAAAAGAATATCTGAGCTGGAGTTTATGACAATACAAACTTTCAAACATGAAGAGAAGTAAAAAAAAAAAAAACTGGGGTGAAGGGAGAAAAGCATATCCAAGCATTGTGGAGCAAACTCACATGTACAGGTGTAGGACATGTGTCAAGAGTATACCAGAAGAAAAGAAAAAGGAACAGAAGTAATAACTAGTAACTGAGAATTACCCCAAATCAATGTCAGACATCAAACCACAGATCCAGGAAGCTTAGACACCAAAAGAAAGAATGCAAAACAAACAAAAAATAAATTAAAAGTACACCCAAGTATATTCCAGTCAAACTTCAGAAAGTTGAAAACAAATTAAAGATTAGGAGCTGGAGGATATAGCTCAGTGTTAGAATACTTGCTTGGTACATGGGAGGCCCAGGCTCAATCCCCAGCACCACAAAAATTAAGTAAATAAGTAAATGCTATCAAAAGAAGCCAGAGATTTAAAAACAAAAGGGCAAAGATTTACATCCAATTACTTCTCAGGAAGCCATGCAAGTAAAAATAGAGCAGATGATACACATAAAATTGTTGAGAAAAAAAAAAAAAGCCAGGTAACCCAGAGGTCTGTGTACTGTGATATCATCCTTCATAGGTAAGGAGGAATAGTTTATCAGATAAACAAAAATTGTGGGACTTTGGTACTAGGAGAACTGCCTTGAGAGAAATGTTAAATTCTTCAAAGAGAAGGAAATAACATAGGGCAGAAACCAGGATCCACATAAAGAAAGAAAGAGGTCAGAGCATGAATACCTGAAGGCAGAACACAGTCTTCTACTCATTCTTAACTGACATATGACATAACACATAACAGTATGTTCCAAATAATGAAAGCAACAATGTGTTCACTTAAATATGCTTTATGTATATATATATATATATATATATATATATATATATATATATATATATATACATACACATCAGAATATTTGTATTTAAAAACTGGGTATATTTCCTGTTCTTTATTGTATGGCAGTTGCAGCACTCATGAAGCTGTGTAGTCTAATTTGAAAGTGAACTTGGATTAATTGTAAAAGTGTATTTCAAACTCTAGGATGACCACTATATAAGAGAAACGAAGAAGTACAAATGATATGTAATAAAGAAGGGGAAATAAATCATACAAAATGCCCAATTAAAACCATAAAATCTTGGAAGATGAAAATAGAAACGATTGAAAAATAAGAGTATCTGATTCAAATGTATGTCAAGATCATTGTACTGTCATGTGTAACTAATTAAAACAAATTTAAAAAATTAAAAACTAAAAAAAAGAAAAAGAAAAATAAGAGCAAAAGTAAAAAATAGCAAATATGGTAGACAGTAATCTAATGTATCAATAATCACTTTAAAACCTAAAGAGCTAAATACATCAGCTAAAAGATAGAGATAGTCAAAGGGGATCAGCAATCCAGCAGGCAGAAAATCAGTAAGGACACAGTCCAGAGAAATGACATCTATGAACCATTTCATCCAGCATCTTCTCAATGTCCATGGAACATTCACCAAGGTAGACCACACTCTAGGCTACAAAACACACCTTAGTGAATTTAAAATGATAGAAATCAAACAACTTCTTCTCTCAGACCATAATAAAATTAAAGTGCAAATCAGTAACAAAAAGATGAAGAAAAGAATTCTAACATATTTCCAAATAACACACGGGTCAAAAAAAGGAATCTTGACAGAAATTTCAAAGTATTTTGAACTAAATGAAAATGAAAGTAAAACCTATTAAAATGTATATCTCCAGTATGAGCAGGGGAGAGAAATTTCTAGAATTTGGATGTTTATTTAGAAAAGAAGATCTAAAAATCCATCACCTAAGTTTCACCTTAAGAAATTAAAGGATGAAGGGTAAATAAATTCAACAGGCACAAGTAAAAAAAATAATGAAAATTAGAGCAGAAAATGAAGAAACTGAAAACAGGATATCAAGAGAGAAAAATCAACAAAATAAAAGTTCTTTGAAAATTTCATTAAAATCAATATAACTGTAACCAGGATAACTAAGGAAAAAAGATAAAGAACACGAATTATCAACATCAGAAATAAGAGCGGGGAAAGCATTATAGGTAATATAAGCATTAAAAAGATTTGTTAAAGGATACAAAAAACAGCAGTTGAAACTTGATAGCCTTGATGAAGTGGACCATTTCATCAAAAGACTCAACCTACACAAACTCATATGAGAAGAAAGAGACTATCTGAATAGGTTTATAGCTATTGAAGAAATGGAATCTATAACCAACAATGTGATCACTAATATATTCCACTGTACATTTAAGGAAGACAGTATACCAGTTCTCAGCAATCTCTTCCAGAGGGTAGATGGAGAGGGCATACTTCTCAATCACTTTATGAGACTAGCATGAACCCCAATGCCCAAACCAAAGACCTAAAGTAAAGGAAACTGGGCTGAGCATGTAGCTCAGTGGTAGAGCCCTCACCTAGCAGGCATGAGGCCATAGGTCCAATCCGCAGCATGGGGAAAAAAAAAAGAAAAAGAAAACTGGAGACCAATATAAACATTGATGCAGAAATCCTCAACAAAATACTCGCAAATAAAATGCAGCAACAACAACAACAAAAATTATATACCACAATTAAGTGAGATTTTCCCAGGGATGCAAGCCTAGTTTAAATTTGAAAATCAATTCTTTTTTTTTAATCTATCACAGGCTAAAGAAGGTTGAAACTGGTCTAAAACATAAAATGCTCTAAAGAAAAATAAAACTGACTCTCAAAACGAAGCGCCTGGAAAATATCCATGTTGACTCATGTAACTTTATAAAATGATGAGGTGGTAAACGTGCAGGATAAGTACCCTGTTGTGTAAAGTGATTGGAAAAATTGATCATTCCAACCAATTAGGAGTTATTAAAGGCACTAGAGCATGGACAGATTCTTTACACCTGATATCTGGGGACTGTAAACAGTATAAACGGAAGCACTAAGTCCAATTTATTCAGAGGCAAGGGGATGTGACCACTCCATTAGCACATATAAACACCTGCTTCAAAAGCATGTCCGATCATTTCACAACAGTGACCAAGTGCCTACTATGGAGAGGACACCATTCAACCTTCGGGGGGAGGGGCAAGTAAGACTTATACTCTTTTAACAAGACATGACTAGGGTGTTAGTAGAGTTAATACAATTTCATGTTATATGGATAAGAATAATTTTTTTTCAAGTTTCAGTGTAATAAGTGTAATAAAAGAAATAGAGTCTATTGTAGAAGAGTCAAATGCTGGAATAAACTACTCTGTCTGGGGAGAGGGTAGCAAAGGGCCACATTCTGAAAGATAGAAAAACCCCACCAGGTTAGTTTTTCTAGGAGAGGAAGAATTTTCCTCGAAGGAGCAGCATGAAGCAGGCACAGAAAGTGAGGGACTTGTTCAGAAGACAGCCATTTGGCTGTAACATCAGGTATTTAAATTAAAGTTGGCAGAAGCCAGACTGGAGAATAGTAAATGGCAGGTTAGACTAGAGTTAATCTAGAGTGGGGGAGGAGGAGCGGAGAATTTTAAGCAATGGAAGATGACATGACTCTTATTGAGATTTTGAAAAGATCTAATCAACTAGATTTTGGTTGGATATAAGAAGAGGTAAAAAGGTGATTTAATAAAACCATATTCCAGGGTGCCCAGGAAAATAAGATAAAGTTTACTTGGAAAAGACTGTCAGGAAACTCACATCTTAGCTTACAATGTAAATTTTGCATTAAGAGTCTATACTGTAGTAACACCAACATCGCTACAATTCTCAGAGGAATGAATATTTCAAAACCTGATAGTCCAGGAATGTAGTGTACTAAGTCAACTTAAGTGAATTCTGAGAGTTGATTCTCTCTCATACAAATGAAATATGGTTGAAGTAATTCATTGTTTTCTAACATGTCTTTTAAAAGCAGCATAACTTGGTGGATCGTCTACTACATTGCACTTTCAAAGGACCATTTAAAATAAAGCACCACCAAATCCTCTGTGTATGTGGAACAATGTTAAATTCCCGCTCTGCTTCAAGCATAATTAGGTACCCATAACACCATAAAAGTTTTATTAAATTACGGTATTGGGAATGAAATGTAAATTTGTCTTCCAATATGATGTTGGCATTTCAACCTTCTTTTTTTCCAGCTTGAATATCATTAATAGTAAAAGTTCAGGGAATTAGTATAGCTGAAGTATTGGGCAGAATTGAAGGTGTCACATAGAAATAAATGTTAGCACAATTAAATTTTTGAGTCATGCTTCATCTCTTCTGTTCTTCCTGTTTTTAAAATATCTATTATTGATATCATTTCTTATTATAAACTAAATGGTCAGATTGGGTTAAAAACAAAATATCATTTTTCAATTAGCTTTTTATTTGGCTTGTGAAAGATGGGAGACCAATGGCTTTACCTTTAAATTGGTTGTACTACAAAATACCAAAAAAAATAATAATAATAAGCATTATAAGCAACATATATCTACTCAAATTCAAAAGTACAAAGAAAAGACTTTAAAGGGAATATATATTTTTCTTAACACCATGAGAACAGAAAAATGTATTTACACTTCAAATGAACTGAAAAAAATAAAAACAAATATTGATATATTTGATCTGCAATATGAAAGGGACATGGGTAAAAATCATGAAATTCAGGTACTTGTAAGGTATACTTGAGTACTCCAAATTAAAAAAAAAAAAAAAAAAAAAAGCTAACCTAAAAAAAATTTCAGCTGTACCTGAATAGGGAAAATTTTCATTTTTAGGAAAGGAAAATGCTGACTTTATTTCAGACAATTCACCTTGCACCAATATAATAAGTCACCAATGCAAATATTTTCAGGAACAACATCTGTCTATAATATGTCCTGAGCGAGCAAAAGTCTTCCCACCTTCCCCCATGCTCAGGGAGATCTAACCCAAGGAGACTGTGAACAGTTTTCCATTTTGTTTCTCATCAGAGTCTCCCGAGAGGCAAAGGACAGGACAACCCTATGCCACAATATCTGAAGCATGGTTCAACCTGGTGTCCTCATAGATGGAGTCTACACCCCAAGGCTGTTTCGCTCCCCGCACCCCCTACAAACCACCATTTGCTCCAAATGATAAAATTACAGCCTCAAGGAAAATCACACCTTTAAAAGAAATTGTTTGTCTTGGCTGTTCTCATAGAGAAGCTGAATTTTCCTGGAAAGTTAACATTCCTTGTCAGAAAGGAAATAAAAATAAATGTGGTACAGGCAAGATGACATTTGAATCCAAACAAAAGTTTGCCTTTTGCTTTTTTTTTTTTTTTTTCCCGGATCATACAAACTGATGTGTTAAGAAAAACAGTCCCAATTTAGCTTTCCATAAGCCTTTCAAAGTAGTTCATACACATAGGCTCTCACAGGAAGGTTCACTTGCAAACTCTTGTCAAAAGAGAACAAATACGCCATGTGAAAACTGTGTATTGGTTGGGGAAAAAAGTGGATCAACACACAGGCCACACGGGGAAAAGTGCCAGTGGCTTATTTATTGAATGATTCAATGTTTCAGACAAGAGAAGATTGCAGCGTGTCTCATGAGCTGAAACCACCTTCAGGCTGACAGACTTCCACCTACAATACTTAAAAACATCAGTGGATGATACGTTAAGTTGAGGATGCAATTATAAGAGTCACTGCTAAACCTTGTACAATTGTGGTTCTAGTTTGCTGATCGAAGTTCTATTACCCTGTCTACCTTGTGCTACACCAGATCTGGACAGATGAAATATCCATCAAGGCCAGTGACATTAAAACTCCAAACTGAAGAAGTTTGCACTCAGAGTATGGGAAGATTCTGTGATGTTGTAAGGGTTAATTCTGAGCAACAACACCTTTCTACTGGATTCCTGCAATGACCTCATAATATGGCTGTCTGATGATAATCTTGCCTGACTTTCAATCATTATCCACAGCTGAACTTCTCTTTCTTGTGTTTAAAATCTTCAGTGATTCTTCATTGACCACAGGATGAAATCCAAACTCCCTACTGAAGGAGGATAAGGAATGCCATCCCAGAATATGGGGCTCTGGTCACTCGGTGACTCCAATCTGAGGGCACTTTAGGAATGGTAATTGTGGGAGGGGCTTTCTCTGAGCTCTCTTTATCTGACTAAAGACAGATCCTACAGAAGAGACCCACTCATGAATCTGCTCCCTGAGAATCCCATCAACCAGGGAAGATGAACTGTTGTCACAGGAGAGGATATGAGGTCAGTATTATGCCCAGACAGACTATGACATACACTATCACAAATTCTTCAAAGAGGTCCTTCAAGATCCCTTATCCTTCAAGACTCATTATCTGCTGATCAAGACTACTTCTGTCCACTGCCCCACAGTTTGCTGCTGGCAGCACCCCAGCACCTCTCAGATGTCCTAAGCCTCCATTTCCTCTTCCGAACAATGCTGTATAAGCTTCAACCATTTAACCTACATTTGAGCTGCATATTTTGTGGGACTTCCATGTGTACATATGCAATTAAATACGGCTTCTCTCCTGTTAATCTGCCTTCTGTCCATTTGTTCTGGTGGCTCAATTATCGAATGCCGAATAGGGAGAGGGCATGTTTTCCTTCCCTTTGACACCAGAATGGAGAGCCATGTATGTTGGCACCTTCTCTCCACATGCTCAAGTTCTAAGTCCCAGCTGGGATGGCTTCAAATCTCCTATTTTGTCCTTATCTCTGGACAGTGACACACACTGGCCCCTTAGCAAGGAATGCTCTTCTCTTCTATTACTGCAAGATAACTTACTGCCCTCATTACTGGGTAACTTTAATTTACTCACTATAGCTTGCATTAAGTTCTAGTTTGACAAAAAGATCAAAGTAAATCACTCACTTTTCTCCTACATTAGAAAGATGATTAGACCCTAAGGATGACCTAGTGCAGGGTCTGGTACAGTGCAGACACTTAAAAAAATAATACTTTTGAAGGAATGAACAACAACAACAAATTTCACTCAGCTTCTTATTTAAAATCAAACTATCACTAAAGCACTCAGTATACTGAAATCCAAATTTGAGCAGACATGGCAAAATTAGGGGTAATTATCATAGTGCCCTGGGGCTTAATAAGCATTCAATAAGTGTTAATAGCTACCATTATTGTTTACATTATAAAAGAATTTTTTGTTTTAGAAAATCTTTCACCACTACTGTTTCCTTTCCTTTGCAAAGGCATATAAAGATTTTTTTTTTTTTGCCTAAGGACTTGTTAAAATGGAATTTGATCTTTTCCGCAGTCCTTTCGATCATGGTCTTGTTTAAAGTGAAGTAAACCTGGAAAGACAAGGGGACTCCAGTTAACTGTCTACAATTATATCCTATTGCAATGGAAAATAATTACCAGTAAAGATAGATTATTCGTAAGTCTTTATGTGGAAACCAGCAGCAGTGACGAATAGCCCAAATGGCCCACAGATGACTGTAGGAATCTTAGCCATGTGCATATGTGACTCCTGTGTCATTTTAATAAAGGTGCCTCCAGGGCACTAAGTTGGCCTGTTTCTATGCATGTGTGTAACAAGCAAGGCACATGTGTGGGTATTACTCTTGGGTAAGCACTATTTACCAATAAATTACTATGTAGCTTATATTGTAAGGGTCTGGTGATAGGCCTATAGCTTAAAAGACTGAAACAACCATGCATTTATCTTGTCACTACAGGTGCTTACAGTGTAATTACAAGGTCAACAGTTACTATGTAATTATGTAGTTTCAACATTGTGATTCTTAAACAACAAAAAATGTACCCTGTTCTCCCTGTACCTGCTGAGAACCCCTATCTGTTCCAGGATCCCGCTTGCAAATGTTAAATAGTTGCAAAGGTATTTTTAAAGAAAAACTAATCAAGAGAACTTTATTGGAATAATAGCTGTCTTAGAATTATTATACATGACCTCAGAAACCAAGTTCGTTCAACACTTTCATTTTCTTTGGAGGATTTTAAGAAGTACATTTTCTTATAGTAGCATGCCTAATTTAGAAAGTAACTCAGATCTAAGAAGTAACATGGGTAGGCCTTTTGCTTAGCAGAAGTAATTTTATAACAGTTCCTCCTTGTATAGAGTAATGACAAGTCTTATGTTTTTAAAAGGGTGCATTCCTGATTTAATGTCATAGGAATGAAATGATATTAAGTCATAAGTGACAGCACAGCCCCAAAGTTTCATCCTTCTGTAATTCAGATTCTAAGTTCATTTAGGTGGGTCTGCTTAATATTGGCATCACACAGCATATAATTTTGTGGTTGGTTGTGTGTCTGTGAGATGTGACTAATCTCTTACATATTTTTCTTCCAGTATATGGTGATTCTGAAATCATGAGTTTCATTAAAGCCTTATAAAATTCTTTAAATTCTCTCCCCTTTATTCAGAGAAGCAGAAGGACACTGCTTTGATAGTCAATATTTGAACAACTCATGCCAAATTTATTATAGGTTACTATCATACAGAGAATAATAAAGAATTTTTTAATTACTTTAGCTCATAAGAATAGACTGATAGATATTCCATCAATGTTATGATTCCCTTGGATGGAGAAATGCTAAATGCTAACCCAAACAGATTTTAAAACCATAATTACTTGGTAAACAAGGGAATCATAGCCAAATAATTATTCATGAGTACAGATTAAATTCATCAAAAATTTTTAAAAATTTCTTATTGAATCCTTCTGTCTGTGGCAAATTCACTAGGCGTAGAAATATCAAAGTGCCATTGCTTCTTCAGTATGTTTTACACAAAAAGATCAAGCTGTATACAGGTTTTTTGCTATAAGGTCTTTCTTCTTTCTCTCTCCAGTGATAAAGCACAGGTAAGTTATCCAACACTGGTGTGTTCTCATCATTTTAAAAGAGATGCGAGTTCTCTGATGTAGTAGTTCTCTAAAAAGCAGAACCCAGGTAACCACATAATACTATTAGTTCTCATATTTAGATAAAGATTTACTAGGATGACAGTAACCTGAAAAGAAATTCTAGTCTATACGGACAAATGGGAAGGTCCTATTCCATACAGAATTTCATAATAGAAATCTCAAGAGAAAACTAAACAAGCTACTCTCTTGTCACCCAATCAAACCAAGAAACTCACTTAAATTGTTTCAGCATGTATCTTCTAGTAACTGTCCATCATTTTTTACATTTGAAAGTTTCTTCTTTTCAATTTTTCTGAGACTGATTTGGACCTTTCTCTGTAATTCTGTAATCTGAGAATTAAGAATATAAAACCTCTAGAACCGGTCAGACAATGAAAAAGTGCAAGGTACAGATGAATATCTACATACGCACTTTTACATTTAAAAATCAAAATGATCATCTATATACCAAATGGAATAGAAAACCTGGGTAAGAACCCAGATGGGAAGTGAAAATCAAAGATGACATTAACCTTTGCTGTGATGTTTCAATATTATCTGCTAGAATAATACACCGATATTAAGTATAGCACAAAAATTAAGAAAGTACACAAAAAAATAAAACAAATTGTAATAAAGTAAACATACATAGAAACAATGCATTTATGCATTAGTTAGAATACAGTTTTCTACTTTTGTGGCAAAGGTCTAACAACATGGTTTGTTAGAATTCAAAGTGCAGATACAGGGAGCCTTCTTCAGCCTGCTTAGTGTGGAGACACATGGAGAAAACCAGAAATGGGGACACTCACAGTGACCTTGTGGTTTCTGGAAGTAAGAAAGATGTATATTATTAGTAGCATACTGACCCATAGGGTCTGACCAATAAATGATCCTCATTGTGTTTATCCCACACTTTAAGTAGGCATGCATTTCAATGACTGTTCCCATTCCATTTTTAAAAATAATTTTCAGTAAGTAAGGAGCACTGTACCTTTAAGTTTTAAATATAAAAAATGACACTGATTAACCTTTAAAATGGTGCCATTTAATCAAAGCAAGTAGATCTTTAATGGGTTTTAAATGGACTAATAAATCACAAGCTTTTTTTAACATGGAAATAAACGAAATATTTGGGGAAAAAATGCCTTCACCTATTGGAGTATTTGTAAGTGTGAGTTTGGGCATGGGGAGAGGTGATAGGTACATACACAGTAAATCTCTATGTGGTTATGATAGAGAAGGTGACCACTTAACCTTTTATTCCAGTGAGTTCTTAATTTCTTAACATTTTTACTATCCGAGCAAGATAGTAAATGGCAGTATCCGTATGTTTTCAGAAAACTGGACAAATTTTGAGGCCAGGACTCAGAAAAATAGTTGAGCGTCATGTTGAAGGCAATTGATCTTTCCCTCTAGGGGAAAGTGATCAGAGAAAATGAGTGTGTTTTCCTCTCTCCACTCATCCCCCTGCCATTACTAATTCTCCTCAGGCACAAATGAAGAACCAAGTAACCTTCAATCTCCTAAAGTACAGACTGGACTCCCTGTGTTCAGAGCTTAGTGTTTGGGCAAATAACCCGTTACTGTGCCTGCAGACGTGGCATTCTCTCTGCTTTCCAAGAATGGGCAAGTCTGTAGCATACTCTGTGCCTGGCTCAGGGTTGCTTAATGCAAACCAGTTGAGCTGGATAAAAATGATTGCTTGATAATGATAGAATAGCTGTGTTTTTCCTTGGAATCACTTACTGGACTGGCCAAGGATAGTGCCACAGAAGAGCTACCAGTGTGAGGAAGGATAAAGGAAGTGGTCCCTACAGTGGGGAGTTTTAAAGGTTAGCAAGGTGTCAGAGTTAAAGAGCTCCTCAGGCAGCCCTTAGCAATAGCCTCCAGTTTCAAGCACTTACAATGTGCTACATACTAAACTGAGAATTCTGTAGGCAGTACACCGTTTAATCCATGTGACTCAATTAGGGAGGAGCTTAATGTCAAAATTTCACAGATGAGGAGACTAAAGAACAAAGGGATTACAAAACATGTCCAAGATCAAACAGCTAATAAGTAAGACTTAGATTTTTAACAATGCAAATTTGGTCCCATCTCTGTCTTACTTCTTCTGTACCAAACAAATGATCTTCAGGCATGTGCTCTCCCTCTTTCTCCTCAAAGGCAGTCTTTCCTCTGCAGTGTTGATTACATGTCCTCCAGGAACTTTCTACTTTAATTCAACCCCTCCTTATTTCTAGGTCCAGTTCCTGCATTCCAGTGTCTTTTCCCCCATCCATCCCTGCAAGTGCTCAAATCTACCAATTGTTCTCAAACCCATTCTTTGAATCAGGCATTTCTCTAGACAGCATCTCTTTGCTTGGAAAGAATTGTCCATATTTTGCTGCACCTAACCCCTCTCTTGCCTCTGCAACAGGAGCCAGCCCTACCGTGCAGGAACGGCCTCTGTTGAAGGCATCTGCAATCTAGTAATGGACAAGTCAAGTGGATGCTCTTTAGCACTCATTCTGAGGCTTCTGCAGGAGTGGATTTTTTTTTTTTAATAGGCCTCAGAAGTCCTGGTGGCACCCATCTTCCACCTGTGTCTTTCTCTTTTGCCCATGCTCTAGGCACTCTCTGGATGTCTGTGATCTTTCATGATCTTACACAACAATGGACACACTGATGTGATGATTCCTTGGGCAACAGTGCCAACCCAAAGTTCTCATCTGGACATCAGAACTCAGTATTCCTTTGAGTATTAGCCCCAGTGGATACAAGGACACATGCTATAAACTCAAACACAAGAGCATTCAGAACTGAGTTCAGCATGTTCTTACCATTCTGTGCCCAAAGGGAACTTTAGATTTGCATTCTACTCCTATAAGTCAAAACCCTGCATGCCCTATTTGATACTTCAATCTCCATTATAGAATTTATTTTCTTATCCTCAATAGCTCTCCAGCCAAATTCTTTCTTGGACCACCTCACTTGGTTGCATTTCAGAGCCTGTCACTTATACTGAGCTGATGCAATGACCTCTGTCTTCTCCCTCCTGTCTGCATCTGCCCCTTCTGATGTGTCCTTAGAATAGTGTTCCTAGTATACAGCACAGATCATGCTTCATATCTGCATAAACCCTTCACTTACTCAACTCTGCCAGTTCCCTTAGCCAGACTATGTAAAATTTGACCAACCCATCGCTCTTCAGCCCTGTCTCCCATGGCTTCCCTCAGTGTTTCCCGGCCTCCAGCACAACTGAAGATTCTGTGCTCTAATTTTCACATCTCTGAATATTTGCATGACCTCCCTTCCCCACACCTTGAATTATCTTTTCTGCCAAAGAAATATCATTTTCATTGTGATATATTCATATTCATATATGGACATAGCATAACTTGGTTGATTTCATGCCCCAATAATTTGCCTTTGACTCCACTAAAAAATAAATAAATAAATAAATAAATAAATAAATAAATAAAATAAAATAAAAGGAGAGAGACCAGAAAGGAAAGAATCAAGAGAGAAAGGGGAAGGTTCTAGGAAATGAGATTAACCAAATTATGTTATATGCATGCACAAATATGTCAGAGTGAATCTCACCCTTTTGTATACTTTTAATGCACCAATAAAAATACATCATGTTCTCTTTAACACCTCACATGGACAAGAACTACCTTCTCCCTGAAATAGGTTTTTGTCTCTCCTATATGACATAAACACTCCCTTCCTTGACCATATTAGCAAACTTGTGTAATTTGTAGTCTTTATACTTTATATCCTATTATAATTTTATTTTATGCTAGTCTTTCTACTTTACTAGATTTGAAATAAAAAGCTATATTTTCAGGGCTGGGTGTGTAGGTAAATGGTTAGACAACATTCCTAGCATGAATGAAGCCCTAAATTCAACTCCCCAGTACTGAGAAAACCAGCCAACCAATCAATGATATCTTTTCAATCCTTTTGTTATTTTCAGTACTCACACAGTAGGTGCTTAATAAATGTTGAACTAAACTTGACAAGTCAATGGATAACTACCTTTAGTTAAGCTCAAGCAACTAAAAAGGCGACCTCAATTATTTTGCAAATAATCATTATGACTTGGAAGCATTTAGCCATTGAAAAAGTAAGATGTATTTTGGAGATTAATAAATTGAAAATTAGCTATGCATAGTTGCTGGGACTGTAGTATCTTCAGCCAACCAAATGTCCTTGGGCAAATCATTCATCTATGTTTAGTTTATGTATCTCATCTAGAAAGGGAGGTGATCAAGGATTCTCTGAAATCTCCTACCTTCAATATTGATTTTTAATGAGTTCATAACTGACCACAACAAGCAGATATTTAAAGATGAGGATGAATCTGACAAAACAAGTGACCAATCAAATATAAAATTCTATTTGTTGTAAACAACCAGAGCTATGTGCTAAGTAAAAAGGCATAACAAATCACTTCCAACATCTTTCCAAAATTATTTACATAGCCGAACCCTTTCATTTTTAGCTCTAAAAAAATCCCCACAAAACTGTCTTGGAAAATAGTCATTTGGCAAGAAAATGTACATCTTTATAGACACATCAAAGGCATCCCTCTATCTTTTCCCACACATTTTCAAATCTAGTACACAATCACATTATTTGTGGTTCTACATTTCCCTCCAAAATATCAAATTTGTCTTTGATTCCACAGATCCTGAATATTTATATACCTTTCAAGTCAACGTAGTTTATTGAAGAAAGAACATAGCTCAGTCGCGTCTATTAAATATTAAGTATTTTGCTGCAAAGGCAGACACAGGTACACAGCTGTGTGATCACAACCTCCAGAGATACAAACATGATGCTTTCCCCACCTATTTGGTTGCAAATGAGAAGAGGAAAAAAAAAAAAAAAGCTATGCTGAAAGAAAAACTGGCTTAAATAACATGGTGAGCAAGAATGTGGTGTTAAAATGAAATGTTTGAAGTTGCATATTACATCCAAAGGAACACCACCATAATTCATAGTGATTAATGTTAATGTCAAAAATATTAAAGAAAGTAATAATGATTTGTATCTTCATGTAATGGGCTACCCTTTCTTTGATCTTTTATTCTGTTTGATCAATGAAATTAACGGGCAATAAATTTCAAACCAATAAAAAGGAATTCATCTTTTCCCAGTGCATGGGTCAGCCTGTGGGAATAACAGCCACTGGAGGTCAGAGAGACAAATGCTAAGGCTGGTGTTAAAAAGGGATCAGATAATTTTACGACCATTAATAATGTTTGTGGGTCTGCAAGCTCACGTGCAGATAAGGGGAATCCAGTCATCCTCTGGGCTCAGACTAATTACCTTCTGCGTCACAGAGACACTGCTGGGCCAGCACACAGCATGGGTCACTAGTGCACCTTCAGAGGGGGCTCTGCTTCCATTTCAGTGGAGAAGAAGGTCAGCTGCAGACCCTTAGAGGCTCTAAACTCTCAAAATATTGTGGCACTTACTCCTTCATTTGAAATTTACTTTAAACAGTCATTAAACCAGAAAAACAATTTTTTTTTTGCATGTGCTGAGGTTAAAATGGATTCTTTCTTTCTGGATTGCTTTATATACACAATTCAAGAATGTATTCTAAAGCTGAATTGTTCAAATTGTTTTAGTGTCCTTGCTTCCCAGACCCTGGGCACTCTAGCAGTTTGTCTATTAGGTAATTGGACGCTCAGTAGGCAGGGTGCAGGTGAATTATTCTCACAGCTAGGGAAATCAGCATATGCATGACTCTCTAGCTCAAGTCCAGAGTGGCAGAAGCTATTTCAGGAACATTGCTTCCCCAGGCCTTGGTGGTGGGTGTGGATTCTGGAGACCTTCAATTAATACTGGTTGCATAGGTTATGGCTTGTTGGGGATATCCTTCCTATTAAAGGTATATTCCTTAGGTATTATTTCCATCCCTCTATTGAGATCTACATCTGCACTGATATTAATGATCAGTACCAAATACATGTTGAATATGCCCAGAGATACAATCAGTCTTGTATCAACTTCAATGTCAATACCTGTGGAAACTCTGGTGTTTACGATTCACTACCTTCATGCATGTAACCATTTGCTTATGGTGGTCCACTTCCTTTTTAGCAAGTGCCTTTTATGTCATGGAAAAGAGCATCTTATTGGTTTGTAATAACCTAACGGTTACTGAAAACTGACCATTGCATTGCTAAATCATTCCATTCACAGCTCCCAACAGCAGGACATAGCAATTCTCCTAATAGACTTAAAATAAACAGACACCATTTACTTTCATAAAACTGCAGGGGGACAGCTCAGGTTGGCTTTGGTGTGAGAAAATTTATGATCATCAATAATCTGTCTTAAAGATTCAGTAATGCTTAATGTACTTTTAGATTTCTAACCCCAGCAAAGCAAGATTAACAACTGTCAATGGGGAAAATAATAGTCATATAATACTGAGCACTTATTAAAATATATTGTATAGAAAGCAATTTTTCCTCTTACATGGTGGCTTAATTAGACTTCAATATAGTAAAGAATTGCTAGAATAGAAGAATTTTCCAGGACCATATTTAGACCCCCGGATCAGAAGGTTTGACTAGATATTTAAAACATCAAACACCTCTCTCTTAGGTATCTGCCATTGCACGTTTGCCCAGGAACTCTGGCATCTCATTTCTGTTCATCCAAGTCTTTTATTGGCTTCCATGTTCCTGACCCTAATCTCTGAAGTTGATTGATGTTTGCAATTTCACTTGAGGGCCAAAATTCACAAAGACATGTGTCTCACCTGGAGACATCAGCTTTAGCCTGCAGCAATCTACTTACACCTTGTGTAAACCAGAAACCCTCAACATCAAGATTTCCATCCAGGTTACTCTCCTCTAGGAACCATATCCCATCCCTGGTTTGGTCAGGGGACAGGACTGGGATAGAAATATAAAACACAATGACCATTGTCTAAAACTACACGAATACTTGAGATCACCAAGATAAGTAGGTTCAAGAAAGAATGGAATGAGAGGTAAAGACAATGAGTATAGACAGTCCCCCAAAAGCTTTGCTATAAAGCAGATCACAGAAATAGTGTGTTAGCTAGATGAGAGTGTACGATGAGGGTGTTTTTTTTTTTAACAGTAAAAATAATTGCATGTTTAAGAATAAGTGAATGAATCTTATAAGACCTATTTCTACTGCCAGATAGAAGGCTGTGTCTCTATTCGGACAGATAGACTCCCATTGCAAATCCTAGAAGCAAAAGATTATATTAAAGTGTCAATTTGCAGACTAGACCCACAAAGAGGCAAGCAAACTATAGTCATGTCTTCAAACTCCCTCAGGATGTATGTTGGTGAGGCATTAACTGGAGAGAGGGGTTCTTGTGCTTTTATTTGTTATTTGTTCACTTATGTGAACACATATGTACATACATACATATCCATAATTTTTGTACACAAAATTTATCTCAGAACATTATACTTATCTTGGTTATTGATGTGCTTTGGAAAACTAAAAATCTTTAAAGTGAAATGAAATGCTGTAAATGTTGATGCAGGCCTTCACATATCTTAGGTGCACAGATGTTTTTGGCAGCATCCAATCAAAATTTGATGCTGCTTGAATCTTCTATTTTTATAATGAATATTGCATTCATTCTGTTTTGTTTTGTTTTGTTTTCATTAGTTAGCACAACCAGAAAGGAAAACAAAATCGAGTCATGAAACTGCAGAGCGGGCAGTAGGTACGTTGTTCTCAGATGGACAGATATGTTACTGTCAGTGCTATTCCTGTGAACATAGGTGCCTGGCCTGCAGGATGCAGTGTGAGTGGCAGAGATGTGGTAGTCCAATGCTCCTGGTCATTGCTTCCTCAACGAACCCTATGGACCCCTTGAATCTCAGAGCTTGCCAGGGAGCTTGAGGTGATGAAATGCAAGATTCTTCCCAAAGCAGGGATTCATACCCACCCTGCTTGCATGTAGCCAGTCTCTGCTTGCAAATAACCAGAGACAGCAACCTGATCTTCTTGGGGATACCTGGTTTCAGTATTTAAAACAGCTGTGATCACAATAAAGTTTTAATTTAGGTTAGGAGATAGTCTCCCTCTCTGATGCTTCTGGGTTCATTCTATGAAGACATACAGAACTGCAGGATCTCTTTCACAACATATGGAGATGGACACCAAATTCTTTTTTATCTTTTCTTTTACAGGATAAATATGTCCCCTGCCTTTCTAACTCTTCCTTAGAAAGCAAGGATCCCAGGTCCTCCATCATCCTATCACCTTCTCTTGGTGTTTACATTTTCTACCAAATCTCTCTGCAGCTAGATTTGGGCCTAATTCCTTCAGACCAAAAAGAGGGAAAAGCAGATGTCAAATAAAGGCTGTGTATGGCAACAACAAGGAGACTGGGAGCTGTGTTTGGAAGAAAGACTCAGCACTGACTTCATATTCCTGATCATCTTGTAAGGTAAAAAGGTAAATGCTGGGTTTAAAAAAAAAGGTAAGATTGTATCAGGTATAAAGTGGAGAGAGCATAGTCTTGATCACTATCCCCATTTGAGCTCATTCTTGTGGGGACAACTTTTCTCTGCCCCCTGGGTATAATCTAGCTTGACTCCAGGACTTCTCTAATCTCCAAGATTAAAAAAAAATATTTAGGTGACTTTTAGTTAACAAAAATGTTCTTATTTAATAATAAAATGTCTAGTCCATGCTGTTAACCAAAACACTAAGGTGCACTGTAAGTTCCACCTCTCCTTCCTCAGCCCTACTTTATGCCTAAAACCTAAAATCCACCTTCAAGGTGAAGGTTTTGGTCCTCTGCCTTTGTGGACCACTTTGTCTTTTTCTTTTTCCCCCAGTCCCAGCTCTGCTGCTTTGGGTTTTGATCTTTCCAGGGTCGGAGCAGGAGGCAGAGGGTCTGCAAGGCTCACTTCCCTGGCACCTGGCCTTGGAGCCCATCTTCATTCCTGGAAGATGTTCTGGCTTTCAAGGATATCCTCCCACCCCCTTTGCTATGGGGAGGATGTCTTCAAATACCAGAAGGGAAGCCAAGTCTCTGTTGTCTGCTCTTGGGAACATCCGTCAGTCTTGATCCCACAGACATCTCCATCTTCTCCTGACCTTCCTCTGGCTAGGTGGCCATCTTTCAGAATGATTCTCCAACAGAGGCCTCAGAGAGTGTGACTTTTCCTTCCACAGAATCACAAAGTACAAGCCACTCCCTTCACAGCCCCTGTCCTGGCTGCCTCTCCAGCCATGTGGTAGCTTCTCATCTGCAGGAATGGGCCCAGAAGTACCTCATGCCCAGGAGACTGTGGGGGATCTGGGCCTTGCACCTGTGGAGATGTACATGTTGGGCTAAGGGGAGAGGCCAACTCCTTGCTCTTAATCAGATGCTGTGACTCTGTCCAAGAAATTTCACCTTCCATTAAAAGTTCCTCTCTCCCTCTCTACCCTCTCTTGTAGGAATGAGATAGTAAGAACCCAAGAGCAACAGAACTAGGTCACAGGCACCTCTTCTGAAAGTTTTGCTTGGTTGGTCTAGGATTCTTTGACAGAATGGAAGTAAATGGGGCCTGAGACAGGAAAGCAATGGAGAGAGTCCCAATAGCACTTCCTGTTATGGTCACATAGTAAAATAACCAGCAATGAGTTCGTAACATAGTGTTATTATTTGGGTGATATATTTGGTCAAATATCTGAATGAAGGGCTTAAAAACAGAAACTTCCAAATCATACAACCTAATGAAAATAAGAGTAAGACATATAAGTCAACTTAAGATCAGTCAAGAAAATTTTTCTCCTTAACCAATTACATACGTGCCTTCAGAAATCAAGTTATCATAAAGTAACTTAAAGCTTAATGAACAATCATATGAGGGATTTACTTTTGTAGAAAGTAGAAAACTAGAGTCTGTGAAGTTATTAGCTAAAGTCTTCCACAGGTTCAATGTTATGTGCCTTCACCAAGATTGAAGGAATCAAAACATCTTTACATTTATTCATTATGTAACAAATTTTTTAAGATAGATTCTCAAAATTAAAACACTAAAAATTAAAGATAAAAGATAGAAATAAATATTTACAAGTAAATTCTGGTTCCCACACCAGGCTGAGATTGAGGGAAACTTTTTTTTTTATTAAATATGGGATTGAAGATCCCAAAGTAAAATAAAATCTAAATGGCAAAGTCTATTCAGTGTGGGAGGGTCTGTCAAGTCTCACTTAGCATCTTCATTAATGATCTGAGCCAGAGCAATAAACAGCAAGTTAATTAAACCTACAGGTAGTATTAAATCAGTATGAGGGGCAAAGACTGGTGAGAGATGATAAAAAGCCTTTGGAGGTTAGCAGCAGAAACAGCAAATAAAAAAGAATTTGAGAAAGTGCATATATTTAACAGAATAGGGCCCTTGGAAAACAGGACAGATAAAAGCAAATTCCACTGATTATGCAGACAATTAAATATATCCCAGTTCAGTGCCTTGGGAAAATAATCACCAACATCGTTCGACTTTCCCACTCAAAGATATAAGATAATAATAGGCAATGAGAGAAGCCATTCATAAAAGGATTCCTCTTCTGGAGGGAAAAACTGTTTGCATCTAAATAGAATAGAGGAAGAATCCAAAATAAGGATGTTTCACTGGTATAATTTGAGTATCTACGAGGTAACTTACATAAAGAAGAAATTAATATCACATATTTGAAAGTTATAATTCTTTTATTGGTCTACAGAGTGGAAAAAATTAAGATTCTGAAGGGTATAATTTATAAGCAAGTTATCTTGAAATGCCGAGCAGTCATTCAAAACAATGCAAATAACACATACATGTGTACACACGCACACGCACACGCACATAAACACACACACAAAAACAGACTGACTGATCCCCACATAGCTAGCTATTCATTTCGTCTCTTTCTAGCTTAATGTGATGCAGCCACTGGCTTCCTATCTGATCCCCAAAACAATCCTCTGAACTTGATGCTGCCTCAGGACTTTTACACTTGCTCTTCCTTCAATCCAGGGTACTCTTCCCATACTTTTCCCAGGCTGGTGTCAGTCAAATATCCCCTCCTCATAGTACCCTCTGGACCATCATATATAAGGGTGACTTTATTATCAAGACAGAGAGATAACACAGCAGATAGGAGACTGTGAAGACACTACCAAGAAAGTACAAGGGCCATAGAAAATGATGGTGAATGACATCATTACCAAATCATTGCATCAAAGATTACGAATTTAAAGTTTTAAATAAGCAGATGCATTAACACAAATTATTCAGAGTGTGTAAACTTACCAACTCTGTAATTATGTATTTGGTTATGTTAGTCCTCAAATAATAAAATTTTGAGGATCACTCATGAAATAGCATCAAATCAGTGAGTCTATTTACTCATAAAAATCCATACGAAGCTAACTACCATGTGGTTACTACCAGTTTTCTTTTTCTTTTTTTTTTGCAATAGAGTGGAATTAATGTGTGCAGTCTAATGAAATATGCTGCAATTAGAGAACTACTATGCATAGTAATATCTCTGCTTGTATATGTTTCAAATAAAATAGAGTCTGTGGTGACATTCAGGAATGGAAAGAATGAAAAGCAAAATTAAATTGCTAATAGATTTCCAATTGCAGCTGGGTACCTGAATGCAAAATCAGGTTGTGAAAAACTGACTGCTGAGCTTGTCTTCTACCCATCTTAACACATGCTTACATGTATGTAGGTTTGGTGTATGTTCATAAGAAAGTATAGCATGGTCCACAAACCAAGAAATATTAAGGCACTCTCATTTGTAACAGAAAACTACCAACACAAAAGTTTTACCCTACTTCTGGGTCAGTGTTCCCTTTGAGAGAGAAATGTCTGAAACCTTAGAAGAGGTTTCAGCTAAAAGTCATCCTGAGTAGAGGACCCATCAAGTGAAGCAGACTTGTAACCAACCATTGACCTTCAGCCTCAAAGAGACTCAGAAATGATCAACACAGTTAACAGACCCTTTGGACACCAACAAGAGGGAAATAAGAATAATAATCCAAATCAATTTTCCTGAACCACTTTAAAAAATTTCATAGGTAGGCCTGACTCTCTGTTAGCCATCTTTTTTCCTTACTGTCAGAAACAGGAGTGGAATGGATGGCTCTGACTTTAGGACAGCAAACTATTACATTAGTTCATGCCAGCACCTATAAGTCAAGTGACTGTGCAAGAGAATGTCCCAGGCTTTACTGCAGGGTCCTTAAGTTAGGGTTGGGCGGCAAAAGTCATCAGCTGGCAAGTGCACCATTATAAGTGGTCTGAGAAGTAGAAAGCCACATGGAAATATTCAATGTCTTTGTCCCTTTTTTTGACATAGGCAAGAAGTATTCTACTTTTCCAAATAAAATTCAGAACTGATCTCTCTCACCATTCTGCCTGCCCCTGCAGATGCATCAAGCCCTGCCTTCCTTATGCAACTCTGACAGAAAGCATTTTATCAGAGTCTCTGATAAAGGCAAATAAGTACTTCAATGATTATATTAAGGATTTAAGAAAATCGACATACACCTATGGTGAGAAAATCTTGGATATTTCCTTGCAGAATATACATGAAAATGTCTCATCCAAAAGATTTTCCTCTTATTTCTTTAAATATTTATCTTATTTAAAGTGGAAAAAAAGTCATAAAAATCTATGGGCCATACCACATGATATAAGAATTTTGTGTTGTAGTATCATCTATCATGTCTTAAAAATCAGAACACCAAAACTATCCCCCCAGAAACATATTGAGTCATAAATGTTGAATGACACTTTAGATGTTGGCAATGTTTCCACTTTTATTTACTGAAAATAAAAATGCTTCCCCTCATGAGTATCAATGTTACTTGAAATAATAGGTCCTAATTGCTTATGTTCAATGCTTACCTCCCTTCAAATGATGTCATTTTAAAAGCTTCATGGTCGTCTCTTTTTGACATTAGAAACAAAAAGTCTATAATATATTTTCATATAAAAGACAAGAAGAGAATATACAAAATCACTGTAAAATAAACTGAAACTGATTAGCTGGCTTTCCCTTTTTAAACTGCATCTTCATCCAAAGGAAATACCAAGTGAAATTGCCAACAAATCGTTGAGAGGCCACTCATCAGTACAGAAGACTACAATCAGCTTGTCATAATTAACTTCATATATAAAAGAAACATAAGCAAAAGCACAATGCCCAAATATGCAGCTTCAAGATGGAGTTCAGATGGGTAAGAACTAAACTTGGGTCACATTGCTTTATCCTCATTGCCTCCTTTCATAAATCCGGCAGATGACTCTCTGTACATCAGCAATGTTGTGTATGAGCTTGGCTTTATTGGACTGAATCACATTATTTCATGAGGTCAAGATATGAATTAAATATGTGCCTCATCACAATATAGTATGGCCTCTAACTTTGATGCTATTCCTGCAGATATTAGGAACCTGTGTCCCATCCTTCTGAGCTAACACTTCCCCACCCAGGGTGTGACACTTAGGAAATTATTCTGGTAAGTCTATGTGCTCTCTACCTTTAACTTCTGTGCCTCACCAGAGATTTCTGATTGCCCTGTTCATGCCCTGTCTCCATGAACCTACATTATGTTACTTCCATTAACTACACCCCAATTTTCAAGCTGGAAAAGGAAGTCATTTAGGTGAGGGCTTTATCTCTATGTGATTTTGTTCAACCAGAGAGGCAATAAAAACATAGAAGATGGCAAGGATAAAGGTACATGTATACTTCAACAGAGTTAGAAAGAAAATGTGTAAGAGGATCTGTAATATCACAAGAGTTCTGCAGATACCAAATGGAAAAAGAAAGAGAAGACTGGATGGATTAACCTCAGCTTCAATGCAGGGGGAACCGGCTTCCCTGGGATGGAAGGAGAGCAGGGGTAAAGAGGGAGAGGAATCCAATTCACCTTTTCCTTGAATCATTCATAAACATATAGATCAGAATAGTTCTTTTGGCCAAGTATTTATTAGAAATCCTCACCCTGCCTGCTTATAAACAGTTTGAGAAGGCAGACACTACAATATTCATGGCCATGTTTGAGAAGCGACCTTCTGAGCTGACTTTATTATGGGCTATATATATACAGTGCTAGCTAAAAAAACACAAGGGCGTTTAGTTGATTTCCAAGACTTTACTTTCTAGGCTTCTTATTCCCTTCAAAAGCCCCTCCCACTAATGATCAAAACTGTTTTGTAACCCAGCCTTGACGATATGAACACCCAAAAGCAAAAGGAGACCAAACATGTATCCCATGGAACCCTGAGGATTGCATCCAACCCTAAGTCTGAGGACACATTCACAGCTTGCACCACTAAGCACTTCTGTTGTGGTTTATTTGTTGTTCAGTTACATGCATGCATTTTTTGGGGGGGGTGGTTTTACCCTTAAGTACATATTTTACAAAAGCTCATGAAGTTCTTAAAATTAGCTATACCTGTAATCTTACAATATTCCCTAGGCTGTAGGTAAAATTGTACTTATTCACTTAAAATTAATATCCTTTTCTTGGTTCTCTGTGGAATTCTGACAAAACATTGAATTGAATGTTCACACACCTAGGTGTTTTAATCCAGCCATCGTGGCTATCTATCTTCTAACCACAGCAGAGCAAGATTAAAAAATGTCCTGCTGCTCCCAGCCTGAGCCTATGAAATGAACCTGTACGAAGGTCATTTTAGTAGGAAGAAGAACTGAACAATTCACAAAGCTTTAAGGAATTCAAAATAGGCAACAGAATAAAGAAAGGTATTGGGAGGAAGGATCCTCGCCAGCCCTAACAAGCCATTTGGTTCTTGTTATACTGTTAATTATATGTATCCATGAAGCTGTTTTACTTCAGAATCAGCTACTGACTCAAGCTCTCGGATGACTGCGAGTTTTCTAACTTAAGTAATGTAATTTGGGGATCCAGGCTCTGGGTTGCAATTTCTCAAAAGTCTGCATATACATATATTTTTAACGTGAAACTTTCAACATTAAAAATTTCCATAGGTTTGTTAGAAATGACAGATGGCCTAAATTGATTATTGAACTGAAAACCAAATATTCCCTGCTCCCTCAAAGGAATGTTTCCATGAAGAGAATCTCTTGGATCCTGTACCTAAGCGCTAATCTGTAGAATAAATTTTACACATTTTCTACGGTTAAGTTTTCTCACGTTCAAAGGGCAGTTTTTATGTATGTTCAAAAGAATTTCTGAAAATGAGTGCCTGGGATCACCTGGATCACTTCTAAAAGTTACAGGTTCAAGGTCCAATTCCAGTTCTACAAATCATCCTGCTAGAAGGGGTGCCCAGGAAGCAGCATGGCTCCCAGTCCCCTAGGTGATTCTGATGAAAAGCTTACATGTGGTTAGCAACAGGACCAGATAACCCGGGATTAAGGCCCTTTGGCTCTAAACCTGATTACATCCCAATAAACCCTGCACGAAGTGATCCTCCTAAGCAAGAGGATAGGGTGGGCAGTGGGAATGAGGGCAGGTATCTGAAGTCATTTCCTGGAGGATGGGATTGCCTGCTGCCTATTTCTACAACTCCTTCCCTTTACTTCTCAGAACTCTCCCACCCCCTGCTGGTATGACCCAGCATTTCTCACTTCTTTGCTAGGTTCTTGTTACTATAGAGACAGAAGCCAGGAGAAACAGTGAAGATGCAAACACAGAGCTGGCTCCTTAAAGTGGGGAAGAAAAGAGAAATGTCAAGAGACAGAGATAAGCACAGGAAGAGGAGAGGAAGAGAGCAAGTCCACGCAGGACAGAGACCACCACAGGCACATGTCCAGAGGGGCTAGGCAGGTGATAAAATATAAAGCTGGGAACATGGAGAAGAGAGATTGCCTTGGGAGTAATAGGGAACAGGGGTACCTGTTCCATCCAAGGGTGTCACCAGCCAATTGCACTTAGAATGACAGTCTAGAACTGGCATTTTTTTTAATCAAGAAAAGCCCAAAATGTGGGTTTTATCATATTTAAAAATTTTTATTATCTAAGGATTAACAACTTTTTTTTTTTTTAACTCGACTAACCAAATTTGCCTCCAGCCTGCATCTACTAAAGAAGGTGAGGTGATGAGTTTTTGAGAAGGTGGCCAGGGGAGGAGATAGAAGCCCCAGAAGAGAAACTCTGAGATGGAACAGTGAAGAGGGACTGGTTTGCAGTTACTATTGAATACAGGACTCGGAAACTGTTAAAGATTAGCTAGGATGTACCATTGACCCCCAGATAATCACAGGTTTAACTTGTTTGTTTTTGAGAAATCACTGGCTATTTTTGTCAAAATCCCCAATCAGAAGAACTTCCAGGCAACTGTCTGTAAATCTGCTACGATAAAGACCCAGAGCACTTGAGGGGACTCCCAGGAGTGAGGGAGGCCGGGGGGCCCAGTCCAAAGCTCACCAGGCCCCTGCCTCCCAATTCTCACATGGGGAAACTTACAGGAGCCTATAGAAACCCCATATTGCTTTTTCACCTGTGCAAGGTTGTTGTGAAAATAGTAAACCACGCGCTGTGGGAGCAAGGGCTGTAGAGTGATGAAAGACCCTGGCCATGGTCCCTGGCACCCGTGTTACACAAACCTCTACCGTGAGGAACATCTCAGTTACCCGTGATGATGGATGGCCCCACCAAGAAGGGCTGAACGTCGTTCTGGCTTCAGAGAGGAGGAAACAGAGACTGAAGAAGCTAGGCAAGCGATCTGCTTTGGTGCCAAGGAAACAAAGCCATGCTTGGGAGTCAGTACCCGCAGCCCACACTCAGGGGCAAAGGGACCTGTGAATTGGAGAGGCAGGCACCTGAGGCCGCGGAGGTGCTCAGCGCTCCCCTCCCATTCTGCCAAGATGCTTCAGAAGAAAAGCACAATTTATTCTGTTGACTCATCAGAGGACAAAGAGGGTCGTTTAAATCTTCTAGTTGTTCTTTATTACATTTTATGAAAAAGAAAATAGGGTGATTGCTATGGTTGTGTCCTTCGGAACTGGCAAGGGTCAAGGGTCTGTATTATAAGAGAGGGGATGGGAGACGAAAGCGTTCCAGCCCTGCTTTCTGCACAGGAAGTTACCATGCAACCGGGGGATTTATTCATCGGGAGCTCTTCGTTCGATTGCAAATACCCAGAGTACATAAGCCATGCAATAAAAGCTATTTGGCTGGCTTTGGTAAAAAGACTAAAACAAAGTACAACTCAGCTCAACTCATCAAATTAGACTGATGAGCTACAATTTTTCACGTCCTGCCATTAAGAAGTTTCAGTAATGGTTTTCAAATTTGCAGGGGTGACAAAGAAAACCCTGATAAAACACAAACACAGATTCAATGAATTTTAAACCTGAAAGGGTCCTTATAAAATAATTTATATGTACACAACTCCATCATCTAATAAATAAAGAAGTTTAGATCTAGAAAGAATATGAACACAGCCCTAAATCACAGGGCCTCATTAGTGGCTGAGCTTAAATAGCTTGGGGCAGATACTATTGACCATCTTACTGATGAAACCAACTTAGAGTCTTTTGTTACTTTAATAAGTGGACTCACTAATTTGAGGAACTTTTTCTAAGAAAAAAATACATGAAAGAAAATATGAATAATATGATTATTAATACATATGAATATTATATGTACATATATTATTTGAGAGATTTAATATACTAAGTTTTTATATATTTATAAGTAAAATACTGATACCCACTTACAAAGATTGGCAAAAGAAATTTAGAAAAAGAAATATTAATCAAAGGGATACATTTTTTTACATGGTTTGGCAAAAAAGTAAAACATGATAAAACATATTGTTGGTAAAGTCATAAATAAATCAACACAAAATGCACTGTTGTTACCTGTAGAGAGAAATTTCACAGTATGTACCAAAATTTGTATGTGTGTGTATGCATACAATTAGATTCATTCATTCCAATGCAAGGGGCTCATTTTAAGAAAATATGTAGAGAGTTGTATAAAAATACATGAATAATAATGTTCATTTTAATATCTAGTAAAAATTATAAACAACTTAAATGTCATTGATAAAATTAATTTATGGGGTCGGCCGGGTTTTGGCTCAGTGGTAGAGCGCTTGCCTAGCATGCGTGAGGTACTTGCCTAGCATGCGTGAGGTACTGGGTTTGATCCAGAGCATCACATAAAAATAAACAAATAAAATAAAGGTATTGTGTCCATTGTACAACTAAAAAAAATTTGTTAATTAATTATGATATATCTATTTTATGGAATTCTAATGCCACCATAAAAATTGTATTAATCTTTACTCATAAAAATGATGGTAAAATCCCATACCTGATCCTTAAAATGAAAGATGTTTATAATATAAATACATGATCTCATGTATGTCAAATTTTATATGGTACATACCAAAGTAGCAAAATGTATGATCTGTGCTTGTAAGATTTTTAATGATATTGACATTGTTCGTTTTATGTTCTTGAATTACTTAAGTCAAACTGAAATGATCATACATTATCATCAGGAAAAAGCATTAAGTGTATTTTTAGTTTTCTTTATTTCTGAAGTATAAGTCCTTGTTCTGAACAAGAAGTGTGCACAAGAGTTATACCGAGGGCATAATTTTTCCACCAAATCTCTATATTTAGCATTCTCCAAAAAGCAAATGAAATTGTCTTTATGTTCTAATATAATTTTAGATATAAAGTAAGTTCTAATAGATAACCATCTCTAGAGCTTTACTGGGTGTAAGGACATTTGAATTCAAATAGCAACTGCATAGCTATCTAGCTGGTTGAACTGGACTCAGCCAGTGAACATTCCCTAGACCTCATTTCCTAAAGCTTTAAATGAGAAATTTGAACTTCATGACCTCAGAAAGCATTTTTACCTTAATAAAAATGGTACTCCCCAAACTTGAAAATGCAAAATAATTCCTTACATAGGATAAAGCCATATTTCAAAGTTTTTCAGTGGGGTATAAGAATTTGAATTCTCCTAGAAGTCTCTGCAGAGACCCTGAGAATGAAGCAACATAAACTCCTACCTCTGGGGTAATAGTCACCTACAGAATGTAAATCATATCTGCTCTATTACTTAGTGTATTTTAAATAATCATGCATTATCACCAAAAGGTTGACTAATCTGGAAAAAAAAAATCATTGGGCTCCATTCCAAGTAGCTCATTGATATATTACTACCATTCTCCAAAAAGTCCAATTTAGAACTGATGAGAAAGTAACTTGTGCTTCAGGATTGAAGATCACTTAATATAGGGTTTTGGCAGAAGTATAAAACACACATTTCTAAGTCAGAAGTCACATTTCAGGACATGCATATATTTCACATCCAATATAGCATTTTAGCCTGTCTCTAAGACTCAATAGGCATCTTTGGGGACTAGAAGAAAGTGACCTAATGTCTGTATGGGTTAAAGCCCTTAGTTCCTTTGGAGGGTGAACAGGGAATGGATTTGTTGAGAGCAGATTTATACATTGAAACAGACCAGAATCCATACATTCACAATCATATTCTGGCCAGAGAAGTGGTGATAACAGGAATAACCAAATTGCTCATGTAAGACTGATGATAAATATCACCTGATATTTGGTTTCAGAACCATGAAGACAAGAGGCCATTATGGAGACTGGGAACACCTAGAGAACAATGGTGGGCGAAAGGGATAGCTTCAGCTGAGCAGATTATCATTATGTGGAAATGCAGACCTGGATAACTAAGGCTTCTTTTTATTTTCTGCAAGTCTAAGGTCTATGAAAATTTACATTTTCTTAAGTGCTAACAAATATTTTAACCTCATAGGGATAAATGCTGCATTTGGTCAAGTAAAATAGGCTTGTGGGCCAGGTTTCTCCTGTGGACTACCAGTGTGCAAGTACTGACTTACACAAAAAATGTGCAAAATACATACAAATCAGAGCCAAAGTGAAATGTCTGAAAATAAGTAGCTGTATATCCACTTGTTTGCTGGGGTGTCTTATGAACAAGATGGCAAGAAAAGAAGAAAGGATAGGGAGAAAAAAATTTAAAAAGATCATCATACCAAAGATATACAGACATGAATAACATATATAGACTTTTTTTTTAAAATAGAGATTCAACTGAGTTGAAGGATTAGGTATGGCTTAGGGTAGAAAAAGATTTAACTAATCAAAAGTCTTTTGTATAAAAGACATTATACTAAGGCCAGGCACAATGGCATCTACCTCTAATCCCAGTAGCTCAGGTGAATGAGACAGGAAGTTCGCCAGTTCAAGGCCAGCCCAGGCAACCTAGTGAGAATGTCTCAAAAAAAAAAACAAAAAAATAAAAAGGCCTGGAGATGTAACTTAAGGATAAAACACATCTGGGCTCAATCCCCAGTACCAAAAATAAATAAATAAATAAATAAATAAATAAATAAACAAATATGCATTATACTAGATACCTTCTACTTGGCTTCTGTTTTCTGTTTTCACATTTAATGCTAATGACAATGTAGGAACAGTATTTTTCTTATTTTACAGATATAAAAACTAAAACTAGCAGACATAAACTGACCTGGAAACCCACAACCCAGTGTTAGGGATTAAAGCAATTAATCTCTAATTACAAAACTCAACGTTGTTGTTTTTTGTGTCATTTTGCTTTTTTATCCAGAACTTCATGGTGTGATGCTAGAAAGTGGGTATGATCTACCATCTAGAGCAGTAGTTTCTAGTAGGCTAGCTATGAGCCACATGTGGTTATTGAGCACCTGAAATGTGGCAAAGGAATTTAGTATTCAATTTTATTTCATTAATTTATAATCAGATTTTAAAATTGATGTTCATTTTTTGCAAAACATTTAAGTATGTGATGAACAGCTTGGATACGGGAGTCTCTTCTTTCTACTATAAATGTTATAAGCTCCAAATATAAATCAAATATTTCTGATGAACATTTAGCATCAGAATTGAGATATGCTCTAAGTCTAGATTCCAAATACTTAGTATGAAAAAATAATGTGAAATGTTTTTATAATTTTATAAGGATTTCACGTTGAAATGGTAAAATTTTAGACATCATTGTATTAAGTGAGTTATTAAGATAAGCTGTTTAATTTTACTTTTCTAATGCAGTCACTAGATTGCAGGTCACTCATATTATACTTGGATGGGCGTGCACAGGTCTGTCTAGCTCACTGTGTCTCCACATTGACTGCACCTTAAAATCAAAAGGAAACTGGATACAAATGTCAATGTCAAGTCTCTGATGCAATCAGTTTATGGTACACCTTGATCACTTGGATTTGTAAAAGACGTCCCCAGTGATTCTATGTGCAGCCAGGACAGAGGAGTCATACTGAAGATACTGAATTATAGTTTGCGTGTAGTGGGAAGATGCTGAACACTTTGAAAGAGGAAGCAACTGAAGGCAATGTTATATCCAAGAAAGGTGGAGTCCTGGATTGGAAGAGATGAAGGCATAGGTGCTGTTCTCTGGTCCCACCTGCCCACCTCTCAGCTTCACCTTAACCTCTGACTCACTAGCATCCCAGCCAGAGTACCGCTCTTTCAGCTCCTTGAATTGATCATGTTAGTTTCACCTTAGGACCTTGGGACTGGCTGTTGTTTCTCCCTGACAACTCTTACTGCAGATTTTTATGTGGATGCCTCCATTCTGTTATCCTCATTTCCCTGCCCAAACCTGACACCTCAATAACAGATCACCTCTCCAGCACCGACACTTGGTGCCTGCACTCCCATTTCCATCGTATTTTCTTCATGACCTGTAACATTACCTGAAAACCTCTTCTTTACTTCTCCTAAGTTCCTCTTGCTGCCACATAGGAGAACGATTTCCCTACATTCCACTAGTCTATCCCATGTCTAGAACAGTAACCAGCAAACAGGGGACCACAATAATTACTTAATAAATAAAAATGCACATGTAGTTCTCACTAATAAGCTACAACTATGCTGCTTTAATTTCTTTAATGGTTTACCAGAATTTTGAGATAATTTCCCCAAATCCTTCTAAAGACTAAATCCAGAAGAAATAATTAGAACATTGATTAACATTCACTTTTGGTAAATCTCTGTTCTCAAGGCTAATCTGATTGCTTGTTAGTTTGTTTCAAAAGCCTATTACTTCAGTTTGAAAGGTAGATATATTAAAATTTATCTAAATGTGTTTTCCTTGAGTGAAATGCCAGACGTGTAAATTTGTTAAAATCTCCAATATATAAATATGTATTTATTTGCTAATGGCACTTCCCATCAGCAAGTCTTCTTGAATAATTTGCTTTTGAAAGTAAAGTGTTTGACCGGAGGACAAGTCACTATGCAAATTTGATTTTCTGTCCCAACAGAAAGGTGTACCTGGATCTAGATTTTACACTCATTTATTCCCTGATAATAACGAAACTTTCACATTTCAATTTCTATTTTGGACATATAGATGCATTCTCATCGAACACATTGACTTGGGGGGGGGGGGCATAAAACTGAAAAGATAACAGAAAGTGGTTTTGGAAAGAGATTATTTTAATTTATTGGCTCTCTGATTCTCTCTGCTATTCTGGACAATGGTATAAATATAAACAGCTACCCTTCAGGGATTCAGGGACCAAAGAATGACATTTTTATTAAATGCACTTTACCTTTGAAAATTATCTACACATTTACACTCATACAGTGAGTTTATAGCATTAATATCATGTCTAACTTCTGAGTCTTAAAAGATTTTCAAATAACCCTCTAATGGTTTGTATCCACACAAACCAATAAAAGGATTACACTCATCCAGGTATATGGCTGTCTCATCTGTGACAGGTATAACGTAAGTAGTACTCTTCACATGTTAAGCCAAGCATAATTCAACAAAATGACTAATTTCTAAGTTAATATCCTCCATTTCATTTTAACCACCACAGAAGGTCATGCATTAACACACTTCAAACTAGGTAGTGAAGTTTAGTTTACAGCAGAGTGCAGGAATTCCTGCTGTTGTCCTTGGATTAGACCCAATAGTAAAAAACGTCAGAATTAATATTCCTCATCTGTCAGTCGACAGAGCCTTAGAAGGTAAAATTTTCAGAAGGGGTTTGGAGCATTTAGGAGAAATGGTGGGTAACAAGTCCCAGAGTCATCCTAGGACCCTGCCTATCTGAGTGAAATGTTTCCATGGAGCCAGATAATCCTTCAGCAACATATCCACAGATCACAGGTTCTGTGGCAGTCTTATGCATCCAGTGCACATATGAACCTTTATTAAACATGTTCTACTAAATAATAAGCAATGTATGCTAAGATTCCAAATTTTCCTTTAGTGAAGATCCAATGTCCTGGACTCTAAGAGAAAGTGACATAAAGCAATGAAAAAAGGCTAGGAAGAAAGGCAATGACCAGTGAAAGGGACTGTAGGGGCTGAAGGGCACATGTCCCCAAAGGAGGTAGACTCTATATGTCCAGTTTATTATTGCCACCAAACCTCAGTTTTACCAGATCTTTGCATTTCTCAAAAGAAAATGAGAATTCATATTTATATGTAAAATCTTCTAAATTTTGGAGGTAGGCAACTCATATCTGCCTTTATAAAGATATCATATAAATTGTGTTACCAGATTTAGCCAGCAGAAAAATACAAAGACATGCAGTTAGATTTGAATTTCAGAAAAACAATGAAAATATTTTAGTATAAGTATGTCCCAGATATATCATGGGACCTACTTACATGAAAAATTGTTGGTTATATGCTTTGAAATTCAAATGTGACCATGCCTCTTCTGATGCACCTGGAAATCACATACCTGACTCTCACATGTGAACTGCATTTGCAAGCTACAGCCATCATTCTGACTACATCTACTTAAAAAAAAAAAAAATTCTGCTCTGATGAGTTCCAATGAATTCTTCATGTGGGTATTCGATGTGATCCACCACATCAGAGGTTAGTACTCAATGGCTGTTATTTTGCTTTTGGTCTTGTTTTAACAAGTACCAGTTAGGTCTCTTGAATGAAAGAACTTCCCCTTCTTCTTTGCTCATAGATCTGCACTCTTAAACTCAAGAACAGACAGAATGTGATATGAAGATCCTTGTATTTGGGTTCTAAAGGACATAAGCAAAAGTGAATTGCATACCATAAGACAATTTGATAATTCAATCATAAGGACAAACTTACAAACATCAGTAACTAGCATCCATTTGGCATATAGTATATGCCATGTCTTCATCTGAGCCATGTACACATGCACTCACTTTCTTAATCCTTTCATTTCTATGAATTATTGGTACAACTATTATTTTTCATTTTCAGATGATGTCATAAGGCACAGAGAAGTTAAATATCTTCCCTTGGTTCTCACAACTAGTATGTAGTGGAACCAGAATTTTCACCCAGACATTCAGGTCCCAGAGCCTCTTTACCCTATGGTCTTTCAACAAAGAAATGAAAAGCATTGAACAAGATTCCCTCAGAAATAGGCATGACCAGCAACAGCCAACAGGTTTATAGAAAGCTGGGACTGAGAATTTTGATTCAGCTTTATATTAATGAGTAAATATGTGCCAGGTATAAAAGAGCAACATGTGGTGTAAGTGGTGCTACCCTTTTTAGATGCATGGACCCCAAAATAAATGTTCTTTCAAGACAACATCTTTTTAAAAACCTACAACATGAAGGTGAAAGTGTAGCCTCACAGAAGAATAAAGTACTGCAGTGGCTTTATGATTCATTCTATGAATTTTATGTTCTGTGCATTCTACAAAGTAATGGGAAATTAAATTAACACAGTTCTTTATAGCATTTTAAATTTTTACCACAATTAATTTCCTGTCCTACTGTATTTTGGTTCTGTAGTAATCATTTGAGGATATTGAACTCAGATATATAATTCCTTTCCCTCAATCAAAGAAAGTCCGTTTTTTTCTGATTTTTTTATAACAATATACCTGTACACCTTATTTCATGTGAAAAGTTATGGGGCATACTCTCCTTTCCCATTTTAAGGTTGGAATAAGTTTAATTCTCCTTCTAAGGGTCCTCTCTACACCTTTAATATCTCCTTTCAGAAAATATCTCTTTCTGCAATGAATAAGACATACAGCAAGAACAGGATGTCTTATTCATTACTACACCAACTTTCATGTCTTTCTGGGGTGCTTCCCTAAGAAACCAACCACGGGTAAACCTTAATAACAATAGACAGACATGGGAGGTAATTCACTTTACCTCCAACTCAAACCAACAAAGACCAGCACCTCCAAAAGGAAGCCTCAAACCTTTGCTTAGATGGGCTCTCGTAACCCATCTGGTCTACAATCTTCATTTTATAGATAAGAAACTGAGGTCCAAAGAGCTGAGATAACTAGCATAACCTTTCACCTAACTTTGGAAAGGTTCCTTAAGGTTTCGTTGTCCTGCCCAGTGGGGCAGAGTTACCTGTGGTCCTCAGATAGGGAACCCTGGAGCAGATCAAACGTACCCAGAGAATGCATATCTGCAAACCTTTCTTAAGCTGTAAAATGAGAGAAGAGGAAAAAGTATTTCCAAGTTTCTTCCTGGCATTCTTAAGACTCTGTAACTTCCAAAATAATTTTCAGCAACTTGAGCCATCAAGCACATACGATGTTGACTTTTAAGTCCTTTGGTGCAGAGAGCAAAATTCTTCCTGACCTCCCAGCTGATGACATACTCATGTTATGCTCCAAAAGTGTTTGTGAGCAAAATATCACTGGGAATAATTTTCCCATAGAAAATGTATTATGTACAGCGTTAGGACAAGACAGGCCTTAAGACAAAGAACTTTAATACTGGGTATTTCTGTTTTTAGAGCACAGGGCTGGATCTGTGGAAAGATCTAAGCAGGAAAATCTTGTTGACACTCTCCCATACTTTAGTCTTTTTCTGTCATTCCTTATTTTTTTTTCCACAAATGCCACTTCTCATCCTCAAAGGACTAGAATTTGGTTAATCATTTACTTGCTTTTGGCCCAGAACGGATTTATCTCTCCCTTATATAGAAGGAAAGCAGGCTTGCTAAATTAATTGATGCTAACTTGGAGGGCTTGTGAGCCCCCAAATCATCACAGAAATTGTGAATATCTTTAGAATCTATGCAATTTGTTTCCTGCGTGTAGAAGTCCAAATGGCAACCCAGGTGTCTTTACCTTCTCTCCACTACTGATCCACTCTGACAGCTTGCTCAGGGATCTATTTACACCCAATGGCTTGGCCTTCCTGTTCTTTTTTGTCCTTACCAACACCAGCTTTCCGTTTTGGAAGGCTCTTCCCTACTTGGAAATCCACGAATACTGTTCGATCGTATATGTTTATGGGGACTTACTCTACCTCTCTAAATAGCAGAAGATGGAAATAAACAGGTAGACAGATGAATGAATCAATAAGACAATATTCCTGTGTCTCAATGTCTAATTTGTGGAATGTAGGTAAGGCAAATCAAAGTGAAGGGAAGAATGAACAGTGTGGGTAGAGAATAGCAGGGAGTGGCTAGACTTCAGAAGGAACTTAATTTGGGTTAGACTTTTAAATCCTTTGTTTTCATGCAATCACAACAGATTACAAAACATTTTCACATGTCTTATCTATTTTGATTTTAACAAGTTTCTGAGGCAGCCAGGGGAAGTACAACTTGCCCCATTTTACATATGTGAGAAAAGGCAGTGATAAGAACAGAATTGCCTTTTTTCAAGGTCAGAAGTCTCCCTGACCTCTGTCACCTGGCTATCCTCTTTCAAAGTTCAGGTCAATTTTCTTTCCGTTTTATTTACCTTAGACTCTCTGGGCATTTTTCCCCCTGAAATATTGCCATGGCAATGATGGTGAATGGAGGTAGAGAGATCAGGTTTAAGAAAGAAGTCTCTGACATCACAGGTTATTTTCTATCTTTTGCAGGTGGACTCATGAATGGTCAGTTATCAACCTGCATTTTTATAATCAAAATCTTCCTTCCCCATGACTTACTGTTTTTAGAGAAAGTAAAGGGGCTATATTATGATCATAAGAAAATTTATTAATTTCTTCAGTTGATGATTTCAAAGATGATGTCTTGTATATTTATAGTCAGTAGATCTATTTTTAAAGAAACAAGTAAGACAGCCTTTCAACTCTGGAGCCCTTTGATAATTAGGGCTATCATTGTTAGAGGGACAAGGGTGAGCACCAGCCTCGGTTATGGGGTAACAGTGACCTATTGCAACAGGCATGCATGCTGATTTATTTTACTTTGGGTGTAATAAGAACTGTACTATATTATTTTAGGGGGAATCAACTGCACAAGTTTTCTTATATATAGTATAGTTCATTTAAGGTTTATGAAGGTGATTGAGTGGACTGTTATGCCTTTAATCTACCTGCACATTTCATAATTAAGAATATATTATGAAGAAGATTAAGAACCTTAAAGGGATAGTCAATGTTAATTTCCATCAGTAATTTTTTTTGGGGGGATGGATCCCAGGTAATCATATGGTGACAAATGTAAGGGTCTCTTCTTCATTTTTTCAGCCCCTTCCTCCTATATTTATTTCATGAATTTGTCTTAATTGCCAACAGGCAAGTATGACAGTTAAAATGGTTATGCTAGTTTAATGAGTAAGTGCCAACACAACCTGGGAAAAGAAGTCTCCAGAATGCAATGGCATCACAGAGCAAGACAAGGCTCCTGTGTGTGTTCATCTTACAGGGAATAAATTCTAAAATTTCATACTAGGAACTATCTAATCTGAATGATTAATAATTATGAATTTTAAAATCTCAAATCTATATTAAGGATATAAATTCAGTTGGTATGAAAGTTTCTGAATGAAAATATATACTAGAATTGGTGCTAATGTACAGAACCAGAAGGCTAGAAGTTGCCAGTCTGAGGGGTTGGCTAACCAGATCCCATGGCCTGGCAGCTTTACGGTAGGTCAAGTTTTGCGGAACCCAGGGACACCATTTGTCTCGCCCACGGCTGCTTACATGCTAAGTGGCAGAGTTGAGTCCTGCATCATGACAAAAATGTTATCGCCCTCAAAGCCTAAAGCAGGGAGTTCACTATCTGTATGCTTAGGGAAACTGAGGCAAGGAGGTCTAAGTTTCCATAAAAGACTTTCAAAGTTTTATTGAAAAATATATTCTCATAAATAAGCCCAGATACTTGTCACAGAACATATTTTAGATGCCTGGGCCTCTGAACTGAAAAATACATGGATTGAAGTTTAAGGACCACTACGAAGCAGTTTTAAGGCCTTAGGTAGATTACCTAGCCCTCCAAGATGGCTGATGATTTTTATCCACTATCCATTCACCTACTCCTTTTTTTTTTTCCCCCTGAAATCTCAACTGTGTTCAGTCATCTCCTCTGTGAGCAAAAAACCTGCAGAGGGAGGCTGACCTCTCCTCTGTCTTCAGGAATGAGCTCTGACTTGTGCAAGCTCTCAGTCATTCCCTTTCCTCTTGCTGGTGATTGACTGGAGAACGGACACAAAGTCAGGAATGACTCACTGAGTGCTGGAGGTCCTTGGAGAACTCCCCTTTTCCCCGCAGACTAACCAGGAGCCAGCTTCTCTCTACAACCAGATACAATGTGAGAATAGTTTGCTCCAATTGTTCTTAGCAACCATTTTCTAACTGTATTTTAAGGGCTCCAGGAGCAAGTTGACCTGGAGATCAGGATAAACTGAATAGAATGATGAAGAAAGTCAACTAATGTTTGTGCACCTGTGCCTGCCTTATTTCACTTTGCAAAAATGCCCTCAGATTCATCCAGGTTGCCGAACATTGCGGAATCTCCTCCTTTTTTTAAGGTTGAATAATATTTCACTGAATGTATCTATCACATTCTCTTTGTTCAATCAGACAAAAACTAGCTTGAGTTTATCATCCTTTTATTCAACTCAAAAGTTAAAGAGGAAAAAATAAACTATTGCTTGCTGATGTAAAGTCCATTCATATACTCATTCTTAATGCTATTTATTTAATCAGGAATTCTTTCATTTATGCACTTACTTCCTTTCTATTCCACTCAGAAACTGAACAGAATAGCATAAGAAATGGTCTTAGTGGACAGAGTAACAGTGGATAATGAATTTTCAGGATGGGCCGAAGGGAAAGAGGTTTTCCTCCTTTTATACTTTGTGGCCTTTGACTTGGGGCAGGAAAGGGGAAAGAAAATTGGTACAAGAGACACAGAAAAAGAAATGGTTTTTGTATCATTACCATCAGAGCTATGATGATTCAACATCACAGCCAAGAGAATCAGGGACAGATTATTCAAATCAAAAGGAAAAAATAATCTGTCCTTGTGGCTTAATGATTGATTTACCCACTTGGAGCCATGCATAATGTGTGTCTACATTTTATTCAACCTAGTTATTGCCAAAGGGCAAGACATCTAATAAACAAGCAAAAAAAAAAAAAAAAAAAAAAAAAAGACACTACATGTTTCTAGATTGGGCCTATTTTGATTATCCATGAAAGAGACGAGGTCACTGAAATCCAAGATCAAGGGCCTGGTTCAGGTCTAGATGAGTGGATGAGGATTGGGAAAGGCTGAAATTAATGTTTTATCTGGGTAAGTTTCCCATTTCCACCTTAGACATCAAAGCAACCTTTATAAAATATAATTACAGTCATAACCCCAACTGAATAAGGCCTCACAAAGGCCTCCTTAAACTTTGTAATATAATCTCCTTACATATGTTCCAGCCCCCGCCCACGTTTATATCTCGCTTGGCCTCACTATGTCCCCTTCCTTTCTGTGCTGTAGACAAATTCACCTTCCTTCTGCTCCTCCAGTGAGCCAGCTTTCCTTGTCTAATTTACTAAAGGCAACTAACTGCAAGCCTGTAAAATTACCTCCACTCAAATACAAAAATCATACATACACACACACATGCCCTCTGCTGGATACACTCCCACAGGTACATAACTGGGCAAAAGAGTCAGTCTTTGTGGGAAATAAAAAAAACCCATAAATGTGTGGGAGGATTGAGCTTTGTCCTTTAAGGCACAGGTTTATAAGAGGTGGATAAAGTTTCAGCCTTTATGTTTCCCCTTTGCCCTGTACCTTTGTGCAGTGCACATACTACACAGTCATCCATTGCAACCCTGGAATCCTACTTCCTGGAAAGCTCTTCCTTCAGAATTCCTACATTTGATTCTTTCTCACCATTTGGATCTCAGATTAGATGCTGCTGCTTCAGAGTGTTCTCTCCTGACTTAAAAAAAAAAAAAAATCCCTGCCCTAATACTATCAATACTATACTTTCATTATCTCTACAGCATTGCTACTATTAAAAATTATCTTGTTTATGGTTGTTTAAATAATGCCTGTTATTTGTTTCTTCCTCACTAGAATACGAATTCCAAGAGAGAGGAGATCTCGTCATTCTTGGTCACTAGGATGTCTCCAGAATTAATAGCATGCCAAAAGTGTTGTAGAAGAACGTGTTGAAATGGTGGGGCATGCAGGGACCAGGCTGCAGGATAGAATCAGTGGACACATCCAGCAGCTAGAGCGGTAGCCTCTGGGAAGGCTTGTCGCACTGAGTGAGTGTGTCTGACCTGGGACATCATGAAACTTCTCCAGAGTAAGCAATGTTCTGGAAGAGACCAATAAAATTTCTTCAGGTTCTGCCAGTTAAATTTTTCTTTTCCTCTGTATTTTGACTTTATGGTTTCTGAAAGGCCACGACTCCATGAAGAGAAGAATCCAGAGGGCTGTGGGGTTAACAGCCACAGGACAGAACTGAGATGAAAGGGTCTCCTGGCCATCTACCTACATGAGTTAACACCCTAGTTAATTTGCAACCACAAGAACAGTGCACTTTTACAAGCCAGCAGCCTTGATCTCCACGACAAAGACAGGCGTGATCTAATAACAAGTCATGTCCCGGGACATAAATCTATACTACTGACATTAGTTTCTCCACAGGAAATGGAATCATGATGTATGTCACCTGCCAAGTGGGTTCACGAAGGAAGTCCGCAGAACTCCCAATTCCTAATGGAGAGGACAAAGTGCCTACTCCCCTGAATGACCTCAAACTCTGCTGCTAACAGGGTTTCCTGGAGCTTGGTTGCCAAGATAAATGTTGGCATGATAAATAAGAATGAGCCCTTCTTACCTGTGCCCTGCCAGGTATTTAGGCTCAGGGTCTCAGCTATGAACAAGGTCCTCAGCCTCAGCAAGGGCCCAAAGAACACTACCCCTCCTACCCACTAGTTGTACATTGTATCCATTTTCAAAGTCACAGTTTGCACTGAGCTGAAACCTAGCTCCTAGGATGTAAACCCAGATGTTTAGTCATTTGTGTTGGGAGTCATATACATTATCACCCATAGCTTGGCTCAAGACTTTCTGCATGTGACAAAGACAGGGTTTTGTAGGTGGTAGTAATTGTACAAAAAGTTACTGAGGTCTAATTCATTACTTAGAAGCTCATGGATTTTGCCATACTTTTCCCAGTCACCCGGGCTTTTGCTCAAGATGGATTTCCTAGTACAATGTGTCAGCTTGAATAACTGCAAGGACCAAAGCATATCAAACTTCATCTTTCCAAAGAAGGTATACTTTAGGATGTCCTAAACTCTAAATAAGGATTTATGAAATTTCTTCTTACTTAGGGATATTATTAGTCTCTGCTACTTAATCTGCTTTCACTTTTTTTGTTTCTCCTTCACTACTATAAAGAATTGCTCTATCAAGTCCAAGCAGGTCCTCTTAGGAAGAAATAGAGCAATATTCATACAATGGGCAAAATTCCATGCACATATGGATGCTTAATGTCTGTGGCTCATTTGTCATGGAATCCACTTAGTATCATTTGTCCAAAAAAAAGCTGTGGTCTTCCCCATTGTCAAATTACACCAGCCTTATATTCAAATAAAAAGAAAATCAGAAGAAAGAAAATCAAAGCCTTTGTTTCCAGGCAATATAGATACAAGACTGCTTAGGGAAGGAATAGACTTAACACTGTGGTAAAGTTTGTAAGGGAAAAAACTCATGGAAAAAAACCATGAGTTCTTAAAAAAAAAAAAAAAAAAACATTAGAGTTGGCGAACTAGCCATGAAGAGGCAGAACAGCCAGCTCCATTCGGTATATGAGTAGAATATCTTCATTTGCCTTTTGAAATAATGGATTATTTGCAAAATGTCAAACTCTGTGTGTTTTCACGGAGCACCGTGGTCCTCCTTCACACACCTAGAGGCTGTCCATGGAAATGCCAGAGAGACAGGTCTCTGGGCAGAGGACATGACTTCCTGAAAGCATGGGCTCCTTTGTGAGATGATCCTGCAGTCCTGACACCACTCCTGTCACTTTCCCTACTGCCTACAGTGCATGTCTGAACTGAACAACTAAGAACTACATCCTAAACCCAATAAAAAATCCAATTACATCTTGGGATAAATTCCAGTGATATCTTTAATACTAACTTGCCCATTTAAGAAGTGTAGTAGAAATCTCTATGAAAAATGCTCCTAATTCAGATACTTCTCTGGCTGACATTACCAGCAACCTAAAAACCAGGGTGATGGATGGAAAAAGTTAAAAATATTTCACTTTGTGGTTTCAACATTTCAGAAGGGCAATTGCGGGGAAGTAGATTTAAGCTTTAATTAGGAAACGTATATATCACAGGGTTGCTCCTTTCCTGTGATCAGGGGGAAAAAATTTTTTTATGTGCATGAGTTGAAATGCAGAGATCAATAAAAAGCAAGTTTGACAACCCCAAGGCCAAGGACGCTTTGAGGAATTTGGAGATTAAAAAGATTATCTCCATAAACCTGGGACCATGCCATGTAATTATTCTATCATTGGAGCTACAAACTAGATACAGAAATCGTTTGCTTAAATATTATCAGTCCGACATTTTAACACTTTATTCCAAAGAGAAAATTGTGCTTCACTAAAGTCTAATAATTATATAGTCATTTGTTTGTTTTAAACAGCAAGTGCTTCTAAATTTCTAATTAAGAAACTTTAGATATATATATATAAAAGAAACTTTAGGCAAGGGGTATAGTAATTCGGAAAAATGAATGAAGGAGTCAGAAAGGAAATCAAAGGTGAATAGCACAAAGGATCCAGATGTGTCAAAAAGAATGTTTCCAATTTTTTTTGCTTACATTATCCACAGGATAGAATGGAAAGGGTAAGGTGTGTGTGTGTGTGTGTGTGTGTGTGTGTGTGTGTGTGTACCTGCATGGGCATCATATCTGTCAATCAATACAAACTATCAAGCCAGATAACTCAAGCCTAGTTTTAACTCTGGAGCGGGCACCTCTGTTGAAGAGTGTGCCTGAGTTGGTCTGGAAGGCACAGTGCAGCTGATCCCCTCACGTTTTCTGGTGGAAGCTCATTTTCTTACAAGTGCCTGATAACCACACACTTGGAGAGCCAGGCCTCTGATGCATCTCCCCCTTCACGTTCTGATGTGGAGCACGGAGCTGTAAGTGGGACAGCCCACAAGACTGATGCTAAAAGCTTTGTTGTGGGAATCCCTGAAGCATATTCCTATAAATAGGACTGTCTACATTCACTCAATGTGTGCACATTGACCCAAATAAGAGTGATGCACAATTCACAAATGTGTACATCAGTGCTCTGTGAACCAAACGGGCAGGAGGTTTCCCGAGCTGTAGACGAGTCCTTAGAAACAGCCTCAAGATTTCAACCTGCCTAAATGATATTTGAGACAAAGTCTAAACAAATTACAATTGGAAGAAAAAATAGTTTCAGCATGTATGCAGACACACTTAAGATGTTGCAGTACAAACATATCCTGCAAACTGATATTTAAAAGATAGCCCACCCAATAGAAAATTAAGTGAATGAGATAAACTGCCAATTCACAAATACATTACAAATGGTAAAACTAAACACTCACAAACAAGTCCACATATGAAGGATAACAGGACTACACTAGTAATAAGGGCAATGTAAACTATTTTTAAAAATGTTTTTGACTTATTAGATTAAGAAAAAATTAAAAAGAGACCTGGGCTATAGTTCTGTGGTAAACTGTATAGATGATGTCCTGAGTCTGATCCCCAGCACCAGCCCCCACACTCACCAAGATAAATAAAGTGGAGGAAAGAAAAGAAAAAAGGGAAGAAGAGAAAAAAGAAAAGAAAAATTTAAAGACTAGTACTCCTGGTGCTATTAAGATTGTACATAAAGAGATAAATAAATCCATTGTTAAAGGTATATGGATTACTCCCATGTTTTTAGGATCTTGTGCATTTAAACCTACATCTACTTTTTTCACTCAGCCATCTCATTGTTGGAAAGAATCTATCCAAAGACAAAAAAATGATCTTTTTCAGAAAAATATCACTGGAGAAGCATAGCGATTTCATGAGCATATGTACAAGTTTGAACATTGAAGGAAAAGCTATAAGAGCCCAAAACAGAAGAAAATGATGATATACAGGAGTGACTTTAAGTGCTGCAGAAACAGACCCTGAGATAGGACTCCTGTAAAAACGATTTATACAGAAGCATTGCCTGGAACAACAGACAAGGAAGGGGGTGTCAATGTTCCATCTTAAGCAAGGAACACTAGTTCCATCTCAAGCAAGGACAGCGATCTGGCTCAGTTTCATGGGCAATCTTTTGGAGATGGCTCCAGCCACACTCAGTGTTGTCCCAGACAGAGCCTTGAACCTGGCATTACTTCATGTAAGGGTGCCCCTAGGAGGATGCAGAGCTAGCTCTGGCAGCCCGGTTCAGGGCTTCTGAGGAAAGCACAGTCTGGCTGGAGGCAGGGAGCACATCAACAGCACTAGGCACACAAGTGGGAGGAAGATCCGCCAAGGCCTGTGGCATCTGGGTTGATTGATTACACAGTATTACAAAGAATGAGTGAGATATGTACATTTAACTATAAGGTCAACTGATAAAAGTGGAGCAGGGAGCATATTTGAGGGTAGCAGGAATGATAATCCAACTGTGGGGGGTGGCTGGAGAGGAGCAGCCTTATTTAATTATTAATGCATACAAAGCTTACAGGAAAGCACCAAATGATCTGCATTAATATGTCATGTACAGCTTACCATAGGGTGTTGGGCAGGGGAAGGTGGATGGAGGGTGAGCTAGAGAGAATCAGTAACTTTTTCTTCCTATACTTTTGTTGGGACTAGGCATGCATCATGCCATTAATAAATTAAGGAATAGCCAATATGGCAAAAAAATTAAATGTGCTTTATTAAAATTAATTTCATATGCTTTCTTCCTTATAGTGGAAAGGCTCAGACTAAAATGCTTCCTCAAACTTAATAGGGTTGTCCTTTTATCCATGACGCAGAAAATACCTTTGGGATATATGTCTGTATTTGTGATCCTGAAACTGAGACAAGCAGACAAAATCATTCTGGGCAAAGCGGGGAATAACACAACAAGAAACAGAAAAATCTGTGTTAAAGCCCTGCAAGAAACCTGTTCCAGTTATGAGCATCTCTATTATCCATCAAATTGGAAAGTATCAGAAACAGGAGAATGGGTAAATGAATTAAAATGCATTGAACAGAATTCTGTGCTACACATGTATAAAATTACACTTTTGAAAATTTTATTGATTCAAAAAGAAATGTTATAATGTGAGGTTTAAAATGAAATATGCATTTGTGCACAAATAAGTGAGTCTTATTGCATAAATTTAAAAATATGTACCTATGTTCTCATGTGTCACATATGCACACATCTTTAAAAATGCACTTGGTTGAAGAAAGTATGTGGTCATTTGAATCTTAATATTGGTGAGGCCTGGGAGTGGGAATTTGGCTGATTTCTCAAAGTTTCTTCTTTTTATTGTTTGGTGTTGTTTTGCTCTCAAAGGATGCCCTGTTTTTAGTATTTGCATCAAGCACACCAAATCAAACAATAAAACAACTTAACTTCCAAGGATAAAGACATGGTCTCAAAGGAATAAGCTCCTAGCCACTTACCAATTTTGACAAATTAATTTTGGAGAATGGCCTATGCATTCTCTTCTACTATTGAACTAACCAAATTGAGCTCCTTACAGAGTATTTGGTATGTAATCATTCTTTCTTTTTAGCAAAAATCACATTAAGTATGCATCTGTCTGAGCATTATGGCCACATCATAGAATAACAGGCATCTGAGTCCACAGTGTTTTGGGCTTCCAGGTTGTCTCTAAGAACAAAGTCAGAGGGGGACCAAAGCCACATGCCCTAAGGGGTGGGAAGGCTAATACAGACCAAAGGTCTGTATCTGCATTCTCTGTGTCCTTTCCTCCCACAGTTCACTTAAAGACTGAGCAGCTGAAACAACCCTGAGCATTCACTGTCATCTAGCATATATGTATGGATCAAAATGAGTAAAGATTCACTTTTTAAAATCTGAGCACATCAGAAAATTAACACTTAGTTATAAATTCAGTATTGTACACATTATTCATAGCAAGAGATTATATTCCCTGCACCATTGGAAGTCACATTTTAAAAAGTCCAAGATGGTGGAAATAAAACAACATCACATCATTATGGTTAAAAATCAACCAAGCCTCTAGAGAATGTTCTGCAGCGTCACCATCAAAAGCTAGTATTCCCTTGACTGACAGCCTAATGAAATGCATGTGTTTGTTACCCAGGTAGGGTGGACAATCTTCTGCACACCTTGTAGATATTGCCTGCTCTCAGCTGGCCCATCCCAACATTCAAGAAATCTCTCCATGATTTTACATGCACAGCATGCTGAAACAGTAAAAGACAGTAAGGGAAGAAAGCCCTTGCTTGAATCCATACTCTATTGCTGTATTGCCTTGGAAACAGTGAGGCAGCAAAGAAACTCATATTTTTAATGGAATAATGAAAAAAAAGTCCTTTCTAGATTTTTTTTTGCTTAAAAAATTATTTCCTGGATTTATGTTTTTCTTAAGAACTTACATCATGAACATTTCATTGACCTTTTAAAATACCTTTATTTATGTATTTATCCTGAGTCAGTATTCCAATCATCTTTAAAAAAAAAAAAGCTGGGAAAAAGGTCAGTTCAAAGGTGAGCCTTAGGTGAAAAATATGATTAGACTCAATTATTTTTATTTCATTCTAAAGTAAATTTGACAGGCTTCCTTCCCATGTTCCTCTTGCACAAGCCTGCACACAAAGAGAAACTCTTCTATGACATTCAACAACATGAGTCTCTTCTAGCCAGGGAATACTCTGCCTAAAACCCACCTAATTGCCAGCCCCAGTGAACATCCTATTAAATATCTCGTTTTATTTCACCATTAACAAATACACTCAGATCACAATAATAAGCCATGCACTTATTCAGTGCTAATGACATTTACTATCTTTGGTTCTAAACACCAATGTCTAAAAAGTATAGCCAATGGATCTAGAAAATATACACCATCAATTTATATAATATGCCATTTGCTACATTCTTTTAACTGTCCCCCAGCACCTGAAATAAAATGTACCAGATTGTATAACACTGCCACAGATAAATAACTTTCATAAGTGACATTTCTCTATATACTGTAAAATAATACTTCACCAAAGGCTAATGAATAGCTAGTTTAAAGCAAAGTGGCCACAGTTTATACAAAATAAGGCTTTGTAACAGATCAAAACCAGAAAATGAACTTTTATTGTGCCAAACTATAACCCAACCTTATATTTTTCTAAACAAACAAGGATTAGCACTCCCTTCATCAGTAAAACCCAAAATCAAATGTTTTCTTGAAAAATACCTCAGTGACTAAGTTTTAAATCATCTTTCAATACATCAAACTTGCTCTAACTTAATGGAAATGTGCAGTGCTGTGAATTACCCATTATGTTGAAAAATCCAGAAGTTGTTTTAATTAGTTTTGAATGAAAGCATTATTCTGCATTTCTAATCATGTTTCTACCCCTAAGGCTAATATTAAAAATGAATTACAATTCCTGAGCAAAGGAATTGACTCAGAATCATAGCTGGGATTAACATTTTGTTACAGATAATCCACAAACTAGAGAATCCAAAAGCCCATAACTGAGAGTTGAGTATATTTTCTAAGTAAGAAGCTAAAATGCTCATTAGACACACTCCAAGTGAATAATGAACCATCTGAAAGGAGTACACGTGTTCCGAAAAGTATTTTACATTCTATTGTACAATGAGTTCCTCTTCCAAGATCATCAGTTTAAGTACTTAGTCACTAAATTTTATTATATTTCTAGAAATGAAACACATGCAGAGTTGCCAATGGTCTTTCCCTGGAATTACACATACATTCAAGTTGCTCTTACTATTTTAAGACCTAAGAAAGGTTCTACCTTATGGACAACAAATGGTGATTGTCAATGACAAATACACCCCACGGTTTAAAGCAAATCCAACATCAGTGTCGCAATAAATTCAGTTAATGCTACAAAACAGACGCTTGTCACTTATGCCATGAAGTGATTTCATCTAAAACTTCAAATAATAATGAGGAAATAAAAACTGACCTATTCAGTGCCAATTAAGCAACTCTGACTGGAGCACCTGAACTCATTTGCATAATAGAATACCCTTCCCCCAATTATTCAAATTATAGTTTAAAAGGAAAAGAACACTCCAGAAGAGGTTTTTATTTGTAGGGACGTTTTAATGAGGTGATAGGTATCTTAATAAGTGTTCTTGGGTGAAGACACCTGGATTATGAAGCAGCAATTCTGCTGTATCCTATATTAATTCACAGCAAGATTTTATCACGTCTGTTTAATTTATTAGAGACTTGAAGTACTTGGTATCACTTGCATGGTTTCAAGTAAACCAACTTAAACAAAAGATGAAATAAATGGTAAGTCTTGAAGATTTGAGTTTTTCAGATATTTTTCTTTTAGCTTAACAATAATTCACCACAAGTACAAATCAGGAAAATCTGCATGAAATTAACTTCAAAGCAGATTTGCAAATGAGTCCTAGAGGGGTTTATGAAAAAAAAATGTTACCAAGCAAAAAGAATTTTAAATATACTAACTGTATTGATTTTTTTTTTTTAAGTATAGGAGAGCCTTAAATTCCAGGGAGAAAACCTATATTCTTGCAAAATGACCTCTTAAGTGTAACACTTCTCAAGAGGAAAGTCCTACCTGCAATAATAAAATGGCATTATTATTACTCATTGATTATTAATGAGTTTGGAATGCTTATAATTTATTTTATTCCGGAATTCTTAAACTTAAAAACAGCTATAATTTTTCTCAAGATGAAACCACTAAATACAGTGTTAATTTTCTATTTTAAAAAGTTATCATACACTTTAACATTGTGTGATTAGTTTCACTTAGGCAGTATAATACGTTATACAGATATTTTTTCAAGTTATTTAACTTCTTCAGATTCCAATTTTTTCCCTTTATGGGGTTAAACTGAACATTCTCCTAAATTCTAAGTGATTTACAGCTCTGAAATCGCTATGCTTCTCCAGTGATATTTTTCTGAAAAAGATCATTTTTCCCTAGCTCTTTTTCATAGGAGCTACACAGTCTGTACAAAAATATCCCTTGTCATTTTACTATTACAAGAAGGGTAAAATATTATAGTGAATAATAGAATCAATTTGATATAAGTGCAAAAAGAATTTTTATATGATATGAATTAAATCAACTCAAGCAAGTACCTCTTTCCATAAGTGACTCACTGAATAAGTAAAGGCAGGACCAGCAAAAAGCAACATAAAATAAGCATTGGGAGACTCCAAAGAGATTTGTCTATATAACATAGCACTAAAAGGATGTTCCAGTTCCAGCTATCAAAAGCTTGTACTGTATACTTTGCATTATAAAACCATCATCACCACTGATACAGTGATAGGACTTCCTTTGATCCAAAGGGCTGCTCTCAAAGATAACATGGATAGCAGTATCTGCAATTTGATGTGACAGGAGACATCTTGTAGTTTGCTTTGGAAAAGCTTAAAATTTGATTAACTCTAACGGTCATAGACTGTAAAAAAGTAAGGACATCTAACTTGCTTTTGTTACTACTGTTAATTTCTTTTTATTTCGCTTTGGGCAAGTAGTGGTCAGTGCTCTTTTCCTGCACTGCAATACGAAGGTAGATGTTCATGCATCTCCTCAGACCTCCTCCAACTCCATAAGTCATTTCAGCACTGGTGTGTAAAGAATCAAGATTCAAGATCAAGATTATTGCCTATGCACCTGAGGATGAGAACATGAAATATGAATTCCTAGAGAATTCTTTCCATGAACTCTAAGTAAGCCCTGGTACTTTTAGCATTAGGAGGTAATTTTCTTTCCATCATCAAACTTCAATACTTTTCACCAAGGTTACCCAGGAGGGCAAGGAGGCCAAACTCTTCTCCACTGAAAACTTCCACTTGTCACACTAAAACTTCTGGGCCTCTCATCATCTCAGGAGTGTTTAGAAATGTGTTGTTCCTAGAATTGAAAAGAACTTTAAAGTGGCTTTTTCATTGGTCTATATTTCCATTTTTCATTGGTCTATATATCACAACAAACTACTCAATTAATTTATCCATTAATCAACTAACCAAGAGCCAACTGATGGGCTAAATGAGAAAATGGTCATTTTGCATCAGGCAAAATAGAAATTCTGGCAATTAAAATAAAAGCAGACAAAATTAAACACACACACACACACACACACACACACACACCAGCAACTTAATTCTTCAGTAAGGTCTATTGGTCAGAGAGTTTTTATGTGAGTCACTTATGAAAAGTTTTAAGTGACCTGGTCAAAGTTGGGAAATAATTTCCTTTGATTAGAAGTAGGAGATCTAAAAACTCATCTGATACATTTAATCACAGATTTAACCATTCATTAATTCCAAAAATCAAGCTCTGTACAAGGCCCTAGGATATGAAAAAGTGTGAAATTATTGTTTTAGATTTTCCCATCAATTTTCTACACTTTATTAAGAGGTTCCTAATCAAGAAACCAGATCAGAATAAACATGATGTCCTCCCAATACAAGTCTATATTATGAATGAAACATCTATTACTTTCTGTATGCAGATTTTTTAAATACTGTTTAAGGTTTCACTTTAAGTAATGATTAGACAAGTAAGTTGAGAAGTTAGAGGTAACTTTCGCATTATAAATTTCTAGTTACAGATTTGTTTGAAACATGATCTCAGTTCCAAACACTTACAGGTGATTTATAGTATAAAATCTTTACCTGGATAACACAATTCCAGAAAGCAAACTAAATAGAATTCCTAAATATGAATTGCTGTAGAAAGGAAACCTTTAACAATACAAAGAGGTGAATGTGTGATAGGAATTTCTCTTTTCTTGTTGGTCTTTCCAAATCTTGTCTGGTTTTTACCCAATTGTTTTGTCCAAATTAGGCATCCTTGTTCCAATTAACTGCTTAACCCAGCTTAACCCTGATTTTTCCTGACTGTGATCTTGCTTCAATCTATCAATGGCTTTTCTGATGGATGCTTTCCAATCCAAATCTTACTTGCGTCTTCTCAGATTCTAACACCAACAACAGTATCCTGCTTCTTGAGATTCTTCTTTGTCCTAGTTTTACAGCATCCATCTCAAAGCATCAGTCCCTCTTGTTTTCAATCTGTCCCCAAGCTCCCAGAGTCTCCTGTGCTGGAAATGCTCATACTTCCCCAAAGCACCTTCTCCAGCCCTGTTCTCCCCTGTTCTTAGAATTTTTCTGGGCAAGTTTGCTCACACCTACACCACTGTTGGGTTCCTCTCCATGTCTCTCCCTGAGACTCAACTATAAAGGGGATCCTTACAAATGATGTTTCAAAATGAAAACGGGAATTCTCGCCTATTCCTTCAAAACTTGTTTTGCCCTGAGAGATATCGCTTTTAGTGAACCGGAACCACTCTGTGCCTTTCCTTCATTCTTTCCTACTTCTCTGTAAGCCACATCCATGCCTCTTTCTAAATATATCCGAGATCTCTTGCCTTCTCTCCATCCTCCATTCACCACTGAAGTCCCATGCTCAACATCTCTCTTTTGGAATCATAATGGTCCTTCACTGTAGATGGACTCCAGCTTTAACCTCCCTCATCCTGTTACCCAGACCATTTGCCTTTCCTAGAGTCCCATGATTTTAGGCATTCTTTCTCAGTAAGTGTCATCAACGGATGCTTCAGGCTCAACACAGAATCTAGAGGTCATCTTCATTTTCTGTTACATCTTCCCTTATTGCATCCAATACATCTGCAAGGGCTGTTAATTGTGTATCCCTATTTCACTCCCTTTATTCCTCTCAGCTGAGTTTGTCATCTCTTATTGGAAATCTTTGAGTCCACTAATTGTTTTCCTCTTCCACTCTTGACGTCCTACATTCCATTCTCCACAAAATACTCAGAGGTTTTTATTAACATGAATTATTGTGGGGATGGTGGGGTACTGAATGGTTGCAAAGTGTTCTATCTCCCCCTATACCTTCATTTGTCCAGATCTACAATAATTTTTTTTTTTATGTTAGTAAAAACCCACTGTGTGTATATTTGCCTACAGGGAGGGGATGGCTATTCCAACTTCCTCCACAAATCACAGAAAAAAAGGAATGGAAGTTCAACTCTCTAAGGCCCTTGTTTGTGAACATATCCTCTTCCTACCTCAGAGAAGAACATTTATCTGATCAGTTATAAAACCAAGAGCTGTTACTAGGAATAGTTCCATTTTGTCCAGATATGAGATCTTCCTATGATTCATATACTCTATAATGCCTCAACTTAAAAATCACAAAGAAGGAAAAACATAATAACATATATGAACCTGTAAAAACAATCACAGGTTTTATCACATTGTCTTTTTTTTTGGGGGGGATGCATTGGGGATAGAAGCCAGGGGCATTCTAACACTGAGCTATATCTCCAGCCCTTTTTATTCTTTATTTTGAGAGGATGTCTTGCTATGTGTCTCAGGATGGCCTTGAACTTGTGATCTTCCTCCCTTAGCTTCCTGAGTTGTGGGATTACAGGTGTGCCATCACACCTAGCTCACATTGTCTTTAATCACTAAAATCTGCACTTTAGATAAGGAACAGCAACCTTTTCTATAAAGAGACAAATAGTATTTTAGGCATATTGACTATCCTAATTAATACTGCTGTTATGTTGAAGTAACCATTAAAATCATCAATTGAATGTGAATGTCTAGGTCCAATCAAACAAACTTTATGGACACAGAGATTTTAATTTTAATTTTATATAAATATAAATTGCCAAAAAATAGTACTCTTCTTTTGATTTTTTTTTCTCCCCAAACTTTTGAAAATTAAAAAAAAAATTGACCTATGGTCATAAAAAAAACAAAACAAAAAAACAGGCACCAGGTTAAACCTGACCTATAGACCATAGAGTGCCAATCCCTACTTTCCTACTTTAAACTATTTATATCAGTTCTTTTCCTAGGTTCTAGGAAAATGTGACTCTTTTCATAAATGCAAAGTAGTAAAAGTGAATTTTCTCATGCTAAAATGATTATCATTAGTGCTTTATTCCTATAAAGTAACTAATATAGCAAATATTTTCATTAATGCAAAGCAAATAATAAAAATAATTATTTAAAATAGTTTTATATTAAGCATCTGATGAGCAAATTATTCAAGCACTCTATTAATCCCAATTTCTTTGCACACTTATTGTTCAACACCTGAATTTGTCTATAGGTCTGATTTGTGGGAATTGCCTCATTTATAAAAGAATAGAAAGTTTTATGATGAAATTACACTGTCCATTCCATGAAACCAAGATAGTTCATTCAGTCCATCACAGATCAAAGAAAAATCACATGCCATATCCCTCCTATGTTCCCTAAGGGAAAAAAAATTTATGTTGATTTTGCTGCACATATACTTATAGAGCAAATATCATATAGGGGAAAGACGTTTTGAACAAATGCTAGCTCTCTGGCATTTGTCCAAGAATTGTCCATCTTTTTTGTGCACTACAAGTAAGTATCTGAAACAGTTAAATGAAAAAAAATGTCATCATTATTTTGATAAACCTCAAAAGTAATGCAACCATCTTCAGTCCAGGATCAATAGGACCCAGGGTTTTCAAGATCCAAAGTTCTCGAGGGAGTGCTACAAATTGACAGGACAGTCTCTTAGCACTTGATTTGACATGAGATAGAGCAAAAGACACGCAAACCCCGGGGTGGAGAGCCTCATCTCAGACAGTTCCATATTGGCCAGACAAGCACCAGTGGCTCAAGAAGGTAACCTACATCGTCCACAAGTCAATTGCGAATTACTGTCTCTAAATTGGCTCCACAGCTGCGGTTTGCAGTTCCCAGAGTGCCCTCCAACTAACTGGTTGTGTGTGTGTAGTGGGGGGAAAGCCTGCTTTTCCTCATAACACACACCTCTTGGCTATCTGCCACCCCAACTCAGAGAGGACATGCAGATTTAAAAAGCGACACTTCTGAAACTCTATCAGAAAAAATGGCATATCAAGAGATTGGCATAGGGGCTGCTGTCAGGCACTCAAGCACAGAACTTATTCCAGATTTGGAGACCCACAGAGTGGATCTACGAAATAAACTTGGCTGCACAAGAGCCCAAAGCACTCAGCCCTAAACAAGCGAGGCTCGAGGAAGCAGTGCCAAACTTTTCTTTTGTTTATTTTCAAAGAAAGCGAGGAATCTTTAGAAGGGAAAAAGAGAGGACGCTAAGGCGATTGCCTACCCTATTAGTCCCTTTCTGGGTATTTGAAGGAAACTCACAATCTGGCAATAGACATGAGTTACAAAAACTGAAATTTTCTATCTTTCAGACAGCAGATACTCGACTTTTATCTAATCAACAGCATGTAGCTGGAGAGTTAGGAGATCTGGAAGTGAATGATAAATTGAGATGAAAGCTGATATTTCGGGGTGCAGCCAGTAACCAGGGCTTAATGTGATACAGCTGTGTATATATATCTCACATATGCACGTACGGACACATACAAGTACATGTGGGAGGAGGGGAAGAGGGGAAGACAGGAGTGGATATTGGGGAAAAAAAAGATCAGCTTTCACATGTAAATGCTGTATAAACATACTCTGATAGGGAATGAGAAGAGGACAAACTTTTCATCTCTCACAGAAAAATGATTTGCATCCTTTCAGGCCCTCCAAAGCATGCTTTCTTTAACCCTGGATTATTGGATAATTCCTACATTATACTTTTCCAAAGATATCCTTGTGAAATCGTATTTAATCTGTAGGCTAAATTCGATGTGTTCTCACCTGGTGCAAGTTTTAAACCCTGCCACTGTTCTTACACTCCTGGAGGCACGGGAAGTTCAGCAGGTTGACATTTACCTACATGACTGAATCCTAAACAGAGATTAATAAAATGATTCATTTACTTTTCTTTTCTGTCCTCCCCCCGTCCTGTTTCCCCCATGAGTCATGGTTGGCCATCTACAAGAACAAAATATCTAACTGAAGAAAACTGTCTTCCAACGGCAGCATCTGTCTCCCTGGCAAGCTCTGCTGACAGTTGGGTCCTGGTTCTGGAGCCGTCCCTTCCAGAAGCTCTGTGGGGCTGAGCTATTAGTGGGCTCTCCTCCTCCTAGGTGCTGCTTCCTACTGATTCCTCCCAACGTGAAAGATGGATTTGTATATATTTATCCTTATGAGAATCTGCTATTGTGCAAATATCTCCAATTGAGACCCCTGTGGGAGGGCGCACATGACACAGGAGCACTTTCATTCGTTTTCTTGCAAAATATCCATAAAATAGCTTGGCAGTTCCCAAGGGTCTGCTTTCTGGGTATTATGTAAGCAGTTTCTCCTTCAGAAAGGGAAAGAGATGCTTCAAGACACAGAAATAAAAATGCCCACAGCTCTCTAGGGGAATTTCAAAATAGCAAGTTGCTTAAATACCAAGGAAAGCACCTGGTTCCTCTCCAAACCCGGAGATGGCCTGCAATAGTTTTAGAAATGGAGCAAGAATGGGGGAGGGAGTGGGG
>NW_025999869.1:7721591-7750835 GCF_001458135.2 Marmota marmota marmota
AGGGAGGGGGAGGGGGTAGGGGTGGGGTAACAAGGAAGGACACTGGAGAGATCATGACCCACACAGAATGAGCTGGTAACAGCCAAGCCACAACCAAGCAATTTCTGTTGTTTTCGAAATTCTACTAAAAGTACTTAGTTGAAGAAGTTGTATGTTTGTATTTTGAATAGTGCTTAAACTGGGGGTGAATTTTTGTAGGAATGATATTGCAGTAAGGCACATCTGTCTTGTTCTAATTCAGAGCCTAAAATACTTCTGTCAGGCTCTCCTTTTCCTTCTTAAGAATTTCTTTGCAAATCCACTTTTTTTTTTCAAACAATGACTCAACCCTTAGACCCCCAGGAGGCTTCTGACTCTTAAAAGAATTAGAAAAGATCTCCCATTATTATTAGATTCCATTTTAGATTGAGAAGAAAGCAGAAGTGGGCAAGATAGGTATGCCTTTATGCGGCTTGAGACACTTTTGAATTGTGCCTTATTCAAAAGGTGGAATCGCAAGGAGCACCTTCAGACTAGGAAATAAAAAGTCTACTGGACCAATTATTCGTAACCCTCTCAATGAAAGTAAAAAGAATTCAAACTCCCCAGAAGACCTAAAGGCATTTAAGAGAATCCAAGTAGCTCCACACATTTAATATTTTCTAAGAATAAACACGGAAAAAAGATTAAGCCTTCAAAGATCTCACTTATGTAAGTCTGACAACAACATAAAATACACAGTGGAAGGATTACTCTCAACCAAAATTCGGAAGAGAGGCTTTTGTAGAAAACGGTTCCTCTGGCTAGATTCCCTTTGTTTACAATAAGAAGTAGAATTTGGACCCATTATATATTCCTTCTTATGGTCCCCCTCGTGAATTGAGGTTGTTAAAGTAGCATTGTAATTATCTTTTATCTATAGCATGATTTATTTATAATATGAAATCCCCTTTACATTTTTAAAGTTGTAATAATTGGAATGCTCTCTTCAATAGTAAGGGAAAAAAATCACATTGGAATATGAGACAAATATTTATTTCACCAGTCTTTTTTAGGGAAGTTCTGAGTGATAATCCAATAAAAACACGGTTTCACATTTTGTTTTAGACATTGGATTTTTTTTTTTTTTTCAATTTCAAAGGTCACATTTAGAACTGCACCAACTATCATGGACTATGAATATGAATAAGTTGGCAGCGAGGCCCAAAGCTGGTGTCTTTTCAAGTAGAAGAGGCTTACTAATAGTTCCATTTGTTTTCCATTAAAAATCTACATTGTATTCACAGCAATCCACATGCCAGTATGTGAGCCTGCTTGGACAAAGCATTTGCTTTGTGTGTATCAGATGCAAAATTTACTTAAATTCCAGATAATTGCAATTGCATCTGCCAAGCTTTGTCACCGGCCTATATGAACATCTTCACAGTGTATACAAAGAGCAATTATCCAACAACCGAAGAAAAACGAAACAGTCATTTCTGCAAATTATAGCCAGCTCCTTTATCAAGGAGTAAGTTTGTGCTAAAAGAATACAACCCCAAAACATTTTTTTAAATAAAATGTATTCACTCACACCACATACATTATCTACACAGAACAAAAAAGGGAGCTTTTTCAACTGTTAAATTACTAGGTCTGAAACAAGGATAACTGAAATTTAAAATAAAATCATCTCGCAAAACATTGAAGCTTTTCCCCATGAAGAAAAAAATCAACAACAACAAAAAGGCAAACACTCGATTTAATTTGATTTGATGCACTGGTGTATGTTCTTTCTCTCTATTCAGGACAAAGTGCTTCTACAATAGTCACTTACCCTATTTATCATCCATCTTTAGCTCCCTAATTTGAAATATAAGCTCACGGAATCAGGAACATGAAGGAAAGTAAATACAGGGAAGATTTGAAGTGAAAAAAGAAAACTTGAGGAATTCAGTCCTGATTAAAAAGCATTTGCTTTAAGCATTAAATATTCAATTCCACGCAAGTGTTAGGCACCCCAGTTGGGCTATTCATTTGGTCAATATTTCTCTTTCTCTCTCTTTCACTCTTTTCTTTCTTCCCTCCTTTGCTCTCGCTCTGTCTCTTTTTTAAGTTCATGCACAATCCCATTTCGACTGTCACAGTCAACACAGCCAGCCTTCCTTCAAAGCCCAATCCAATTTTCAGACTTTTACACCTCATGCCAACTAAACAACATCAACGGTTCTCTTCAAGGACCTGATAGAGCAGATCTGTTCTTTTTTAACAAATTCTCAAAGCTATCCACAATGATCACAGGTGTGTCATTAGAATAGAGAGAAAACTCTATGAGACTACAAAATTTTTGTCACTTTTGACTTATGGGAAATCTATCAATTCAGTGGCCACTTACTTCCGCTTTCACCTTCATTTAAATATCTTCATTATCATTTTGTGGAATGTATGATGTTACTGGCCAAAGCTATTAGTCTGTGAAAAACCATCTCCGTATTCCCCAAACTGGAGCACCATCATTATCATTAATATTTCATGGAACTGCATTAAATGAGACAATATTCAATATTTAACTATCTAATCCTACAGTAATTTATATTAGAAAATACCAACCATGTGAGAATTCAGCCAGTCAGATTATTTTATTGGATGAACCTCTGTCATTATTAATAACACTTCAGTATCTCATATTTTTTTCAGCACAGAATGTAACATCCAAGGACTGAAAGTGATTTTGTTTCTAATTAATTCTGAAAATCCTTGGGAGACAGTGATAGGAGGATAAATATATTAATTTAGAATTGAAGAATTAAAAGCTGAGTCTTCAGATGCGGAAGTTTTCCTAGAGATGTGGATTACTGGTGTGGGCCCACACCTAATTCCGTTGACTAATAATTTAGCATGAGGAAGATGAGTTTGAACCTCAGAGAGTCTAAATTACAGGAAAAAGAAAGAAATGTAGTTTTATTCCTTTCTAGTACGATACTTACTTGCATTGCCAAGTTGTAAGGATATTTATAAACTCCATTTGATCTATTATCCAGAGTACCTATTGTTGATTTATTTTCAGGCAGTTCCTAGGCCATGAGAGGGTCTCTTTGCTTACTTAAACAGACCTCCTCTACCTTCTTTTAGAGCATTTGCAAATTCTTGTCTATTAGACATAAGCCAAAGTCCATACCTCTGGGTAAATTACATTTAACTTCAGAATGAGCAGAGTTCAAGTGATTTGGGGAGAATAACAAAAAGAATTCTACAGGATAAACATATTTGAGTTTGTCTAAAATCAAAAGCTTTGGGCTTTATACCTTTATAATCAGAAATGTCTTCCGACTCATCTTAAGCAAAAGAGGTTCTCCTGGCTACTAACCTTTCAAAAACATACTTGGAGGGGCTTAGAATACATTTCCTTAGACCCTCAGGTCATGCCGTATACAGAGAATAATGGTAAATATTGCTAGGGATTTTCATAGGTATCTTTAATCAACTGACTTTTCCCTCTTTAATCAACTGACTTTTCCCCCTTTTTTTTTTAGTTTGAAGGAATACCATCATTTATATCTTATGAAATATCAGTATTTGTCTTTCGTTATAAAATATGAAAGCATCAGACTCAATTCCAAGACTTTTTAGTAAAAAGAGTGTGAACACTGCATTAAGTCGGAATAATGGACATGGCAGACTAGAACTTTGGACAGCTAGAGACATGCAGAAGCACACAGCACGTTTCTTCCTGGTGTGAGACACAGCCACATTTTTGGGGTGACATTGATGGTAGTGACAGTGGGTAGAGTGAGGGACGGGGGGACTCTCACTGGAACCCGCATTCAGTGACTGAAGCAGAAGATAGTTTCATATCGTGCCTGGTGATGCTGGGAGACTTTGAAACACAGTACTTTGCCTTATAAGGGAAAACATGACCTGATTACCAAATCAAAAATAATTTATATTGTGCTTTTATTCTGTGTTGGTTAATTCTATGAAGTGTTGGAAAATAAATGAAGACATCCTGCAATACTGTGAGGTGCAAAAAGGTATTCTCTTATCTATAAATACTTCACGTCCAGGAGGACCCGGCAGGCAGCTATAACAGATCTCATAAAGCCTTAGAAATCCACGTACCCAATAGGAAGGGGCAAGATTCAACACTGAAATGAGGAGGACATCGGCCAAGGATCTCCCTACTTTTCTCAGTCATGGCTTCTCTAACTCAGACCCACAAGAATCAGAAGATGGAAAAGAAATGGTGATGGTGTGCCTATGACTTTCGAGAAATGAGGTATGCACATCTTGAAACTCACAGGCAGAAATAGCATTAATCAAGAGTTCAGCCGGTAATATCTAAAGTCAGCTGATGGCCAGAAGTTCAGGAGCTATTACCCGGGGTTGTGGGAAGGGTGGGCACCTCTCAGAACTCTCCTTTGCTATCAAGTTGCAGAGCTAACCACCTCCTACTTTTCAAGAACGTTAACCTCCCCACAAATGACTGCTAAAAGATGAATTTAATGGTATGAACAAGTTTTTTTTGGGGAAAAAAAAAAAACCTCCCTCAGAAAACATTTTCATCCATGGCATTTGGGGAATGCTTTAAAATGTTTCTTCTCTTTTCAATTCCAATCATTTTGCGAAAATCCCCTTCTTTAAAAATAAATAAATCATAAATTGATTCATTGCTTGTGAAAAATGTAAATTGACAGCTTTGGGGCGTGGACTCATTTATCCTTTCACTGATTAAATTTACTCAGGCAATAGGCACATCCTAAAGCTGTCCAGCAGCAGAATTTGTTCTTATTCTGAAACCCAGATGTTAGCAGTGACCTGACTCCTCTTGGCAGGGATACACAGTTTAATCCTGCCCCTCTGGCTTTACCCTTTACTTAATACATGTCTTTATTAGATATCTGAATTTTTTAAAAAAATGAATAAAAGGAAAGAAAGCTGAGAAGTGAAAATTCTGACCTCGCCTAAAGCTATGTTTTTCTCAGAGGAAATACATTTGGAGTTCCAGGGCAAAGCTATTAAACACATACACACACCCCCAAACAAAACATAAAAAAAAAAAAAAAAACCTTCCATGCTTCTATAATTAAAATATTATTTTGTACATGCACAAACACACAAACAATAGTACTTTTGCCTATAGACTATAAGCTTCTAGAGCAGAGAGGAGTCATCCACATATACACACACCCCCAAACCATGTGTGATTCTGTATACACCCCATGGGGGCTTAATAAACACTTATGAATTGACTGACAAGAGAAAAACCAAGAAATGACAACCTTCAGGGTAGCCGTAACACAATTTTAACTTGAAAATTGCCCAGGAATAGACTTCACAATCTATGGGAACATACACAAATCATATAAAAAGCACTGGTGCCCCTCATATACCTCGAGTGGCCTTAGGGAATAGCTTAGTGAAAAATCACTGTTGTAGGAAGGAGAGTTCAGGCTCTCTATCTATTTACTGTTTGGCTTCTGCAGTGAATCCAGCTGTGAGCAACATTCCTTCTGTAATAAAAGTTATTACAGAAAAACTTTTAAAATACAGATTAGAAGAAATACAAAAATTTGCTCGTCTTTAATATTTTCTTGCTAAGATTACAATGCAGAACCGTCTTTCCCTTTCAATTTTCCAGATTCCTGTTGTCATTTTAATTTCTATGTAGCTAAAGCTAGCAAAAGTCTAATCTACAATGCTTAGTTTCTTTGATAGTAACTTCTCCAAATAATTAGCAATAGATCTTAATTTACCCAGTGTTTTCTGTAAATGAAAGCATTAATTGTGCATCATAATTCTGAAAACATATTGTATTCAGTATTTTCTAGAAGAGGGTGTCTTAATGCTTCAGGTGCAAAGTGGCTTGCTTTCTTCTCTGAAGTTCATATACACTTTCTATCCTGGGGGTCTAAATGGAACTTGTATATAATTCAGTAGACCCTGAAACTGAAGAATTATATAAATAAGATGACACTTTTGTTAGCAATTTGGTCTTGCCACATCTCCTTTAAAGGGTGGTTGTTACAATTATTATCTATTTTGAAGAACAATTTCCAACCTGTTGAATTTCCAAAAGTGTACCATTAGAGCAAGCAGAAAAAACACATACAGTAAACTGTACTCAGGATTGGCCCCATCGCACTGAGAGGGGGTAAAACAAGAGGAGAAAACCAATTTTGCCTGTGGCCAGGAATTGTTTTAAATAAAAACACACAAGATAAACGTTTGTGTTTATCTTTTTACCATCAAGGGCCAAATTACTGCTTTAGCACTGCCGATGCTGCGGTTTGCTCACTTAAGTTATCCACAAGGATCAATGAAACTGTGCAAACAGCATCATGCTTACCACCTTATCTCTCATGCCTATTCTGCATATCCCACCCTACTCTCTTTTCACCTTTCTCCCACCTCACAGCTGAGGGTGGTCTTGCTCCATGGCCTCCTTGTGTCATTTGAGTTCATTTTCCAACGTGTACCTTTGAACATCTAAATCATTGTGTGTTTCAAAGAGTACCTTACATTTCCTATAGCACACCAGTTGCTTAGGAGAATCTGATAACTCCTAGTATTTTCCAGATTTTTCTATCTAAGCCAAACACATCTCATTTTTGTTTGTTTGTTTTTGTTTTTGAGTAATGTGTTTAGTTTTAGATCCTCACCTGAATAAAAATAAGAAAGAAAAACTTTGTTGTTGGTCCCTCCCCCCTACTTTCTCTCTCCCCTGTTTTCTTGGCAGCCACCCATGGACTGTGAGAAGTGAAGATTGATCATTTCTCCACACTCATCCACGGCCCTCTCTGTGGCCACGTGTAAATTTGCCAATGGATAATTAAGCAACAGACACATTCAATAAATATAATAAATAAATTTGATTTTTTCCCCTTAGTAATTGGTTTCATCTGACTGAGTCTGATTGTGTATGGGGATATATAAACAGGATTAGAGAGGAGAAAAATTAGATGCTGGGTCACACAAAGTATAGAGCCCTAGCTCCTGTGAAATGTTTCTGTAATAATTATGTTATTATACTTAGGGTTAACATATACAGAAGCAGTCTGTGCCTTCTCAAGACATTTCAGTAAGGTTAAAAATAAAACTGGTGGCATGATCATTACTGTAAGGGAACGGTAGCCGACTACAGAATACATTTTCCTCTCCTCCGCAACCTCCTCCTACTCACCCAGACTGCCCTTCCCTTGTACCTCTGTGACATCCAGGCTAGCTGGGCCAACCTTGACTTAAGCCTCCAGTTCCAGGGTTTGCATTACCCTAGGCCACATACACAGAAATAAGTTAGGTATACTAGAAGGTAGAGAACCAGGAGATGTTGGTATACAGTCACTGCCAGAGAAAATCCTAAATTGATGTTAAATTAAATCACCTTTCTAACACACTGTAGACAAAGAGAAAAAGCTTTATCTTATATTAAGAAAGAAAAAGAAATCCATGTATATTCCCATTTACTTTCTGAGATAACATTTTGGCATCAAATGACTTTTACCATAGTGCTCTTAGCATATAGCACAATGCTTGGTTGGTCTTGGATATTCAAAAACTTCTTACTGAAGGAGTTTAATAAATAAATACTGAAATAAACTTTCCTGTAGCTTTAATTTACCTGTTTCTTCTAAGTAATTTCTATTGAAATGTGTAGTATATACACACTTACATTTGGAATGATTTTAGGAAAAAAAAAAATCACAGGATCAGAAAGACTGCTGCAATGAATTCTCTATTAATGAATGTGATTTTAGCTCTATGAGTATTTACTATTTGGATATCCATATGCACAGATATTACTCTCTTCTTAATGGTTTAGCTTCATTCTTAGAAATTATCTAGAAACCTAACTTGACTACTTACAACATTTACAATGAAATTTTGAAGTGGCTTTTGAAAAAAAATCATGCTATAAATGCAGCAAGCAATTTCTACAATTTTCTGAAATGGTTATTTTACATTATTCAATGTTTTTCAACCTCTGCCAGAATAATCTCTATCTAAAAGCATATATCTTTTATCTACATATGCCCATATTCTTCTAATTGAAACAGGAGACAGAGCAAAATGTGGAGTATCAGTTAAGCCCTAAGCAATAATAAAAATTATAGTTAGACATAAGCTTTTTCTAAAAGAATCTTCTATAGGATTATTCTCCCTAAAGATTTAAAATCAGTATATTATCATTATTATTGATTTCATCTTTATCACATGAATTATATTTTCCAGTCTTAGTCTTTGTCTCTAAGAGGTATATTAAAGATTGAGGAACCTACATAAATAAATAAATGATTTATTCTTTTGAATTCAATTATATACAAGTTCTTATTTTAGAGGCCCATGTTCCCCTTCATATAAGTTAAAAATAAAAATAAATATTTTACATGGGTCAAATGAACAGAAATGAATAAAATGTCTAATATTTCTTAAAACAAGTCTAAGCTTACATATAGCTAAATAATTTAGTCATCAGAGCAATTAAAGAGACTGCCTTTTGGAAAGCTGAGCTCCAAACTTCTGTAGACCCAAATCACATTCCAGAAAACATAAATTAATGTCATGAGAAGAATAAGTGAACTGAAAAAATCTAACTTTATATTTTATGTTTCAAAAACCTTTGGCAGAAATGAATGAAAGACAAGAAAGTTGGAACTGGGCAGAGTCCATAGGACACCTAAGCAGGGGAGCAGGGGAGGCAAGCCTCCTCTCCAAGAATTACAGCTAAGTCCCGACAAATCTCAACTTCAAAGAACCCACCTCTCTTCCCAAACATGCACTATTAAATATCCTCAGGACAGACCTGTTTCTGTAGCACCCAGTATAAGTATCCTGGCAGAAGCCATACAGTGCTGAAAAGATGAGGGATGCTGTCAATCATTCCATCAGAATCAAAGATCAATTCATATTTTTCAGGAGGAAAAAAATCTTTACTGGAGAATACAGATTTTACTTTAACATGTTAGCTGCATTATTTTGTTTCAATTTCTCTTTATTAAACTCACAGAATTAAAACACCTAACTCTCTTTTCACAGAGTACAGCCGAAAAGCACATAACCATACTTTTTCCCTGATAATTCTTTTTGCCTACAAGACTCATAAATCTACACATTGGTGGACCAATGAAAGTATTTCAGCAAATACAAAGGAACTTGATTTGCAAACTGTTTCTCAAGATGCTTCATCATTTTTTTTCCATTAAGAATTGATAAAAATGATACAATGTTTCAAGTTCAGATTCACATTGTACTGTCCAATATATTAAATAGACTGGGCAGCCAGTAACATGGATTTTAGGAAAGACATTGTATACCTCTTTAACTTTATGAAATCTTTTGGAAATATGAGCAGGACCAGATATATCACTCTACTTTTGAATACTCTTAGCCCAAACAAAATAACTCTGTTAAGCAGTGGTTTGTCTTTGTTAGGTAGAAAACAACCTGAGATAATAAAATATACACAGTAGTGAATAATGTGAATGTTCCCCTCATAAAGCAAAACAGAAGACAGAAAATACAAAGAACACTTTGATGAAGCTGTTATTTGCTCTGAACATAAAAGAATCATATAACATTACTGATGGTTTCACAAAATTTTAAGAGTGGTATTATCTAATTAGAAAAAGTATTTCATTTAGGTTCCCTTTCACTGAGAACTTATCAAAAACAGCTCTTCTGTCTCTCCAAAGTAGGTCTTGCAGTGCTAAGGGTTATGAATCTGTTGAATGTACTGAGAGTACAGAATGGAGGATTACTCCTTGTGAACACATCAGGGCTACTAGGAATCAGCAGTTCAAAGAATAAAACTGTTGCTTCACACAAAGTAATGAGAGACAAAAACATAATGCTTTTCACACAGCCATATTTGAGGTGAGAAGCTCCACACTTAGTTTTAACTCTCCAAATCTCACTTTCAGTGTAAGTTTTAGCTATCAGGTGGGGAGAGATAACAAGGCCCTTGGAAATGACCTTGACCATATTTCACCAAAAATCACTCCTCAAAATCAGCCTGCACAGAAGACAGCACAATGAAAAAGCTAGCCCATACACGTACTCCTTAAAAGCATATATATATATATATATTTCAAAGTTCCTTGCAGCTACACAATGAAAAAAGTAGCAATCAATTTGAAAAATATTTGGTAGTTCTAGCATGATCAACACTTCATACATGCAGAAAAACCTCCATTCCTATCAAAATGAAGATAGGAACTCTTACAATACAGGCAAAGTGACTGTCAAGTTCCATGAATCCCCAGACTCAGTTATCTGTCTTTCTGAATAGCCTTCTCCCCCAGAAGTTCCCTTTTCCCCAGCAGGCTTGATGGCATGCTTTATAAAAGCTAAAGAGCAACAGGAAGTCCAATTGGAAAGTAAGCTACCTAATTTACCAATAAGCCTATCAAGATGATGATATTATTTTGATATATTAGCCTGAAGTCAGCACTAGGCACAAATGTTAACATGAAATTAGTTAAGATTTAATACTAAAAAAAATAATCATCATCAAACCACCAACAAACCAACAAGCAATAAACACCCTATCACACAGAATCACGTTAGGAGTAACACAAATCTGATTATTTGAATAGTAATCTAGCCTGGTATTACATCTAAAACATAGATATATTTAATATTTGAACACCAATTATCAGAGCTTTCTCTGAAGTTGCCAGGAAACAGAAGCAGAAAGAGGGGTGGGTACAAAACCAACCAACCTTAGTAGGAAAGACCACGTTCTTTACATCAATGTACTCTTGATCTTCACGTCTAGTGAAGACACTGAAACTGAAGCTAAACTTGAGGTTTCACAAATAAATTCATGCTTTGAATATATTATATAACAATTAGAAAGCTTGCCCCACAGGCCCAACAAAATAAGCCTTAGCCTGGTCAGCTATCTCTTCTGCTCATGTACTTGGAACATGCCGGAGGAATAATTCAGCTGCTCCATATGGGGTATATTGCTTTCTGGTCTTGGTCCTAGAATGAGATAATCATGATGCTTTCATGCCGTGGGTTCTTAGGATTAGAGTGTACTCTATGAATTCATTTTTCTTAATTACCCACACAAATTTTTCACTTAAAAAACCCTTGTGACTCTAATGAATGGAAGTTGAGATTTTCCCCCCAACTTGATCAAAATGGTCAATGCCAGGGTCTGTGAAAATATTTTTTAAATAGCAATATTTCCATCTCAAGGGACTCAACAATAAGCCGAGATTTCATTCTCAAGAAAATGCCCTAGTTTGATCAGTAGACTACAAAAGGAGAAATAAGCTTTAGATCTCAGGGATCCTGTCCACAATTTTTGTCAACACGGGGCAGCCAGAACAGGTGAATCTGCATGGTGTTTTAAGGTAAGTTATCTTTTGTATATAAGACAGTCTGACTAGTTGAATGAGGTTGTTTTATTTTTCAGTCCTGAACAGGCTATATTTCCTCTCCCAGTTCTTCCAATATCAGTTAAGTTTGCATTAAAACAAAGTTTAACACTATTATTGCAAACCACGCTCTATACCTACTCTGGGATGCAGCTACCATATAGCAGAAGGAAGCTTCTTTTAATAACAATATTTTTCCTCTGTAAAACACATGTGCCTCAGAGTATCACTGAGCTGGATATTCTCACCTGAGATGAAACTCTAAGCTCCTCAAGATGACAACACATGAACTGAGACTGCAACCTGCAGGGTCTCCCTGCCCACACTTAAGCTGCCATATATAGTTTGTTTTCCTATAGCTTAGCAGAAATTTTACAACTCTAAACTGATCTCTTTCTAAGTTACTGATTTGCCTTTACTTACTGGCCCTTCAGTTATCTTTCTGAACCAGAATTGAAAACTTAGCAAGGAGAAAAAGCAAAACATATGAGACATGGTAACTACCCAGAAATCTCCAAAGAACTTAAATGACAGAAATGCATTAAAGAAGGATTGTATATTAATTTTTAAATAATATTTAAAACAAATTCTTGTAGCAAGAGTTACAGAGTAAGTTCTGTTTTTTTTTTTTTTTTTTGTTGTTGTTGTTTTTTAAGAAGAGTTAGTCTGATCTGCATGCACTATGCTGGCTATTTAAAATAATTTTACTTCTTGTGTATGGTGGAAATTGTCCCCCCCCCTCCCCAATTGACAAAATGCCACTTCAAGTAAGATCTAAGAGAGGGCTGGTTTGAGGTTACAAATTGCCGTATGGCTCACAATTTTGAATAAAACAATACCAGCAATCTCCCTCTTTCTCTATAGCCCTAAATTTATTATTAAGTAAATTTAGCAATGGCTCAGTCACTGGAGAACAGGACAGTAGATGATGCACTAAACCACTTATATGTTTATTATCTTTGCAAGCAACGTGATATAGTGGTATCTATTATTGCTTCCTGCAAATCTGCAGCAACGTGATGCAAAACAGCATTTTTAAGAAATTCTCTTTTGGAATGCAAATGATTCTTCCTGCAATTTTGAATATTTTAGCCTGCATGTACCATACAGTAGTTCTGGAATCACTGGCATCTGTCATGCTGTCAAAACTGAGTCAAAATGCATTGTAATCCTGGAAAACGATAACCTTAAACATCAATGCAATGTTAAAATGCATCCTAAAAAAAAAAAATCCCTATAATTGTGATGAACCTTAGAGAGAAACCGGCAGTCCTTCTGCAGGGAAATAACAATCTACTCTACCGATCTTTCCCCTCCCCCTCCCAAACTCATGCAACTAATGATGACCTCCCGAAGTGCCGAATTTTAATGTTCCAGCATTCATCTGAGGATGAAGAAAGAAAGAAAAAAATACATAGAAAACCATGAAACAAGTTGCAAACTGCACAAACGCAAGGAGAGGGAGAAAGAACTGCAGCTGATTCAGGAGCGATTGCAGAATGAGGAGCAACAGAAAGGAAACAAGGAAGAAAGAAAAGGGAGGAAAAAAAAGCCTTAAGCATTAAAGAGTAAGAAGTGAAAAACATTTACCAGCAGCTCGGTCAGTAGCTTCGCTCCCTGACAACATCTACATAGAGAGATAACTTAGCCTAGAGTCTTCGGTCCCAGCTCGCTTTGGAGCAAAATTCCTTCACTTCGAGGGGGCAACACACACCCTCAAGAAAGAGAGAGAGGGAGAGAAGGGGAAAAAATAATCCCAATGACCAAGACAGGCTCCCCCCCTCCCTCTTACCCGCCCCCCGGACTCCCCAAACGGTGCTCTCGCTTCTGCACAGTTCTGCTGGCTGTGCCGCTGAGCTGCCGCCGCCACTGCCGATGTTGCCTCGGTGGCGGCTGCTGCTGCTTGCTGCTGCTGCTGCTGCTGCTGCTACTTCGGAAACGATTAGGAGGAGGACGCCCAAGCACGACCTGAGCCTGCGAGCCACCCAGGACCAATGTGCAACCTGCTCTGGAATCAAACCCATAACACACGCACGCACACCCAGTGGCTCCTGCACGCGAGCCCTCGCGCGCACACACGCGCCCGCCCGCGCGCCGCACACACACACGCGCACACACATATGCACACACGCGCGCGCGCACACACACACATATAAACACACACACACACGCACACACACACATACACATCTAGGGAGCGCCGCGCGCCGCCCGCCCGCACTGTCCCTGAATGGGGAGTGCGAGCCAATCCCCGGCCCCAAGCGCGCGCACAGGCCCTGGCCGCCTGGGCTGGGTGGTGGCGCTGGGGCTGCAGCTGCTGAGGCTGCGGGGTACGGAGCCAGGGAGGGGCTCACGACTGTGAAAGAGGGGCGCTAAGGGCACGTGCACCCCTTTGTCTGCAGAGAAAACCCCAATCGGGCGTTTCCAAGACCAGACACTGAGCGCTCAAACCCGGGACCTCCAGAGTTCAGTTCGGCTCTAGAGCCGTCCCGGGAAAGCTCGGTTCCCTGGCAGCACGCACCAAGGGTTCAGCTCTGCGAAACCCGATGCACCACGGTTGCACCCGGGCTGTGCAAACTGGGGAGCACCCGCAGCGGACGTGTCCTGCGGACGACCCAAGCCTGCCCCTGCTCGCGAGCATGCCCAGTGCTCGGCTGGACCCAGATTGCTCCTTCCAGGGTGAGGAACGCAAAGCGAGGCAGAGGCGGGTAGGGCCTGGGGAAGGCAGAGATTTCAGAGTCTTCAACAACTGCAGAGATGCCTCACCTAGACTGCCCGATGGTAGCCTAAACCTGCACCCCTGGGTGCGGTAATAGGGAAGCTAGGCTTCCAGATCTCCCAGAGGAGTTGGTTTTCTTCCTTTCATAAAGGGAATTCCAAAAGAAAGCAATTTTCGGCCCAGGAAAAGCTGATTCAGTTGCAAGGTAATTGACAAAAAAAAAAATCCAGCAGGACCTGGCGGTTGTAACACCAGCAGCTAAACATATAGCTTGCTTACCATGTGCAGGTTCTGTGGTATGTGATGTTCGTGAATTATTTGATTTTCTCCTGTCCAAACATTATATGATTAACCCTATAAACCGAGACCTGAGAATACCGTGCCAATTCCCAGGTGATTACACCCAAAGCCTCCCTGACTAGGAATCTCTTAGCCCTTGAAGACAGAATGCAGTAACTTGAGGAGCCCCAGGCACTTACAGCAAGAGAAAGGTCTGATGGATGTTTAGGGACAACATCCTCTGTCCCTCAAGCTGTAGGAGGCTGGTCTTCAGACCTTGAAAAACTGCATGCCTCAAAAATTGGCCAGTGTCAAAATAGTAATACTACCACTTATCTCTTGACTGCATATTCTGAGTTTTCTCCCACTCTACACAGGAAGACTGAGATTGAGATGTGTTGTTACTTCCCAGAGAGGATAGGGCCTGGATGAGGGTGTGGCTTGTCTTAATCTAAAGTCCATGCTATTTTTGCTAAAATATGTTTTTGCTAAAATATCTTCTTTTAATTGCAATTAAATAAAGCTGTGACATGATAAGGGCATAGCAGTTATTTTTAATTTCATTCAACAAATGCATTGATTTTCTACCAGCATTTGCTTCCTTCAAGGCACTGTCTTAGAGGTGACAGAAGATGACAGATACCATCCCTGTATTCTTTAAGCTTATATTCAAGCAAGAAGGAGATCATATGCTTGTGATGCTAATGAGGAACATTTGTGGAGCACCGGTAGGAGAGCATTTCCCTCCTACTTTCATGGAGTTAGCTCCTATTTATCCCATATTCACTTGCCAGCCTCAGTTCTTTGGGGAAGCTACCTGTGATCTCTCTGGCCTGGTCAAATCTCTCTTATTGTAGGTTTCCAAGGCATCATGTAACTTTTTAAAATTTGTTATATATTCATTCTTCCATTTGTGTTGTTATTTACTTAGTTTTTGAGCTATGTGGAGGCAGGAATGTTTCTATTTTTATATTCCATTATCCTCTTGAACTTGACAAATAAACTCACTCTCATTCTGTGTCTCCCTTACACCTGCCCCACCACAGCTTTTTCAAATAGGAATAGTAATTCTTTATGGTAGGATCTGTTTTTATTTCTATTTAACAGATAAATAAGATGTGGCTAAGTGGTTTTAAGTAGCTGGTGCAAAGCCACACATCTGGGTGCATGGCAGAGAAGGGGTCCACCTCAGGTCTGATGCCGAAGTCCACAAGAATAACCTCCAGGCCACACCACCTCACTCATGTTACCTAGTATCTAATCAGACTTAAATGAAAGGGCTTATAGGAAAGAAAGTGGACCCATGCTGGGGGTGGCATTTTGAGGGAATATAGAGATTAACAACTCACTATAGTAAGAAGTACGAAGACAAAGACACGCAATAGGATTTTGTAATTGATTTTGATCACCCACCTGGGAAATTGTTCAGATCTTGGCTCATTTTAACCTTACGAACAATTCATTTAGGTAGGTACTATTATCCCCAATTCATTGAGAAGTGAACTGAGATCCCCAACAAGCCCAAATCCAATAGATATAAACTCCAGGGGTCAGTGATCTATCTATCTATCTATCTATCTATCTATCTATCTATCTATCTATCTATATTCCATTTTATTCAAAAGGATCTGGCAGATATTAAACTCACTCTCTGCTCCTCTCTCTGCCTTTCTTCAAAACACACACACACACACACATACCCCTTGCCCAAGGTCCTATACCTAGTAAGTAGCAGAGCTGGGAACCTAGGTCTGTCTGACTTCAGAGTTTCAAAGACATTGGGATTGGGGGACAGTGCTCAGAGTGGCATTTGCAGCCTTACCGTGCTGTGCTGTGGTGTCTGGAGCTCTACCTGTGACTGCCAAAAGGAAGAACCCCCACAGTGCTTTTTCTTTCTCATTAGATCTTATAAGGAACCTGATATTCAGAGACTTAAAGTGGTTTTGCCAAGGTCGCAACCAGTGTCATAATGCAGAGCTGGGTTTTAAGTGTAGGACTCTCCCACTGCAGACTGGTTCAGGAGGTCATGAGTGACAGAGGAATATCCAGGATTTTTAGACGTTCTGGCTTGGGGGACACCAGGGAGTCCTAACTCAGAGTAGAAATGCTTCAGGGAACCATGGAAACCATGTATATCCCCTTCTCACCTGTTACCATTCCTTGAGGGTCCTCCTTTGTCAGGCCCTTTCCTTTACCTTCTCAGGCCTAACCTTGAACCCAGAGCCTTGCTGCCCTGCAAGTTCTTAGCTTAGTGCCTAGCTTGGTGCAGCAACAGCAGTGACAACAAACCACGGGAAAATAAAAACTGCATTTTGTACAGGTTCACCTCTGGCAGAATGCTAGGCATGCTCAGTGACAAGAGGAGGCTTTGATTACAAATAGGGAAGCTTTGGTTAAATACATTTCCATCTTCCAGTATTATTCTCTGTAAGAGACTGGCATGTAGTCCGTTATTGGCATGTACTTTGTATAGGAAAAGATAGCTTATGAGTCTTGGTTCTGTAACTGAAGGAGAGAAATCTTACACAATATTTTACATGATAATCATATTGTGCAGATTCCTTGCCTGCACAAATCAGGTCTGTAAGAATGTAATGCTTAGATATGAAAGAAATATCTCCATCCCTGGCATCTCCCTGCTCTGTCCTCCCTGTAGATACTCACATAGAGCATCCACAAATTGTATCCTTTCTATTTACATACCTCACAGCTATGGACATATGCATCCGGTTACAAATATATACCAGCATGTAATGGTGGATTTGTCTCCTGTAATTGTTTGGCTATTAGCTGGATTCTCCATTGAAATATGAGAAAAGCGGAATTGCTAAGAAAGCTTAAATATTAGCCCCTCCTTCCTTCTTGTTCAGCATAAATTTATTCCCAAAAGAATGTTTCAAAAAGCGGAAAGTTCCCCATGATTCTTGAAAACACTTCCTGTGTATGTGAGGTTGTTTTTTTTTGACACAGAGCAGCAGACTCTTCCATTTGTATTGTGAATAACCCATTAAGAAAGCCACAAAGGCAAGGATGTCTCCAAGGAAGACTTTGCTGAAAACTTGAAGTGTTAGGTGGTAGTATACTGTGTCACCAGTATGTGGACTTTTAAGCCTTTGACAAATCACTTGACACTTTCTAGTGCTAAACAGCTTACTATAGATTGTCACAGTTATTCCCCACAGCAACATTCTGAGGCAAGATCATTACAATCCCCATTTTATAGATGAGAATACAGAGGGTTTGGGAGAGCAAACCATTCACAGTCAAGTCTCAGGAACAGTGAATAACTGAACTGGGATGTAAGCCCGGGCCTGACTGATGCTAAAGTCTACATTCTGCTGCAATCTCCCTTTGCACTTGGAGACAGGTATAAGCGGGATGGGGTGATGTCATGGCTTATTTGTATTTGGTGTGCACAGCATTTTATATAGAGTAACATCTCTCTTCACTAGAACTTAAACTCAGTTTGGACAGCCCATATATAGGATCATTTTTTGGTTTATTTGGCAAACTAAAAAACTGATGTACCTGCAGCTTGGTGGGTAGGACTCATCAAACCAGTCAAAGTATCACTATAGCAAAGGCTTCTGAGTCCCCACTGATGTGCCTTTATTCCTTTTGCTTTAAAATAACATTGCAGTATAGTCGTCAACCACTTCCCAGGTAACTCATTACTAAAAGACACTTGTATACACTTCCTAGAGTCCTTTACAGAGCATATATCTTAGCATATTCTCACTTTTACAAGGATGGGAAATTTAGGGGTAAAAGCCAACTGAGTATTTTTAAATTACTGCAGCTCTCTTGATGTATGTTTCCAACATATTAAATAAACTTTAGAAGACTCACTAGATGCTGTGAATCCCTGCTTTTAGGAGAGGTCAGGGACAACTCTTCAAAACATGATCCCAAACAGCTAGACTGATTTCTGGACCCTTAACCCAATCAGTGAACTAATCCCCTGATAGGGATTAACTGAGTGGTAATTGGGGGCTGGTGGCAGGTGGGCATTGTGGGTATGCATTTGTGGTATATGTTTTATCCTTGTTGAACAGAGCTCTATCTTTCTCTCTCTGCTTCCTGTAACCATGTTCACAGCTGCCTCTACCGTGATGTTTAGCCTCGCCTCAAACCCCAGGAATGCAGCCAGCCTTCTATGGACTGAGACCTCTGAAACCATGAACCTCAGATATACTTTCCTCCTTTAACAGTTCTTGTCAGGTCTTTTTGGTCACAGCAATGAAAAAGCTGACTAACTCAGACTAGCATTTCCATTTTTGCATGGGATATCTTGTATAGGAAAAGATAGCTGATGAATATTGGTTCTGTAACTTAAGGATAGAAATCCTGTATGATATTTTATATGATAATCATTTGTCTTTCCAGAAATCACTCAGGTATAAGAAAAATGATGTCTAAGCAGCTCATACAAATGTAATAGTATCTGAATTTAAATTCTGAAAACCCCTCACACATTGGCTCAGAACCTATGTATTTTAATTTTATATAGTATTTTAACAAGTCTGAATTTACAAGCCCACAGGGAATTGGGAAACAAGAGGTAAACTGCCATTATTAGAAAATAAATAATAGCAAGACAGAGAGACTTATAAAAAAATAAAAGAGTTGAAAAAGTTTAAATTTTCCATAAAATATTTGAAAGGCTTATGTAATGTGCGGAAAAAGTCTCCCATAACACATTTCAACAAAACTTGTGGATATCTTTGGATTACAATACTGCAGAATATCAAATGATGTTAACAACGTCAACTTTGAACTCATACTTCAATTGCTATGTAATGTTAGGAAAGGAAAGACTGGATTCCTCAATCTATTACCCAGGCTCCCTATGTTATGGCCTAGAAGTTGCATGTATCTCTCCTCCCCTGAACACTCCAATGCATTTTATCAATAGGGATTGCATGGAGAAGAGTCTTAAGAGGGATTTTGTGGCCATTATCAATGTGATTGGCATTGTTCTGAATGAAGTAGTAATTAATTAGCAATGACTACTGCTTGTTAGGACCCAATATAGAGCTGGGAATAACATGTATTTCCCAAACATAGGGCCAGGTTGCATCTCCTAAATTAGATCTAGTCTATCCTTCCTCCACCTAGACCCCAGTAAAAGGCAATGATTCCCTATAACCACACTTTTCTTTATGCATGTTTTCTTCCACTTACTTTGCCTCCATCTGTAACAACACCCCCCCTCCTCATCATTCTCAAGCACCAACTCCTCAGTCAATATTCCTTTCAGGTGTCACTTACTCCATAAAGTCTTCCCCAGACAGAAATCATCTCCTCTTCTGAAGGCACTTCCTTGTAAATGCTCATCATGTCTCCCTTACGTTAGTTATTTATGTGCTCATCTTCTCTTTTCTGCTGGACCAGAGACTCCCTGAACGTAGTAACCCCTCTGGCTCATCTTTGAATCCATCACTGTGATTCAAAGACTTGAACTGAATAAAGTCTGCGCTATAGGAATACATAAATAAATGAATGGCAAGTGCTCAATATTTGTTGAATTAATGAACACAAGATTATAATTACCACTCTCCTGCTATGTCACAAAGACATTAAGTTATGTTTTGAGGGCTAGAGAATAGGGCTGATATCTTGGAGGCTCCATGAGAATCTATACTCCAGGGAGACTGAGAGAAGGCAGAAACTTCAGAAGTATTCACAAGATCGTAGAAGAGATAAAACGGAATTGGACACAATTGGTGACATTGATACTTGATACCCTGCAGGAAATTTTTGTCTGGAATTTGTAGACATGTCAATAAAAAACTGATAAATATAGTAGATTAGAGGACCTCAAATGATTTTTCAGTGCCTTACCTGTCAACAGCATAATCCCAAAGGAACATTTTGTGTTTGGGGGATGTGTGGTATGTGTGTATGTGTGCATGTGCTCACACTCATCCTTGCTGGAATGCACAGAGTATTCGAATGTACAGAGATCCCACAGGATCTGAAATATCTTCCAAAAAAGAAACTGATGATTTCCTTAAGACCAAAGAGAAAACATTGCTGAATAAATAATACCTTTCAAGAGGCTTAATACATTGTAAAGAGCATTTTCACTGATTGGTAGAAATTCTTTTTGATTAATTAATTAGTTAATGTTTTCAAAGCACTTTCAAGATGAAAAACATTTCACAAGGCTCCACAGTTTGTATTTTTCCTACGTACCTCAGTTTTCCACATCGGGAGTCATGCTTTTATCTCAGGTTGCCGACCAAGCCATGTGACCTCACAGAGGCACAGAGAGGATTGTGCTCAGAGAATAGAAACAGAGAGATGGGCTGCCAATGAGCAGGGGATATGAAAAACAATCCTCTGAAAATATAAAGTTATATTTGAAACACAATCACACAAGCAAATGGAGAAGAATACCATGCTGAAAACTAGTCATAGCCTCTACCAGAGAAATTCCATTTGTTCCCTAGAAAATATCCCATGAATCTTGTACAGAACCTGGATGTGTATCTATTTGTTTAAGGAATTATGATGACTAACTTTTATTAAGTGCTTACTCTAGTCTGGGCATTGTTTTAGTACTTTGCATATATTGAATTTTCTCCTCAAAACAACTGTTTCAAGTACTATAATGAATGCTTGCAGATAGGGAAGAGGGAGACCAGAGAGGCCAGGGAACTCACCAAGGCTCTCTATAGCCTGCAAGTGACACACCTCCCACTTGGCTGTGGGAATAAGACCAGAGGGACATGGGAATGAAAGGGGAAAAAGAGGAAAGAAGGAAGAGGGGCAGAAAGGAGGGACAGAGTGAACCAAAAAAAGATTTCCACTCTGTTAGAAATTCGGACTGCATCTCACCCCTAGAATGCCTAAAGACACAAGAAGATCAACAAGTCCACAAGTCCTGCTGGCAACACTAATTCATATGGCAAAGTTACATTAACTTCATTTCCAAAGTGGAGCTCTCTATTTAATACAGTATCACCTGATATTCTTCCCAAAGCCGGCCCCTTACCATCCAATGCCAGGGCATCCTGGTGAAAATGAGATCCCCAACCACACGCCTCTGATTTCTTTCTGGGTAAAGCAACAGCACATGACATTTTCATGATGGAGTGAGGAGAGCAGCACCTGCCCTCAGTTATCATTACTTCATATCTGGTAAGATAATTCCATTGGTAAGATGGAAGCGAAAAAAAAAAAAAAGAAAAGAAAAGAAAAGAAAACCCTTTTCTCTCAGATTTTTTGTGACAATTATTTGCAAAAAAAAAAAATACAATTATTTGTGAAAAGAATTTGGGCTCAAAAAATGGTTCCCCAATGCATGAGTACCTTGAACCAGAGGATGCTGGAAGGTCTCACAGCTGCCTTAGAGCCAAGGTCTCTCTTACCATCTCTTACCCCACTGTCTCTTCCTCCTGTTCTCCCATGACACGAGTCACTCAAACCAGAATTTCTCTTCCCCAAGTTGGGTCATAGAAACTAGAATCTCTTTTCCCAAAGAAAGTCATAAAACCAGAAGCATGACTGTAACATTGCTCTGCCTTTCTGTGTAAGAGCTGACCACAGAGAAGCTTGCGGATCTACCCTTGTCTGAGAGTGAGACATAAGATCCTCATTCCAGAGTGTTCTTCCCCAGGCCCAGGAGGAAGGAACACTATAGGGAGAGTCTCAGCAGGCAACCTTGCAGGGCCTCCTGGTTTCCGCAGATCTAAGCGTGAAGTAGACGTTTTCTACAGTGGCTTTGGGTCTTTATTCTAACACAAAACTGAGAGTAAACAAATTGGTCATGCTTCTCTCTTGTGTTATGGGGTGTCAGCTGGCCCTCATGATGGGAGAAGAAAGGATCACCCCTGACCTTCCCATAAAAGCAGTCAGCAATGCCAAGAATATAAGAGATGCTCTACACATGGTAACAACTCTCTGCTCAGGAGACTGAGGCAGGAGGATCGAAAGTTGGAGACCGACCCACCTCAAAAAAAGGGGGGGGCTGGGGGTGTTGCTTAGGGGCAGAGAAGCCCTAGGTTTAATTCCTAGTACCATTAAAAAATAAAAACAAACAAATAAAAAATCTCTGTTCTTCTCCTTCTTTCTTTTCTTCTCCCTCCCTGACAAACAAACATGGCAGGCTTGCTGAAAGATAGGTCAACAAATTCCTAAGCAATGAGTCCCTGACTGCCAAAAATGTGGGTGGAACAAGAGAATGACATCAAAATCCACATGGAGTTCACCTGATGTCCCTTACAGGTGTTAAAACCTCAATGAAGCAGGGTGTGGTGCACATGCCTGTAATCCCAACTGTTCAGGAGGTTGAAGCAGGAGGATTGTAAGTTCAAAGCTGGCCTCAGCAACAGCAAGGCACTAAGCAACTCAGCAAGACCCTGTCTCGAAATAAATAAATTTTTAAAAATTAAAAAAAAAAACTCAGTGAAGTGAACAGACACAGAGTCTCTGAAATGGGTAAGCTGAGAAGCATCTCAGAGTGCTGAGAACAGATGTCTGGTCCAAGGACAAACTAGAAAAGCCAGACAGGAGTACATAATTTATTGGCCTTTTTGGCTTCAGGGTTCTCATTAAAGTGGGTGTGATTAACTAAGCTCTTTTCAGGTATGAGATATAAAGATATCAAAGACAGAGAATCAAGGAAGACAGCATCTCTCACAGTCGCAAGTTGCAGGGCCTCTGTAAGCCTCCCTGTTGCTCATCGAAGAAATGGCTACTAACAAGAATCAGGGTTACTGCGAGCAGGAACTGAGCTCAGCCAAAGGAAAGACCCAGAAAAGTGTCAAAGGGTGAGCAGTGTTCTGGGAGCAGGAGAGTCAAACTCTCCTGGAGAAAGACAGTGCTTACAAGATAGCAGCTGAAGGTGAGGTGGGCTGGAGGAGGGGGATGAAGGGGCAGAGGGCCAACAGCAGGATCAAGAGCCATCTTTCTTTCAGTGTGCAATTCTCTTAAGGAGCAGCAAAAGTGTGGAGAAGCTGCTCTTGTTTGTATGTGTTTGGAGAGGCTCAGAACCCGGGTTGCCATGTTCCCCCACACACTCCACTTCCTGAGAGGCTCACTGTACCATGAGCTAGCTCAGATAGAAGATATTGAATGGGCTGGAATTCAGCTTTATTTTTCTTTCCTTTTTTTCCTCTCAAAAGCCTTCAAACAGTTCTTGGCCATCAACAAGCATCCTCAGAGAAGTAACATTTTAAGGAAACGTTAGTGCTCTGCCCAGAAACCTGTGAGCACCTTGGAATGAGAGCACCAGATGCTACATAGTCCAGAACTTAAGTCTCTGGTAAGAGACCTTCTCTACTACTAGGCTCCCAAGACACTGGGAGGTTCCCTGTGATTATGGCACAGTGACATGGAGGAGCAGAATGTCTTCCACTGCACAGGGATGTTTGAGAACTAAAGATTTGGGTCTGAGATTAAAAGGCCTATGTCCTTTCCAGACAGGCCTTACTCCACACCACACCCCATAACCAGGAAGGCTTCAAAGATATTTTAATAGGAAAGGTTGCCAGGTAATTGTCACAGAGGATTTGTATTATAAGCGACTGAATTGTGAGCCTCAGGTCTTCTGGACAGTGAAATGCAAAGCAAAGCCAATTCCAAAGGCAGTTTTCATGGAAAACAGAAGGTGCCCTTAGCTAGGCACAGGGACTCTGGCAGCATTTAACACCACAAGTAAGCAACAGGTTCTTAGAACAGACCAGGAACTGGATATCTGCCCTTACTCTTATCCTATGACAAACACCAGAGGTGCAAGGAAAGGCAAGCAGGAAACAAATGTTAGGATATATCACTATCCCATTCTTACCCCAAGCACATTCCAAACGGGCTCCAAATGTTCATGCAACATTTCAACAGCCCAGGGCAAAACTATGGTGACTGGGGATAAAAGGGAGAGAAAGGAGGTAGGGCGATAATGTATCTCAACTCACATTTCAATTTGAGACCAGATAGGAAGGAGGAAACAAGACCTGGTTCTGGCCAAGAACTATCCCCTGCATGTTAATGCAGATTGTAGAAAATTGCAGCAAAGATTGACTTAATAGCTTAGCAGGGTGAAAAGAAGAGGAAGTAAGAGACAAGGAGAAGATTCTAGTTGAGACAGTTTCTTCTCTAAGTTATCTCTGTATAAGTCATGTTTCTTCCTAAGACAAAAATTATATCTTCCTGCTTAGTTCTTTGGTTCTTGTTATCTTATAGATTTTATCATGTCACCCTTTGCTTAAATATATTTGATGGATCCCCCTCATCTTTAGTATGAGTTTCAAACCCAGCAAGACTCTTAAACCTAAATTTAAGTGTTCTCTTCCCCTGTTTCCCAATGATCACACAGAGTCACAGTCTTTTGAAAAACACATCATGCCCTGAGTAACAGCATGTCTTATTTCTTTCTCTTTTAAAGCTCTTTCTTGTCCATTTTTTGGGGAACTAAGTTTTTCTTTCATAACTTTGCTTGGGCTAGAGTTGTAGCTTAGTGGTTGAGCACTTTCCTAGCCTGGGTGAGGCACTGGGTTGGATCCTCAGCACCACATAGAAAAAACAAACAAACAAATAAATAAATAAATAAACGTTAAATTATTTAAAAGAGAAAAACTTTGCTTAATAAAATGATGTTATTTTGAAATCTCATACTCTTCCAAGAAGAATACAGAATTCTCTTCTGCGTGCTTCTTTACCTCCTCTTAATTATGTTGAACAATTTTTCCACTACATAATTTTGGATATCATTATGATTACCTTATTTCTCTCATAACTAGCTAGCATGTTGAATTATTTGAGGTCTTGGTCCATGTCTTATTCATATGATGAATGCCTACCTACAGAAAACAAGCCATTATCATTATCATTATCATTATTTTTCCCTTGGAGGAAAGGACTTGGAGATTTGTATTTTGAGAGTGAGTCACCTCACCTGTTCTCCAACAGTTATGACAGGGATCATGTGACCATAACTAAACCACACACCACCACCTGGTGGCAACACACAAAAATTGCAGTGTCAGCATGGAGACCTGAGTAAACCTGGGAAATTCTACCTGTAAACTTGAATTTAAAAAAGGCTGACAGCAGTAAGAGTTTCTAGTTTATGATCATGCTGGGAATAGTATTCTTATATTGAGGGTTAGCAGAAAACTTGATAGATATGTGTAATACATATCTATTCACACACCTAGATTGGTTGCCATTCTAGGTGCGTGAATAGATATGTATTACATAAATTTTATAAATTTGATTTTTTAAATTCTATTCATAATTCTAAACGTATCCTTACATTTGCTTCTTAACAAATGAATCTTTTCTATGTAAAACAGTGTATTAGACCATACATTATGAGAAGCTTCTCTCAGGTTAAAATAATCCAATAAAGATTTACACATTTCTAAGCATTAAATGGCTGCTGTCTCTTCTAGCAATGATCCTTAGGTACTGTAGTTGCTATTAATCTGAAAGATTTATCAAATAAAATTTATATTCAGTATATTCAGTATGAATTCAGAACTAAAAATGTCGAGTTGGTATAATATATAAATATATCACTTTCTAAGAATTAACAGTGATTCTTCTCAACTACAGAATTTTATCAAGCCCAATACGCTCATCTATGATCACATGGGAAAATTTATGGTACAATAGTTATATTGTTGCTAGATAATCTGAAACGTCTTTCTTGCACCATTAGAATTCACTTCTTGTTCCTCTAGATAGTCTTCCAATATTCTGGGGAAAGTATCTTATGGATGAAATAACAAAGTAGTTCAGCACACACTGGCTGCCACTCAGTCCCACGCAGCCTGTATCTCTATTCAGATATACAATATAACTCCAAAGTCAGGCTGCTGGAGGAGATAAGAATTCCTGAAAGTGAAACAATGTTGTTTTGGAGATAAGAACTTGCCAACTGAATTACACTCCAGCGAGGTTTACTCTTCCCAGGTGGAGGCCTCCGTGAGAACTGCCACTGGTCTGGCCTCTCCCTTCTCTAATGTACTCTGCAGATGGTCATCACACTATCATCTAAACCATCACTGCACACATCCCTTTTATCTGGTAATTTTTAGACTCTTAATCTTCCACAAAACAGAAATCTACCTGTTTGTTGTAACAATCAAGGCGCCGGATCAGCTGGCCTGCACTTTGTAGCATCTATCTCAAACACACACAACTCTTCCCTTCCACTACTAGTGGGACATTTGCCAATCCCAGGTATTCTCTGTGGTTATGCATGGTGAGGCTTCCCCTCCTGTGCCAGTGCTTCTTATGGTATGATATACAAACAATTGCTTGAGGATACAGATTTTGATTGAGGGCTCTGAGACAGAGTCTGAGATGCCACCTTTCTAACCCACTCTGGAGATGTCAATGTTGCTGGTCCCCAATTTGTGTATTGAGTATATGTTCCAAGTCTCCACATGCCTGTTCACCTCCATATTCACCCCTGCACATATCTGACTTTTGAAATAGTGACTTATTCCTGAAGAATTAATTCTGAGACTCTCCACTTCCCAAGGTTTCCCCTAGAACTTTCAGATGAGAAGATTTTGACTTGGCCACACATTATAATTTGTAAAAATCTAGCCACACAGTGCATCCCAGTTGACTATGTCAGAGCTGGATTTGGGATAAAGACAGTACTATTTTTTTTTTTAACTTTGAAGGTGATTACGATCTATAGCCAAATTCAAGAACCACTGATTTTGAGTGAAAGATGATTTTTTTAATAAAAAAAACTATTTCTATAAGTGTATCCACTTGAATTCACTGTAAAATATTTTTGTTTCATCTGTTTCTCATTTATTCTACTAGCTTGCATGCATTTTAAGGACAGGTTGTTTGCCATCTCTTGATAGATCGAGAATCTTAGCATTTGTTAATGAGCCCTGAGTCCCACTCCCCAATTTTCCATGTACTACCCTGTCACATATAACCCAGGATTCTCTGGGCTCCTATTTAACACTATCCATGCCTCAGGTATCCATATATTGGAAATAATAAAGGCAGCTGCAGCGTAAAGCATGCTTTAATGATTAAGTGAGATATAGCAAATAAGGAATCAAGTGAGTGCTGGCTCATGTCTTTACTCAGCAGATGCTGGCCTTTATTATTAATTAGCCTTCTTTGTATGTCTCATATTGTATAACACAGCAATAAGCAGTCAATAATTATTTGCTGGATGAATAAGTCAATAAATGATGGAGAATAAATCATATTTAATTGCTCTAAAATAAAACCAGAGCAGCCAGCCCTCTATTGCAAATTCAGTTAATGAGTGATAACTATTTCCAATGCTTCCCAGTGTATTTGTGGCCATTGGCCAAGTGAATTCAAATCTGAGAAAAGGTGGATGGTCTCCTCATAATGGAAGAGATCATAATGACCATGTCTCCAGAAACATTTCTTAAAAACATTTTCATTAGCATGTACCCACTCAAATGCACTAAACATATTCACATGAATTGAAAAGTTTGCATTGATCACATTCTTTCTGAAGGATGCCTTTAAAACCCAAACCATACCTCAGCAAGCAGGAAAATGGCATAATTCTGAAAATGTATGAATATCTTTGCTTTAATGAACAGTGTCTAACTCTTGGTTAGAGGGATATTGTCCTGGCTATCGGGGGTGTAAACAACCTAGCTTTATAATCATTCTTGTGCCAACAGAGGATTCAATCACCATCGAACTGTAAAGAAGGTAGGTGACTGAAGACTGCTAGACATAATACATAATGTGAAGGAACAGGTGAAGTCTGACTATTACCAGTGTGAATAGAGCCCTTTTGTTGGAATCCATCCTGGTGGAATGAATAGCCTCTGCTATGTTTATTGATTACACCCTAAGAATTGAGGTAGAGGTGGCCAGCGCTGCCCAGAAAAATACTCAGATGCCATTGTACGCCTTTCATTTTGGCAAGGCCAGATAATCAGTCAGAAATTCACTTTTAAACTGTAAACAAAATGTTCGATATTCTTACATCCCACAAGAATAAAATCAAGTAGAAAAAGGAATGTCTTAAGTCACTTGTATCTAAGCACTTTTCACTAATGCTCAGGCTGTCATCTGAGTCCACAGCATCATCGACCTTCGCCTGAGGAACTGCTCCTGGGCCCCCTGCTCACCCCACCCCCACTTTCTTCTTACACAATCAATAGAATTTCAAGAATTCTGTCTGATCAAGGCACTGTCCCACTTAAAACCCTCCAATGACTTCCTATTGTACTTTGAATAAAATCTAGACTCTTTGGTGGTCTTACTAGACTTCAGATGGTGCAGCCTTCCCCAATCATTTGACCTCTTCCAATCCTGTATGGATCGCCCTGCCCAGGATCCCTCCTGCTTCTGGACACCAAGCTACTTACACTTCCCTTTTGTAGATACCTGAACTCGCTCTCTCTCTCTCTGGAATTTTATGATCTTTTTCTTCCCTCTATTTTTCCCCAGATGCTCATTATACCATTATTCTTTATTTTTTATCATAGAAATTAACACCATATTTAAGTGTTTATCATTTTATTTGTTCACACAGAAGCCTGTTCAAGGGTTAGACACCCTTGACCTCAAGGAGCACTTGAGTCACTAAAGCAGTTCAACATGGATAGTTTTGCTTAAATACCCAAAAGAACTTAGAAACTTGTTTACCTTCATTAAAAAAAACCAACTATTTTTGCACACAACATGCAGCGTTATCAGTATTTTGACCTAAACCATAGATCTCTTGCCTGAATTGAACACAAAAATTCAGAGAAATTATTGATAAAATAATTGAAGTCAACAAAGAGGTTTCATCGCTAGTTATCCTTCATCATTATATATAACAATATATCCAAATGGAATCATGCTCTATTTGGTCTTTTGTGAGAAACAGCTGCTTCTCTTTCTCCTCCTCCTCCTCCTCCTCCTCCTCCTCCTCCTCCTCCT
>NW_025999869.1:7750877-7760511 GCF_001458135.2 Marmota marmota marmota
TTCTCCTCCTCCTCCTCCTCCTCCTCCTCCTCCTCCTCCTCTTCCTCCTTTTCCTCCTTCTTCTTCCTCTTCTTCTTTAATTTGGCATAATATTTCAAGGTTTATCTATGTTGTACTATTAATTAGTATTTAAATTTCCTTTTATTGCATGAGAATGTTCCATCCACTGGACATAGTCCTTTTACTTATCCATTCTTCAGTTCATAGACATTTGCATTGTTTACACTGTCATGAATAAAGCTGCTATCAACATCTGCATGAAAGTTTTTGTGTGGATGTGTGCTATTATTTATCTGGCAATACCCTAGGAGTGTCCTTGCTGGGTCACATGGTAAGTTGGTATTTAAGGCTTTGAGGAAGTGGTAAAATTTTCTTGTGATTGCCCTATTTTATATTTTCACCACAACATCTGGTGCTCCAAGTTTTTCCACATTCTTAGAACATCTGTTGTTCTCTGCCATTTCATTATGTCCATCTAGTGAGTATGAGGTGGTATTTTCTTGTAGCTTTAATTTGCCTTTCCCTAATTAATAATGATATTGAATACTTTTTAATGTGCTTCTTGGCCATTTACACAAATTCTTTGAAGAAATATTTATTCCAATCATTCATTTATTTTGTTATTTAGTTTTTAGAGATTTTGAAACTATATCCTATATACAACTTGCTGGATATATGATTTGCAAGTAACTAGCTCATTTTTCTACTGTAGTTTTTAATTTTCCTGATGTCATTAAAAGTTCATTTTTTTAAAACTTTGATGATGTCTAATTTAATTTATATCTTAGGTACCATTACTACCTAATACAATGGATCATAATGGTTTACCCCTATGCTTTTCTTAATGATTTTATAGTTCCACTTTTCCACTTAAGTCCATTTTGAGTTAACTTTTGTGCATAGTGAGAGGTAGGGACAAATTTCATTATTTAACTTGGTGATATCCAGTTGTACTGGTGCCATTTTTAAAGCAGATCATTCTTTCTTTATTAGAACGTTTTTCCATCCATGCAGAACATCAACTGACAAAAATATAAGTGTGAATTTCTGGAATCTCAATTCTATTCTATAGATCTAAGTGTCTCATGCCAGGACCACACTGATACTGGAGTTTTCTGTTTAAATTTGAAAGTGTGAAAGTATGAGTTCTTCAACTTTATTCTTTAAAAAAAACCATTTTGGACATTCTAGGTACCTGATATTTCCATCAGAATATTTGAATTCGGATCTCAATTTCTGCAAATAATGAAACAAGTCAGCTCAGATATTGATAGGAATTTGTGTTGAATTTACATATCAATTTGAGATATATTGTCATTTTAACAATATTAAATCTTTGATTCATGGCCACTGGAAGTCATTCCATCTACTTAGTGTTTCTTTAATCCCTTTCAATATTATTATTTTTTCAGTTTTCAGTGTACATATCTTATACTCTATTGGATATATTTATTCCTGTTCCATTTTTTATTCTGCTATAAATGGAATTGTTTCTTGAATCACATTTTTGTAAATATATCTTTATTAGTCAGCTGTCCATTACTGTAATAAGTGAGACATTCAACTGAAATAGGAGAAAGATTCATTTTGGATCACATTTGGAGGTCTCAGCCCTTGGTTGGTTGGCCCTGTTGCTTTTTAAACTGTGGCAAGGTGGAGAGCCTGTAATGGAGAAATCTGCTCATTACATGTCAGCTTGAAACAGAGAGAGAGAGAGAGAGAGAGAGAGAGAGAGAGAGTGAGTGTCTTGGGTCCCTATCGTCCATTGAGAGCTTGTCTCTTGGGACCTAAACTTCCTCCCACTAGGCACTACACTTTAAAGGTTTCACCAAATCCTAATGTTGCCTGGGGCTGGAGCCCAAGATCCAAAGTACAGCACTATCAAAAATGTAATATGCTACACGCAAATAATTTGGGCAATGATCTTATAGGAAATACAACACAACACTGATTTTTATGCAGACTTGTACAGCAACGGGGATGTCAGTCACTCTGAACTTGGACCATTGCACTGCAGCTGCCAGGTCAGACAAGCAGGCACCAACAACCAGGGACAGAGTCAGATTAGGAATATTGCTCTCATAGGCACTGAAGATGCCAGAGGATGCTGAAAACAATGAGGGTTCACCTTGCTTCTCTCTTTATTTTAGGTAATATCCACTCCCACAAGCATATTCTCATCTTAGGTTTAGACACACAAAATCTTCTTTCCAAGACTTCTGAATTGGAAAGCGAAAGGGATGTTTTAAAATTGGAACAAATTTTATCTAAAATTTTTTTAAATAAACTTAACCTTCAAAGTATAAATCAAGATAAGCCTACAGCAGTGTATTGTGAAGCACAGTGCTTTTCTTATTGTGTTCTATGCAGTGATGTTATTCATGGCAAGAGTTTTATTTAATGATATTGTTGCTCCAGTGATAGGCTTTATATATTCTCCTGACTGAGCGACTTATTCCTTTTTAGTTTTAAAATAGAGCAACCAACTCTAAATTCCTGTTTTTTAACTTTAATCGGTACTTTATCCTTAATACTTTTTAAATATGCAAATGAAAATACTGCTACAGATAAGACGTCTAGCAATGGTCCGCCTTCTCTGGTCATTACTTTATAGCCTTTCTCTGTAAAATTATGGAAGAGGAGGCAGTGTGCTAGGGATATACAGCTGTGTTATTTCTTGAAACAGCTGGTGCCAACTTGTCAGGAGAAAAGCTCTCCTTTCCAAATATTGCAAGTCCTGTGTAAGTAGACATAATGTAAGCTATGTACCCACAGTTATTGATTCCGTTCATTGACAGCTGAGGTGTTTAATATATCCATCTTCTTTGTAATGCCATTTTAAAACTCTTTGAGGATTAGAAAGGAGATTTTCTCAAAGGGATTCTTCCAAGAGCAAAGGCCAACTAGCCCTGTAGTGGTGAGGGCTCCGGCAAAAACCCAAGTGGGGAACATGGAGCAGACATGCTAGCAGATAAGTCCTAACCTGAAAAAAATAATGATTTTTTAAAGAGCCCCAGAAGAACGTGCTTTACTACTTTACATAATGCTATAATACATTAACTCATGTAATATGAGTGGCGAAAGTTTATTTATTCATTTATTTCTGCCGCAGGCAAATGCCAGATAAATGCTTACAAGAGCAGGTTAGCAGGTGTTTTGGCTACAGCCATTAGTAAGCAGCTCCTTCATGTACAGTAACTGATTAACAGCTTGCCTAGTTCCAGCCCGATGTAAATTGTCAAAGCCTTCAGTGATTTGCAGAAAATAAAAAAAGACCCAAGATTTTATACAGAAATATTTAGATCAATAGAGGATTTAGTACCTTCGCACTTGGATAATCAGTCCATAATAGAGTGTACCATATGTATTTTTAACGTGATCTATATATCAGGAAATTCATACTCATTTTCACAATCCACTTATCCTTTTAATTATTTACTTGTTTGGAAAAATATTCCAGGAGGGTGCTGACCTGCCACACTAACTGTACCTGGTGCTAATAAATTTTAGATATTTCCTCAGCAGTGTGCTTTTATCATTTTGTGTGATATACCTCCGGGCTACCGAGGGTGTCTATAGGTTTCCTTCCCTCCATGATACATCGTCCTGTGTGCTTAGAAACTCACTGAACGGAGCTGATGTAAATGAGGCTTGAAATGTTAAACACAACTTGTAATATCAAAGGTTTTCATATCAAATAATTTTGTTCCTAGAGAATCCTAGGGAGATTAAGGATGCACATGGTGTCTAAAATGTCCACCAGTTACATGAAATATCCCAGCAGTGGATGGATAATTAGCAGCTCACACTAGGAATACAAAGAAAACACAGGCAGTTTATCCTGTTCCTGTAAACAGACTGAGGGAGTTTTTCTGGGAATTAGGTCCATATAAAACCTACTGAATACAGAATCAAAAATAACTGCAGACATCTGTCTGATAGAAGCTTTTATGATCGGGCCTTGAGGTAGTATTTTCCTTACAAGTACAGTTGCAACAATTTTCTAAGCCCAGCTGAGAAGCAAAATGTGGAAGGCTGAGCTTTCAAACTAGCCTCTGTCAACTTATCTCAAAACCCTGTGAAATAAGTTTTTCATAACTGTAATACTAAACTGAGGTGCAGGATCTGTTTATACGGCTGGCTACATGTCATCCAAATTGACTTCAAATAAAAGGTTTCCATACCAAGTCAAAGGTTCCACCTCTGATGGGTTTCCTCATCTGGGAAAGTTAAATTACAAGGACACACCTGAACTTTGCTGCCTGTGGCAGTGCTGCAGGAGACACATATACTATTGTGACATAGGATCCGATGTCCATGCACCAGCAGAGCATGGAGCAATGATCCGCATCTGATGGAGATTTTGTTCCACAGGGAACATGGGCAATGCTGAAGACATTTTTGGCTTTCAGTGGAAGAAGGGGTAGATGGATATTATTGTCACCTAATGAACATAAGTCAAGAATGTTGCTAAATATCCTAAACATATGACAAAGAATTTTTCAGCCCCCAAAGATGGTACTACTGAGTTTCAGAAAACCAGGTATAGAGTATTGAAGCAACCACCTAGATGACTCAGAATGAGTGGGAATGTGGGACAGAAATGTCCAGATAATTACCTTAGATTCTCCACTTGACTCTCTATGGAGGGCTGGCCTGAGACTACAAATAAAGATGCTGCCGCTTCAGTTAATCAGTATAAACATCCAAAGGCTATGGAGGTTCCTTCTAAGTGCAGACAGAGATCAGCCAATCAATCATATCTGGTTTTAATCCATCACGAGGGGCAATCTATCCCAGAGGAACTGACACCAGGAGGTGGCATTTCCGAGGACTCACCTTACAGCAAGGGACGTAGAGATTCATTGGTGCTGCAACCTCATTCCTGCAAGGACCATTATTTCCTTAAGGTTTATAAAGCAGTGTGAAGATAGAAAATGCTATATAAATGCTAAGTATTGTTATTATTGTTATCATCTTTCTGAGGAACTGCTTCTCTGACTGATGTTACAGTGCAAAAACAAACACGAAGACAAGGCTTCATATCCATGTGCAGTTTTGAGGACAGGTTACTGTAATGAGTAATTCACGTTGTGCCATCTCCAATGTACTCCAAGTTAGAAAAAATTAAATAAAGCTTAATTAGACAGTATTTTATGCACTCCAAAAATGCAGTTGATTGATATTCTAAGTAAATACAGGTTAGCTACCAGACAAAGAATACAGAAAAGGTTCCAGAATTGTGAAATCGAGACTAAATTTCCATGATATTAAACATACGGGTGAAGCAGACAAAGATCCCGAAGCATGTTTTAATTTTTCTCCAATGACCTCTTTTTGAGAGGTATTATATTTAAACCATAATATATTTTAACATTTCCCCCTTTCAAAATGAAGCTTGCCATTCTGCTGTTTTTATGTTACTAAAATTTCTTTTTAATTTAATTGTGCAGAGAAGGGTTTCTTAACACACTCTTTGAAAAGAACAATAAATAAGCAAATAAAAGCCTTTTTAAAAAGACCTAGTGAAATGCTAATTGTAGAGTTGTTCCCTAAAAAATAACTGATGATGTATTTGTAAATTATTTTTCACTTAATTTTGTGATGGCAGTTACTTTCTAAAATGGCAAGTTTTCCCTGGGATTTTGATTCAGGTACAAACTGAGAAACTGTCAATGGATGCAGTAGTCACATTTTGACTGTCACGCCTAAGGCGGTGTGAAAGATACAGATACAATATGGCACCACTAATGACTCAATCATTAGGAGAACACAGGCAGACAGGGTTTACACCTGCATATGTATGCTGATGGTGTTTTTCTATTAGCCTGTTTCGTTTTTATAGCAATCTACAGGAAAACCAAGCTTATCAACTTAGCAAATCCCTGCCACTTTTTGCCCACACCTAGTCAAACTCTACCCTCTCCCACATAACTACATAAGATATCTTTCACACTGTCAGACACAGGGATATTTGAATCAGGAATTTAGAACAGAAACAAATGAATTTCTAAAAGAAAAGAAAGAAAATACTTCTATGTAAATGCAAAACTCACAGCATACTTATATTCTGGCATTTACAATACAAGCTAAGTTTCTACCCAGAGCCAAAATAAGATATGTCCCTGTGTTAAAAATTCACCTTTTCCCATTTTCTGTCCCAGGTTACTCAACAGGCAGATGATGTATTACTTTGGGCACTTGGTATCATGGCAGAGTGTGGCATGTAGGAAAAAGAAAGAAAAGAAAGAATGAGGGAAAGTGTGTTATCCTGATGAGTTTATTTAGAATTTTGCAATCAAAAGAGCTGGCGAATTGTTTCAGTTTCCACCTCTGTGCAAGTTTTGTGTTTCAGTTCAGTTTGCTCTTGTTTTGAATTGTGTGATCCTGTTGCAATATAATCATTTCCTAATTGGAATGACTAAGGTCTTAATCTGCTCCTGCTCTCATGCCTCCATATTTACACTTGGCTAAAAGAAAATCACTGGGGAGAATGATCAAGTCAGAAGGAATCAGAAGCAGAATGAATGAAAATTCTTCAGTATTTCCATGGTCCATTATTTCCTTTTTGTATTTCAGCAAACAATTAGATCTTTTCAGGAGTAGACCTCCAGGTTCCTAAAGAGAAGACCCATTAAGAAGTGTTTGAGACTACTCTGAGCATGTACATTGTAGACCTGCAGCTGAAAACATCAAATGTCTACTTGTATTCAGTTTATTAATTTAGCTACACATGTTTATTCAAGGTTAGCTACTTTGAAACACTTGATATGGACACACACACTACATCATTTACCTATTTGAAGTATAATTCAGTGGTTTGTAGTATATGCACAGAGTTTCAAAAGGAAACCTGAATCCAACCTCTTCCTCCATCACTTCCTCAAATCCAGGCAACTCTAATGCACTTTCTGCCTTTATAAACAGCCTTGTTCTATACATTATGAATGGAATTACACAAAATGTGGTCTTTTGTGACCAGCTTCTTTGACTCAGCAGGATGTTTTCAGGTTCATCCATGGTATCATGTATTAATACTCTAATTCCTTTTATGATCAAGTAATGTTCATGTTGTGGGCATACCACATTTTGATCATCCTTAGGTGATAGACATTTGGGTTCTTTCTAACATTTTTGCTATTCTGTATGATGCCAATAATAATTCATTTACAGTTTTTGTTTGCATCTCTAGTATTGATTTAAGAAATTTTAACTCTAATATTTCCTGAAGCGACATTTCCAAACTTTTCACAGAGATCTTTGTCATTAATCTTAACATCATCAGTAAACTAACTTTTTGATTCAGGTAACTCTTTTCATATACATCCTTTTTGAGAGAGAGAGAGAGAGAGAGAGAGAGAGAGAGAGAGAGAGAGAGAGAGAGAGTNATCCTTTTTGAGAGAGAGAGAGAGAGAGAGAGAGAGAGAGAGAGAGAGAGAGAGAGAGAGAGTTTTAATATTTATTTTTCTTTAGTTTTAAACGGACAAAACATCTTCGTTTGTATGTGGTGCTGAGGATGGAACCCGGGCCGCACCCACGCCAGGCGAGCGCGCTACCGCTTGAGCCATATCCCCAGCCCCCCTCATTGGAATTTAACCTCCATCTTTAAGACAGCTTTCAATTAACCTTTTAAAATATTGTTTGTTTGCTTATTTTATGTGGAAAGTTCATATATATATTCTCCAACATGTACATATCCACTCTACTGCTATTGAAAGAAACTCCTCAAGGTTTGTTTACCAATGGTACCCAACACTTACATGTGTGCAATTAACCACAAGAATAATTATTAATTTTGCATGAAGTATCTTTGTCTCCTATATTTACTTGGTTCCATCATTTGATTTCTGTAAGATTTCAATAATAGCTTTAATTTAGATCATCTCTGAATGGTGTGTTTTTCCATTAATTTTTGACACCTGTTTTTTTCTCTAGCTGAAATACCCTGTCCCCAGGTATCCATGTGGCTGGACCTCCCTAAATTGTCATTTTATGTCACAGAGATCATCACCATATCTTACATAGTAACCCTGCTTGAGAAGTCCTAAAGAAAGAAGCTCTTGCTTCTACTTTATTTTTTCTCCTTAGCTTTTAAAGACCATCTAACATTTATATATTTTCTTACTTAGTTTGGTTTAATATTTGTATCTCCCACTAGAGCAGGGATTGTTACATTAGTTCAGAGCCAAATTCAGAGCCTAAGACAGTGCATTGTACTTAACAGACATTCCACATTTGCTGAAATAGTAAAACAGTTGTTGATGAAATTAGCCTACTGCTCAAAAATAAAATAACTGGAGCTCCCTATTATGTGGGAGACTTTCTATCTAATTAAATATGTTGATTCTTTCCTTAACAATGAATAATTTGGGGAGGGAAGTACTCTTTATAAATATCTATATCTATATCTATTATAGATATCTATATATAGATATAGATATATACACATACATATATATCATTAAACTTATTTAAAATTGTATTATCTTATTTACACATTTACTATTGAATTATACCTCATTTAAGCTTTTATTATTGAAGAATGTTTACCTGCAGTAATTAAAATAAAAGCATAAAGCTGGGTGATTTATCACAAAGGGAACACCACCTCACCACCTCCTAGTAAAGCCTTCCAACCTTGCCTGTACCTTGGAAGACTCTATGATGTCTTGCAATCACAGAACCCCAGGTCTCTGTTAACAGTACTCATTCTCCAGATATTTTGGGTATCATTTCTTTCTTTTCTTTATGTTTTTTTTTTTTTTGCATCTAGCATGCCCTAAACACTAGGATTTTGCCTGTTTTCATTAATTAAATAATAAAGTACATTCTTTAATACCTATCTTATTCCATATAGCTACAGTTCAACTATTTCCATTACTCTAATGCACTGTATGAGTTTAGTGCAATTCATTTATCTATTCTACACTGATTAACATTTATGTTGCTTCTAGTTCAGAGCTCTTATAAATAAAACTTACAATGAATATTCCTGTGTGTTTTTCCACATGCACTTTGTTTATACATGTTTGTGATGAAAACCTGCATGCTGTTCAACTGGGCTGGTTTGTTAGTTGGGATGTATCAGATTCAAATACTAGAAATTCTAGGTAGTTCAAGCTAATACATAACTGTAAAATTTCTGGCTATATATATTTTCTACTTTACTTTTCCAAAGAGGGTGTGTCAACCCATTAGCAGTTTATGAGCATTCTGATTGCTCCATATCCACACAAGCATTTGGTATTTTATTTTCAGCCATTCAGTTGGATGTGAAATAATACTGTAGTTTTAATGTACATAATCCTGATTATTATTGAAGCTGGGCATGATATAACTATATTTATTTTTTTCTACCTTTTTAATTGTTGTATTCTAGTTGTACATACTGATGGGACTTGTTACATGTTGATATACTATATTTAATAGGCATTTGTAAATCTTACAAATTGGCTGTTCAAATGCCTGTCCATTTTTTTCTACTGTGCTGTATCTCTTCTGATGGTGTAGAAGGTCATTGCATATTTTGAATGCAAGCAACTTGTGTTTTTAAAATATATAAATATATATATATATGTGTGTGTGTGTGTGTGTGTATATATATATATATACACACACACACACACAAAACATA
>NW_025999869.1:7761612-7781956 GCF_001458135.2 Marmota marmota marmota
ATATATATATATATATATATTTAGTTGGAGGTAGACACAATACCTTTATTTCACTTATTTATTTTTAAGTGGTGTTGAGGATTGAACCCAGTGTCTTGCATGTGCTAGGCAAGTGCTCTACCACTGAGCTATAACTCCAGCTCTCCCCCTTGTGTTTTACATGTATTGGAAATATATTCCCTTATTGCTGGCTTGATTTTCCACATTATTTATCCTGTGCTTTTATATATCAATGCTCTCAATGTAAATGAAATTTAATTATCAATTTTTTATTTTATGTCAAGTGTATCCATGGATAAAAGTTTGCCTGTGCCACTCTTCATGTTCTAGAAACATTTTTTAGCTTTGATAATTTAAGCTACAATTCACTTGAAATTTGTGTGTAATAAAAGATGGGACCACTTTTTCTATATGTATATATCAAATAGAGGCACCAACATCTAACAAAAGGACTGTGTGTCTCTCATTCTGCAATAAAGCAGTGTCATTAATTAATACACCAGTAGGCCTATTTGAGAAGTTTTTACTTTGTTTTATTATTCCATTTACAGTATTGTTCTGTCTTAATTATTATAACTTTATAATGTTGTTATGGTTTAGATATGAGGTGTCCCCCAAAACTCATGTCTGGGACAATGCAAGAATGTTCAGAGATGAAAGGATCAAATCATGAAAGCTATAATCTAATCAATGGATTAGTCCATTGATGACTTGGCTGAGTGTTAATGGCAGGCCAGTAGGGTGTGACTAACATAATAGGTCACTGGGTCAGGGGGTGGGGCTTGTGGCTCATCTTTTGTCCCTGGTGACTAGAGCTCTCCCTCTCTCTGCTTCCTGGTAGCCATTTCCTGAATTGCTTCATTCTGCAAGCCCTTCTGCCATGATGTTCTGCTCATATTGGGCCCAGAGCTATGGAGTAAGAAGAGCATGGACTGCACCTCTGCAATCATGAACCAAAATAACCTTTTCTTTAAGTTGTTCTTGTCAGGTCTTTTTGTCACAGCAATGCAAAGTTGATGAAAACTAATGCCTTGATAGCAAAATAAATCTTCCAAATTTCTTTTCTTTTTAAGATTTCACTTAGCCTTTGGCATATCCAGATGAATTTACCATCAACTTGTGAGTTATTCCAAAAAAAAAAGAAAATTACACAAAAATCTCTGCTCAATTTTTAGGTTCTCTCTATCTTCTCTCAGTAATAGTTTATAGTTTCATTTGTAGAGTTTTCCATATCTTTCATTAGATAAAGTTGGTTTATTTTTCATAAATGGTGTTTCTACAATACATATTTTCTAATTGTTTCATTAAGGCAATATAATTGCTTTTATATACATTGTCCTTTATCACCTCAAATATTTATGTAGATTTTTGGACTCTTTTCATAGATAATTTGTTCTCTACAAATAAACTCTTTATTCCTTTATTCCCATCATTGCATTGATCTTTTGTTATTGTTGTTGTTTCTTATGATGTTCATACATTTTTCTTTGTTTCTGCTAGTACATTGCACATTAATTTTCAAATTTATTAAGCAAATCTTGCATATATGGCATAAGCCTGCTCATGATGCATTACCTATTTTATATTGTGGGCTTTGATTTGTTCATTATTGTTTAGGATATTTTCGTCTAAGTTCATAGAGGACAGTAGCCATTGATTTCCTTTTCCTCTAATAATCTTTTCAGATTTTTGGCATAAAGGTTACACTGGACTCCCAGAATACATGGTGAAATAGTTGCTCCCTTCTCCAGGTTCTAAAAGAGTTTGTATTGGATTGCCATCTTTCGATGCTGAAAAGGTTGTTAGAATTTCCTGGGCCTGGCAATTTATTTTTGAGAAAGTTTTAATGTAAGATTAAATATCTTTATTAATTATAGGCATGCTTGGATTTTCTATTTCTTCTCAAGTAATTATTTTGTAAATTTGTCTAACGTACATATGTGTTTATTGGAATAAAGTTGTCACAATATTAAACTTTTTAGTATCTATAGATATTTGCTATTGACCTCTTTTGATTCCTATTATTAATTATTTGTTACTTTTGTCTTTTTTGATTAACTAAATGGAGGTTCATCAATATTATGAATCTTTTCAAAGATCCAGATTTTAGCATTGTTAAGTCTTTGTTTATTTTTTTTTTTTTGATTCATTTGGCTTTGATCTTTTTTATTTCATTTTTTCTATTCTCTATTTGATTTGTGGTAATTTTCTAAATTCTAAAAAAGTTAATTTTCAGCATGTCTTCCTTTCTAATAAATACATTTAATGGCATAAATTAATATCTAAGAGTGGTGCTGGCTGCCACCCATGCTTTATATAGCAATTCCATTATTATTCAGTTCCAAATATTTTAATTCCTTTGATTTCTTCTTTGATCCAATGGATCTTCTATTAGAGTTTTTCTCAATTTTCATCTGTAATGTTTTGAATATGTCCCTCTAAAATTCATGTGTTGGAAACTTGACCCTCAATGCAACAGTATCAGGGGGTCAGGTTTAACAGATGATTAAGCCAAGAGTGCCTTCCTGGATGGGTCAATATAATTATTGCAGGAAAATGGGTTGGTTGCAAGAGCAGCTCCTGCTTTGTCTCTGTCTCATGCATGCTTGCTTGCCTTTCTTCAATGTTATAATGCAGCCCAAAGATCTTCACCAGATGCAGTCTCTGGGTCCTAAACTCCCCAGGCTCCAGAACCAGGAGTCAAATAAAATTTTATTGTTTAATTTACCAAATCCCTGTTATTCTATTATAACAGCAGAAAACAGACTAAGAAAATATGCTCTATGAAAATTTTCTATTATTTTATTGTTTTTGTGGGAGTGCTGGGACTTAACCAGGGGTTCATACATGCTAGGTAAGTACTCTACTACTAAGGTACACCTGCAGTGCTATCATATTGTATAGCTAATTTCTTCATAGTCAAAGAACACAATCTGCATGTTTTCAATCCTTTGTTGAGACCTGCTTGATGGCCTGGCAAATGCTCCATTTGTAAATGCATACCGATATGTATTGAATATGCATTTTGCAGATTTATTGGGAGTGGCATAATACACAGACATGCCTAGTAGATAAAATTTGTTCATCATGTCATTCCAAATTTTTAAAATTTTCTCATTGATTTTTGCTTTATCAGTTTTTGAGAGAGAGGTATAAAATGTTCTTCTATGATTTGATATATTTTTTTCTGCATAATGTTCTGTCTGACAAGCATATTTTGCAGCTAAGTTTTCAGTGCATACACAGAACTGTTACATCTTCCTGATAAGTTCAACCTATCATCAGTATTAAGCATCCCTCTTTACTAATTCTCCCTATATTGACACTGGTGGAAAGTGGTGTTAATAGATCTACATAGCTCTGTTGAATCATACTTGCAAAATAAATATTTAGTATTTATTTTTTAACTTTCAACCAGCTGCAATTATTATGTTTTAGATAAATCTCTTTAAAAAACATCTACCCAAACCTGAGTATTTTTCTCTTCACCTTGAGTATTTTAATTGTTTCATGCTTATTATTCGGGCTAAAATACAAGATTATATCATGTGTCTTGTCCTAACATTTTTGTTTTTCTTTTTTCTCTTTTCTCCTTTTCAAATTATTAACTGTTTTTCCATAATTTTAAAGCTAACTTAAAAAATATGAATAATTCTCATTAGGCTTTCCACATTTCTGGTATCTCTAATTTCCTGGGTTCCCCAATGCAGCTTAGGCTTCACATACATAGTTTTCATGCATAGACTTGTTAGGGGTTGCTTGCAAGAACTACGACGCTGTCACTCACTGCCTGTCACTTAGTCTTTTCTTTAAAGTGTTGGTGGAAGCCTCCATGCCCCATGCATGCCTATAAAACAGCTTCCTATCACAATACCAGTGTCTGGTCCTGGCCTCAGCTATAACACAGGCCTGCTCGAACCATAGCTGTCTCTGATTGCCTAAATGGCTGACACAGGGAAAAAAAATCCTGGAGAAGCAAGCAAACCCTGGGTAGCTCTATGATATCATGGTGTCCCTAGGCTCCGGGTATAGGATCAGTGATACCTACACCATTAAAGCTCCCACCATATCACCTAATACCCCAAATGCCAGACGTGGTGCTATAGGATTTAATTCTTGACAGACACACTATAGTGTGCTTTTGTTTTAGCTCCATTTCTCCTTAGTATTATCTAGTTTAATATTTTAGAATGGGAAAATCTATCCCTGACCATTGTATCTTGAAAGTATATATGTGAGCAATTTCCTCTGTCAACTATTTCCTGACATGATGTTTTGTTGCATCTCAGAGCCAAAAAACAACGAAGCCAATGAACAAGAAACCAGAAGTCAAATAAATATTTTTTCTTATAAGTTGAAAAATGTGAATAATTCTCAATATTTAACATTTAAATAACATAATTTATGTGGTTGTTTTATTTTCTAAATAGTATTGATTAAAATACTCATACACTTCTGGGTATGCTGAGACAAGTTTGAAATCAGGGACTTGGGAGGTTAGGGTTAAATGTTCAAGCCCAGCCTCAGCAACTTAGTAAGACTGAGTAATTTAGAAAGTCTTGCTCAAAATAAAAAAAAATAAAAAGGATTGGGAATGTAACTCAATACTAAATCACCTTGGATTAAATTTCTAGTATCAAAAATAAATAAAGAAATATATAAAATATTTATACACTTACTTCTGCATGATTATAGAGTTATAGTACAATATCACTAAATTAAGGATCAAGAAAATTTTATTCCATTCAAAACAGAGTCTAATATATTGTGTATATATTTTTTGTACTTTTATATAATTTTAAGTACATTAATTTTCAATGTTAACTTATAAATGATGGTCATCCTTTTTTCATCTGGTGGTAAAATAATAGTGCAATCTTTCATCAGAATAAAACCTATGGCAAATATAAATTTATAAATATTTTACCTAGAAGTTATATATTGCATCTTTATAAAAATATAACAGTAATGTAACTGGTTGCCTCATTCTTTAATTTTGTTCACTAATAATAGTGTGTGTGTATTTCAACCCAATGGAGTATGACCTCCTAACATCATTTTTTTTACAAACAACATATTATTATTTAGCAGTATTTTAGTGTTATTACATAGTTAAATTGCAATTAATTGTGTTTACTATCTTATTGCTCTCATTTCTTCTCACATTCTGTTCTTCTATCTAGGATATTATTATTTGACTTGAGGGACACCCTTTAAGATTTTCTTTAGCATAAGAATTCTGGTAACAAATTCCTTCCATTTTCATTTGGCTGAAAAGTCTCTATTTTTATTCTATATATATTTTTTCCATACCAGGGATTGAACTCAGGAACATTGAACCACTGAGCCACATCTTCAGCCTTATTTTTTATTTTATTTATAGACAGGGTCTCACTGAGTTGCTTAGTGCCTTGCTTTTGCTGAGGCTGGCTTTGAACTCAAGATTCTCCTGTCTCAGCCTCCCAAGCTGCTGGTATTACAGGAATTCACTACCACACCTGATATTCTACAATTTTGAAGGATATGTTTTTCTGTGTGTAAAACTCTAGTTTGTTGGTGTTTTTCTCTTGCTGTCGTGTAGTTTACTTTCTGGCTGTATCATGATGTTGAGAAGTCATACGTAAGTCTTATATTTGCTTGTTGAAGACAATCTTGTTTTTTTATATGTTTGTGTTAAATGATTTTTATGTCTGTTTAAATGATTTTTATATCTGTCTTTGGTTTGTTATAGTTCATATTATATGCCCACACATATTCAAAGTTTTATATATTTCAGAAAGTTTTATATTTGAGTCTTAACATCTTTTATCAGTTTTGAAAAGTTCTCAGTCATTATCTCTTTTTATGCTAAATTTTTCTAAATTCCTTATTCATGTTATTGTTGAGTCTCAAATAGCATGTGTGTTTCAGATCTCCTCATTGCACTGTCTTCTACACTCTCTTGTGATTTTCCACATATATTCTTGGTATTTTCTCCTTATTCATTCTCCAGATATCTAATCCTCTCTTTATTGGTGTCTAATTTCCTAATAAGTTACCCATGGGGTACTTCATTTTGGTTGTTCCATCATTTTCAGGTCTCAAAACCAATCTAAAATCTTCCTTCTCCTATTTCCAGTTTTTTTATATAATATTTTCCTTTATTCCCATTAATGTTGCAAGTATGTCTGTTTTTAAACATATATCCCATAAAGTCAATATCTAAAGGATCAAGTGAGTCTGCTTTTTACTGTTATTTGTATTGGTTTTTATTCATGATGAATGTTATTTGTGCTGGTTTTATTTATATTTTCTTACAACTTTGTATGAATTTTAGCCTTTTAAAATATGTATTGAACATGGAATTAAAAATAATGTATAAATAACTTGAAGAGAAGGATGATGTTATTTTTCTTCTGAGAAAAAAAATTGTGCTTGCTAATGCCTGAGAATACAGTTAAATTATGATTCCTCAATTCAGTGTAAAGTTTGGATTATCTTATAGCTGATCTGAAGTCCCTTGAGAACTTATCTATTTTTTAGTATTTCAAAGATTCAGTCTTTCATAGTGACAAGCCTAAACAATTAAAGCTTAATAATTTTCCAACTTGCCATATTTTGGTCTGACCTGGACTTCATTTGCTGTATCTTAGGCCCATGACTTGTTTCCAAGAGATACTAACCTTCAACCTTTCAGTTGATCTGCTCAGTGATCAGAAAACACTCCAGGGAAAGAACATTAATTGTACTCTGAGCCTTCACCATTTTAGAAAACATGGCCTGGTGATATTTGTTCTCCAATGGTTCAAACCTTTCATAATTTATTTATCATTTATTAATTTTGTCAAGATTTTCTAAATTACTTCATTGAAAGGTTAGTGTGAATCAGTAGGTGTTTTATTACTAAAAGCTGAAGTTCTAATAATATGTACAATAACATAAAATAATATATTTTTGTAACAATAATAAAACCATGTATTACCTAGGTCATTAACTAAATATTTTAAACTTGCATTTTAAAATTAAAGAAGTTAAAAATAAATAATGGTGCACATTGCTAAATGATCAAGTGATAAGAAAGGTTAAAGGAAATTTAACAGCATTAATATAATTAAAACTGATGGAGAGATGAGCTAAAATTAATGCTCCCATAAACTAAAACTTATTAAAATATATGTTAAACTGGATAAAAATACTCTTATGTTCTTAGTTCTTGTTAGCCTGTGAGAAATGAGTAGAACTATAAAGCACTACAGAGGTCAATTTTCTTCTCTATTACTTATTAGATTTGTAACCTTTAATAATTTTATTTATCACCTGTGGTCTATGTAGCATTAGGATCATATTGATTCTACTTCATGGGGTTGTTATAAGGATTGAGTCAATACAGATCAAATATTGGAACCATGGAGAAGATATTCATATTGTGTTCACATCAGCAATGCCATCATCATCATCATCGGTAGCAGACAACTCTGAAGATTTCATATTGGCTCCAGAGAATCTAAGAAGGTCAAGAATCTTCAGAGGATGCTATTTTACATGATTATTATATAAAATAAACAATGCCAGAAAAGATGCATAACAAACATATCCTTCCAGCCATCATTGTAACCTCTACAAACCTGGGTGAAAGCACCTCTGTGAAACAAGGGAGTCCTGCCCCAGCTCATGCCCCACGGAATCTGCTGGCTTCTAGGGGGGCAATATTCTAACAGGATTTGGTCTGATCTTCCTTAGGTAGCTTCACAGTTTACCAGATCCCATGAAGAAAGTGGGAAATAATGCTTTAAATGTCTGTAGCCTGCCCTCTAAACCCAAAATGTTCTGTACTGTAGGACAGAAAGTCACATCATTTCTACTTTTTGCTTCACCAAAATGCCATAAATTATATGCTTCTCTCCCTTTTTGATGATCATAATTGTAAAATGTGCGCAATTTGTTCTAGTTACCTATATTGAAGAAATTATTTAAAATTGGAAATGGTGCATGTGGTGAAGATTTTCATCATGAGTTAATGAATAAGGCAAAGTGAGGGGATAAGTGACTTACAAGTGAATTATGGATCAAACCTGACTCAGAAATTGCATACTTCCATAGAAAGACAAATATAAACTGATTTCCCTTCCATACTGAGTAGCTTCCTTCTTGCCCAAATGAAACTCAGGAACTCAACATATCACCCTTAGTACAGTAGTGGGTTGGAGAATGTTTTCTGCAAAGGGATAGAGAGCAACTATTAGAACTTTTCTGGGTCATATGGTTCTTTCTTTTCTTTTCTTTCTTTTTTTAGCTTACTTATTTATTTGTTCTAATTAGGTGTATATGACAGCAGAATGCATTTCAATTAAATATACACAAGTGGAGCACAACTTTTCATTTCTCTGGTGTACATGATGTGTACACCATATGTGCAGACATACATGCACCCAGGGTAATGATGTTCATCTCATTCCACCATCTTTCCTGCCTCCATGCCACCTCCCTTCCTCCCTCCTCTCTGCCCAAATTTCCTCCATTCTTCCCATGCCCCCCATCCCCATTATGGACCAGCATCCACTTATCAGAGAGAACATTTGGCCTTTGGGTTTTGGAATTGACTTACTTTGCTTAGCATGATATTCTCCAACTCCATTTATTTACCTGCAAATGCCATGATTTTATTCTCTTTCAATGCTGAGTAAAATTCCATTGTGTATATATACCACATTTTCTTTACCCATTCATCTATTGAAATGCATCTAATAAATTATTGGTTTCACAATTTATCTATTGTGAATTGAGCTGATATAAACATTGATGTGGCTGCATCACTATACTATGCTGATTTTAAGTCCTTTGGGTATAGACAGAGGAGTGGGATAGCTGGGTCAGGCCAACCAAGAATCCGGATCATGTGGTTTTACTTGCAACTACTCAAACCTCCCACTGAAGTTCAGAAGTGGCTACAGGCAAACAAATGGGCATGGCAGTGTTACAATAACATTTTATTAAAAAAAAAAAAAAACAGTTGGGTAGCTGGATTTGGCCCCTGGGCCATCATTTGCTGACCTCTGAAAAGTAACTTAAGTTTTAAGCTTCTCCAACACAACCAAGAACCTTTTTTCTTTTCTTTTTTTTTAAACTTTAACACTGCTTTGATTTATAGCCATGACTTGGGAAAATGGGCATTTATTTAGCATGTATGAAACGATACCTCTATTTCAGTCACTTCTACAAAAGGACTGCATTTGTTTCAGTTAACCATAGTTTGAAATCTTCATGTGCCTTTTTCTTGAAGGCTAGCACTGTGAGATATTTATTATTTATTTAAAGAATTCAATGCTGTGACAAAAGAATGTATGCATTATTCAAACTCGTAATAATTTTTTGTTAGTCTCGGGTATATAAAGATACCTTGAGCGTAAGTGTATTTGAAAAGAACTACTCTCTCACATTTTTATGCAGACATCCTTGAGCTGTAACAAACAGTTTGCACATCTGATTCTTTGCAGTATTTTCTCACCAACACTTCTATGAAAAATAGTCTCCTATTTTAAAGATAATTTGAAAATGACCACCCTTCATATTGTAGTGACCATAGTTTGACATTATCAGGACTATAACACATTTTTTAAGCAAGTAAGAGGAAAAGTTATTACTTCTATTTTATCTTTTTCCTTCATTTCTTTCTTTCCTCCTCCTCCTCCTCCTCCTCCTTTGTTAAGGAACCCAGAAGTCTTAAAATAATTGAACTTTTCACCTTTTGTTTTTGAGTGATTTTTTTCCTCTCTTTTTGTCCCTCTTTCTTTCTTTTTGTTTCCTCAAAGGAGATGGATTCACTGTATTTGTCAATACTAAGGTAGATATATTTTTACTTAAGACAAATGGCTGAAGACCAAAGTCCAAAGAATAATCTTAAAAAATTAACATTGCTATTCATCTGGTCTGGGAAAAATAAAACAAATTTTTTTCTTAACTTGTATTTACCTATTTTGTTGCAATAAAATGAAAATTAATTTTTGCTCTTAGTAAAACACTTGGAAAATGGAAAGGCCTTATAAATGTCAGACATCATTAGATAAAGATATCCCTGTTGGGATGAATGATTCCTGCCAAATACTTTTAGAGAGAATATTGCCTTGCATCTAAAACACTGATTTAATTTTCACTAAAATGTTACTGCTTTTTTTGTTAAATAGATTGAGTAATCATAAAGCCTTTGATCAAATAAATGCTACCATGGGTAGATTATTGTCACATTTTGGTTGGAACATATACTAGATATTGATCTTAGTGATGTTTTATTTATATTAGAAATTATGGCAATATCAGCCACTTGGACAGATGGAGAGTCGTATACTTAACTATGGAATTTAACTACCTGTCCTTGTTTCCTTCATTTCCCCCATTCATTAAAGCACCGCTTTTATTAGTAAATCCAAGAGCTAATTAGCTTTATGTTTGCTTACATCACCAGCTTTCCAGAGCCTTCTCCATGTCACCTACAGATTAGCCTTCAGGGCATACAGATTCATTCTCCTCTTCCTGAGTCTTTACATGAAGCTTGCTTTGACATTAGTAATAGCAGCACAGAATTTAATGATTTTCAAGTAAAAGGCTTGCTGGTAAATAAAACTGCCAATATAGCCTTAAATTTGTGAAGAGTGCAAACCAGACATTAACAGAATTAATGGCGAGTGAACCTGCTACCTTTCTTTCAGGTAAACCCTGCTTCATATCCGTTTAAAGTACAGATGTCATAATTGGTATGTTGCAACTAATTATTGCATCTTTTACTATGCAGACAAATAAAAACATTCTCTGTGAACTTCACTGTTTTTAGTTTGGGTTTTGTGTTTGTTCAGTCATCTAAATAATCAGTGGCTAAAATTGAGAATATTTCCCTTCATCCCTTAATAGAGATGGAGCATATAAATTGCTCCTTTGGAGCTGGTAACATTCCATGGAACATTGTTTTTTAAAATGCTGTCTTGACCCAGTTTTGAGGTGCTGAGTAGAGGCTGGTCAGTTTCCTTTATTAAGTCCACATTCTCAGCTCCCCTCCCTTTATCATGTTCTCACACTCTATTCTACAAGGCCCTGAGGGTAAATCACCTTAGGGTCAGTAAGAACAAACAGGATGTACCTTCTATACCAGAAGGCTGCAGGTATCTTCTAAGCTAACCAGTGCTGAGCCTGCTTACTTAGGGTTCTTCCATTGAGGCCATAGTAAAGGCTATCCCTCACAGTGCCCCTTCTTCCCTCTGCCTTGAGCTAGACCCTGTGATTCCAGGGATGGTCCTCCCGCACCAGGCGGGACCTGGACATTCTTTCTTAGAAATAGAAAAAAAAAATTATTAGTAAAGTTTTATCAATCTCTCTTTTCAGTGGCTGCCATTTTCTGACTTCTTAGTCTTACCCTACCTAAATAACTAAACTTATTCAAACAAGTTGGAATTATGTTGATTGACTTGCTCTTCATTTATATTCTACCTCCCCCTCTCCTTCCTTTCTTGAATACTTTCTTCCTGCTCCCTTCCTTCCTTTGTTTCTTCTACCCACTCATTCACGTACCCAGTATAAGCACCTATCTGTGCTCTCTGACTTGTCATTTGCACTTGATGGTGTGGATACTTACTCCATTTTGAAATCTTGACCAGGGTATTGAGACGAACATTAAACATTCTATCCCACTGGGGATACATTAGGTACATCAAGAATAGGTCACAGGCCTGTGTTTGTAGGTCAGTGACAGAGTGCTTGCCTAGTATGTATGAGACACCGGGTTCGATCCTCAGCACCACATAAAAATAAATGAATAAAATAAAGACATTGGGTCTATTTACAAATTAAAAATAATAATAAAAGAATAGGCCACCTAGAAGGGATATTTGCAAGAAATAGTTCATTCAACTGGGCGTTGAAGTGTTGTCCCGCTCACTGAGGTCACCACCACCACCTTGAAGATCACTGCAGAGGAACTGCCTGCTAGTTTCAGAGGGGCTTCTTTATATCTTCCATGCTATCATGCCCCTGGCTTCCGGTGACTGTCCTGAGCTTTGATTTTTATCTGTGTGATAAAGAAGCCATGTACATGCAAAATGGAAAAATGGTTCAGGTCCTACCATTGTAAGTGGAATTTAGATTCAGGGAGGTAGCGCTCAACCTTTAATGCTGAACTCAGATGAGGAAGATATTTCCCGATTCTCCCAACCAGATATTTTCTACTTTTTGCTTCACCAAAATGCCATAAATTATATGCTTCTCTCCCTTTTTGATGATCATAATTGTAAAATGTGCGCAATTTGTTCTAGTTACCTATATTGAAGAAATTATTTAAAATTGGAAATGGTGCATGTGGTGAAGATTTTCTTCCAATCATAGGCTCTCTCTTCACATTATCTATTGTTTCTTTTGCTGAGAAGAAGCTTTTTAGTTTGAATGCATCCCATTTCTTGATTCTTGATTTTACTTGTTGTGCTTTAGGGTCTTGTTAAGGAAGTCAGATGCTAGGTTGACATGGTGAAGATTTGGCCCTAGTTTTTCCTACTAGTAGACACAGGGTCTCTGTTCTAAGTGCCTAAGTCTTTGATCCTCTTTGAGTTGAGTTTCATGGAATATTACTCAGCTTTAAAGAAAAATGTAATTATAGCATTTGCAGGTAAATGGAGGGAGTTGGAAAGTATCATGCTAAGCGAAATAAGCCAGTTCCCCAAAACCAAAGACTGAATGTTTTCTCTGATATGCAGATGCTAATTCATAATAAGGGGGGTGGGGCTCTAGGGAAGAATAAAATTACTCTAGATTAGGTCAAGGGGAGTAGAGGGGAGGGAAAATGGGGATGGGAAGAATAGTAGAATGAAATAGATATTATTACCTTATATACATATATGACTGCATGACCAATGTGATTCTACAACATGTACAATCAGAAAAACGAGAAATTATACCTGCATTTTAATGTCATGTATAATGAATTAAAACAAATAAAAATTTTTTAAAATTGAAAATAGTGCTGTGATTGAGGTTAGAGTTTCTGAATGCCAACAGATGTATCAAATTTGCTGGATGGTCTTGAGGGAGTGGCTTCCATTCTCCGAGGGGCAGTATTCTCATTGGTTGAGGAGGCCTAGGAACACCTCATTTACAGTGGGTGTCAGTGATGACTGAAGAACATATTGTTGATGGCTTCCCCCACAGCCATCTTTCCTTCCTCATTTTGTTCACTCTCTTTCAATTTGTCCTGTTTTCAGGGGGGTGAGACTTCCTCCAGCTTCAAGTGGAGAGCAGAGGTGGAGAAAGACCTTTGTGTGTCTAACTGGATCAAGTCTCTGTCCCTTGGCCAAGGGATTTGGGGTCTGACTTGAGCATGCAGTGTAATTCCAGCTGACCCACCACCAAGAGAAGTCACCCTGGGGTGTTAGGATTCCAGGGGTGTTTTCCTTGTTCTTAAAAAGGGAAAGAAGAAGTTGATGTGGACTGTTTCTTTGCTTTCTTCTTGATTTCTGATATTTCTGCAGTCATCTGGTGGGAAGAGCAAGTCTTGCTGAGACTATTGAAACCCTGACACTATTAAGCAGGTGGATTATTCCTGCAACCACCTTCCCTCTGGGCTTCTTCTTGCAGGAACTAATAGCTCTTCTTGTTGTTTAAGCCAGATTTAATTGAGTTTGCTATTACTTGCAGCCAGATGCAAGGGATAATAAAGATAACGTAAGAGAACAAACGTAGGCGAATGTTGCCCAGAACATAGTGGGAGTTCATTAAATCTATATTTAAAATCAACTTGAAATTTATAAGGGGATAAACTTAAATAGCCATTAAGAATATTTTTGAAATTCTACTACTCAAAGTAAAATGGGGTATGGTTTTCACCTACTTAATTAGGCAAGATTAAATATATGATAATATTCAGTGTTGCTAGTAATGTAGGAAAATTGGACTTTGGTATGTTACTGTGTGTATGTAAATGAACAGACGTTTCTTAAAGAAATTAATCCCAGATATTCCTTTTTAATCAGTAACTTTATATGCACAAATGTTTATAAAAGATCTCCACTTTAGCATTGTTTATAATAAACAAAAGTCAGAAACAACCAAATGTAATATAGTATTGTTTAAAGGCATTAGCTATGCAAAACGTCAGTGCCAGACAGTTTAATATTTAGAAGAATAATTTAAAAAATAAACTTATCCTTAGAGTTGTTAAGATAACAACAACAAAAAAAATATGTGAAGATACAGAGCTCCCAGCCTGTTTCTTGTATCATTAACCCCTGGTATGAGTAGGGTATGTCGGTTATAATTAATAAACCTACTCTGACAGATTGTTATTAACTAAAGTCTCTGTGTTATTCAGGTGTCCTTAGTTTTTAGCTTTTACCTAACTTTTTTCTTCTATTTCAAGATCTCTCTCAGGATATCGTGTTACGTCCTCTTGTCTCCCTAGATTCCTCATGGCTGTGACAGCTTCTCAACTTTCCTTGTTTTTAAGGACCTTGACGGTTGTAAGAGTCATCTTCAAGTATTTTGAAGACTGTCCTTTCAGTGGGATTTCTTAGAGAATAGGCTGCTCATATGATACGGGGAGGAGCTATAAAGCATCACCTGTATCTGGTCATGTCAATTATGACCTGCAGCGATTGACCTTGAATCTAACAAACCCTAGCTGAAGTAGGGTTTGTTAGATTTCTTTACCATACAAGTACTTCATCCTTTTTCATTCTATATTCCTCCTAAGGAAGCCAGTCTGTGCACATCACACATGAGGATTGAGGCAACCTGTTTTAAGTCCTTGAGGGTAGAGTATTCTGCTTATCCTTTCTTCTCCATTTATTTACTCAATAATTTATTTATTTATCACAAGGAACCTACAGAAGCATAATTTATATTTGAGATCATAATTTTATTTATGCTTTACTTTAGTTTACTGCTCAAATTGTTTCACCTTTGACCATTTGATACTCTTTCTGTGGGCTCCTATGCTCATTTAACATAACCAGTCACTGCATTTGTTCCAATACTGTCCTTACTCCTTGGCATTACAAGATGCTTTATGTTCACCTTGTACGTTTTCTTCACTAGTTGTACACTCACTCCTTTTTTCAAGCATCCCTGACTCTTTTCAGTAAAAATAAGTGGTACTGAAACCAAGTTGTAGGCATCGGGTGTGCTCAATGGCAAGGAGAGTTCATTGCTTCTAGGCCTGAGAGAAAAATGAAATATTTTTGAGCATTCTAATTAGAGTAACTGCACAAATTGGTGGATGCTTATTTATTTAGCCATCTGTAATTCCATTAAGGAAAACGTGGGTTCATACTGATGTCTCCAATTCTAACCCATTGCTCATCTCTCCCTTGCTCATCTGTAAACTCCTGTTTCAACAGTGAGAATCCTGGTTTCTAACATCTGTCGTCCATTTACTTATTTGCTCCATTCCAGGATTCATGTACAGTACTTTCAGAATTGCTAACTTATACTCCTGAGGGAATCAACTATACTACAGTGATGGTGTGCTCTTTGTTTAGACTTTAGTCTTCTAGACTGCTTAGACTTTAACCTTACAGACTGGATTCAGTTCCAATTCTTTTTTTAATCAACATGTTTTTTACTCCAGCCTTCAATGAGAGTACTCCACAGATTTGTAAAATATTAAGGTTGCTCTATCATGTCTTGAGGATTCCATTTGGAATCCTCAGAACTCTTAAATGATTTTTTAATGCATGTATTGAGTTCTTTCATTCTTTCACTCTAAAGTTCTCAGGTTTTGACATGTATACACAGTAACAGAACCATACTTTCATTACCCTGAACATTTCCTTGTACTTAACTTTTTAACCAACCGGTGCTCTGAATTTCTGGCAGTCATTGACCTTTATATTGTTTTAATTTTGGCTTTTCCATAATATCATAAGTTTGGAATCATAAAATTAGTGGCCTTTTCATATTATTTGTAGACTTTACAGACTGGCTCCTTTCATTTGGATCAATTAAGAATATAAAATTAAGGTATTTTATTTTACTATCATTTATTCCTCCTCTAACACTCCTTTCTTTGCATATATCTGAGTTTCTGACTTACAACATTTTTTTTCTTCTATTCGAAAAGCTCTGACACATTTTATAGAACAGATCTCCTGGATATGGAGTCCCTCAATATTCATTGGTCCAAAAAAGTCTTTACTTCGCCTTTGGTTTTAAAGGACAGTTTTGCTGGATATAGAACTTTATGCTGGTGGTTTATTTCTCTCAAAACATTTTGTTTGACTTCTTTCTGCCTTGTATAGCTCTAATGAAATATCTACTAGTTCCTATTCTTCTTTGGTGAGGTATTTGTATATCATTATCTGACTCTTGCATTTTTCAAGATCTCTTTATCTTTGGGTCTCTGCAGTTTGAATATGATATGCCTAAAAGCAGATATTTGGGCATTAGTCCTGCTTTATGCTCCTGGAGTTCCCTGAATCCATGATTTGATATTTTTTTATTAATTTTGGAAAATTCTTGACATTCTCAGTTGAAGTATCTCTTCTGTTCTATTTTTTTCACCACTGATTTCCTCTGGTGCATTCTTTATTTTTAATATGTCCCAGATTTTCTATGCTTTCATTGTTTGTTTTGTTTTTTTCTTTTTTTCATTTCAACTTGGTAAATTTCTATTAACCTATCTTAAAGCTTCCTGATTCTTTCCTTGGCCATGTCCACTCTGCTGACTTTCAAAAACACCTATCATTTCTATTGCAATGTTTTTAATTTCTTGCATTTAAAAAAGACATCTTTCTTGGGCTTACCATTTCTCCTGTGACATTGAGCATCTGTTCTTGCATGTTGTCTACTTTGTCCTTTAGAGTTCTTAACATATTGAACGTAGTTATTAAGAATTCCCTGCTTGATCACTCCAAAAATGTCATATCAGAATGTAGTTTCCATGTTCTTTGTTTAAATTATGTTTTCCTTGTTATTTATAATACTGCATAATACTTTGTTTGGGGACATGACATATGATATTCAAGGTAACCATTCAGAACTATACCTAGGGCATGGTCCATGATAAAGGCCTACTCCACAGGGGAAAAGACTTGATTAGAACCTGTTTTCATGGGAAAATAACTTAAAGGCAAGACCCTATGGGGGTGATGAGGAAATCAAAGAAATGCTTTGAGAACTGAGGTAAGTAGGCCTTTACAGGTAGGTTTTGTATTAATCTGGCTAGCAGCTGGTCTCTGCTTCATGTTTGCTATAGCTATAGGTGACAGACTTTTGAATTTATATAGAAGACTTGGTTTTGACTCCCATACTGTCTTTTTGGGATTCCCTAAAAACTTATTCTTGATGAGCACAGTGATACACACCTGTAATCTCAGCGGCTGAGGAGGCTAAGTTGGGAGGATTGTGAGTTCAAAGCCATCCTTAGCAACTTAGTGAGGACCTAAGAAAGTAAGGGCTGGGGATGTGGCATAGTGGTTTAATGCCCCTGGTTTGATCCCTGGCATGCACACGCATGCACACACACACACACACACACACACACTTACATACACACGCATGCACACACAGAAAAAGTATTGATTCTCAGATAAAATGTGTGTCTTGCAGTTTTTTCACTCTTAATCCAGTATTAGTATGCCAGAGATTTGTTCATGTGTTGGTAAGTTATACAAGAGGACAAGCTTCTATAATTAATAATTAAATCTTAGTCTGTGTACTTTGTATACAATCAGAGATATGAAAAATTGTGCTGTATATGTGTAATAAGAATTATAATGCATTTTGCTGTCATATATAAATAAGATTAAGTAGTGACTATATCCAGAGTACTTCTGAGATTCTCTAGTCAGTCTTCCAAGAGCCTAAATTTGGAGAAGTTCTCCTTCCTCGTGTGGAATAAGACCCAGGTAAAGCACTTGCTCTGCACAGTGGGCTTCCCTTATGGAGAAGCACTGGGAACATTTCACAAGGTTACTCTTTCCCTCACCTAACAGAGCCAGGGATCTTTCCTGTTCCTCCACCTTTAGAACCTGCTCGTGTTCATGGGTGTACAGCTCATCAGTGTCTGGAGTTCCGTGCTCTGGAATTAGTCTACATTCAACCTCAGTCATCTGTTATGATTGCCATTGTAATTTCCCTACCTGTTTTCGGTTCTAGCAGCTTCAGCTTCAGCAGGTAGATCAGTTTCCCCAATTCACTTTCCACTCTAGACTTTGCAATGATGGTGTGCCCTGAAACCTCAGTTACCTGAAGAAGCCATGAAAAGCCTACAACTTTTGCTTCATTCAAGCTTTTTCTTCTTTTAAGACAGGATGAATATGTTCTAAGATCTTTATTCATCGAAGCTGAAACTCAAAACTTAAAATGACATTCTTCTCAGAAAATTAGAAGCAGGTCTTGAAACATGATATAAAATATAAGCTATTTTAATTTACATATGTGTATGTATAATGGAAAACATATATCAAAATAGTAATAGTTCTTATTTCAGGGTGGAGGGATGGAAGGTCATTTTTGTTTTCATCTGCTTCTTTTATTGTGACTTCTAATCATTTTACAGTGAGGTAATCATTTTTAAAACATTATTTTTTATCATTTCAAGATGAAATATTTCAAACCTAATAGTTAAACACCCAACTCTTCTTTTTTAAGAATAGTCATTGTTTCTATAAACTTCCTAACCAACTTTTATATTTTTTAGTTTATATACATGTATATAATATCTGTGAGTCTAAAAATTTGTAGAAGTGATATTTATTGTATTTTCTGCAGCTTTCATGTAGAAGTTGAAGCAATCTATGACTCATGACCCAGGGTTCACTTTCATATCAATGCTCTAAAGATACTCCCTCATCTTCACACAAAAACATGTTTTTAAATAATTTTTGTATTATTTTGTCAGGACAAAAATGAACTGGAAACAAATGTAAGTTCAAGAGCAAAATAAAATAAGATAAAATAAAATAAATTAGTATTTTTATACAAATGAATATACCAGGAACATTGAAACAAATGGATTAGATATCCACATGTTATCCACAGATAAATCTCAAATAATATTAAGTGACATAATTATGAAAAAGTAAATAAAGTTAGCCTTCACTTTTTAACCATTGCTCTTAAAATAAGAACTATATTTTCTTTTTAGTAATCAATAGGCCTCCTGGAATGCTTTTCTCTCTGCTATTTACAACACAATTTGCAATTCCAACATTTAAACCTATGATATCATGCAACTCTTGGGTTTCAGAAAACTTGTCCACATTTTAAGAATAGTTTTCACTTGGTTTTTCCATGTGAACACTTCTCAAATTTCTTCTAAACCACATAATATCTAGGATGACAATTTATCTTCTTTCTCCTTTAATTTTTCTTGTCAGTCTGCATTCTTGCTAAAAATGTACTTTTCCACTAATGATAACTTTGGCTTCCTTGTGTCTTCAACTTCTACCATCTCCTCATTCCATGAGATATGGGAGGATCTCCGCTTTCTCTTTTTTCTCACCTTGGTCTTGGATTTAGCTATTCCATGGATGCCTTCCCTAATACCATATATTTGTCATTTTCATTTTCTTTCTTCTTTTTACAGTTCTATTGATTTTTTAACCCAGAGTAAGCCCTTCTATTCATCTTCTGTATTGCTTGGCTACTGAGAAATTCTGGAGCAAGTTACAAAATCAGGTACAGCAGGAAACTCAGTCCTTACTAGCATGAGGCTGCCCGATCATCCAACCATTTATGTCCCTGTGTCTTCTTTCATATTTGGGGAGGTTTCACACCATCTCTGGTCCACTCACGTTAACAAAACCTAGATTGCCTTACTGGGTGAAAACAGTCTTCAAATTCTGTTGCCTTGAACTTCACTGGGGATATTAAGTGTGTTCAAGTTTCCATTATTCTTCTCTTTTTTGTACAAATACAGTTCTGTACCTCCAACCAGCATTTCCTTCCTCCCTCTACTTGTGGAGTAAATAGGACTTCTTCTTGTCAGAACTAACAGCTACAGTGTGTGTCGGTTTTGACACCTTACACATGTAATTGAGATTCTATTCTTTTGCCTTCTCTTTATGTTGTCTGGTCCCCCCTTTTTCAGAGCCCATTCTCTCCTGTTTCCAAACATACTCAGATTTCAATTCTCCCAACAGAATTTTATATTTTCCTTGCTGATCCTGGAAACTATTGTCCGATTCTGTTTTCAATCTCTTCTTTATCCTTAATTGCTAAGATGTTATTTAAAAATATTTTAATTGGGGCTGGGGATGTGGCTCAAGTGGTAGCGCGCTCGCCTGGCGTGCATGTGGCCCGGGTTCGATCCTCAGCACCACATACAAAGATGTTATGTCCGCCAATAACTAAAAAATAAATATTAAAAATTCTCTCTCTCTCTCTCTCTCTC
>NW_025999869.1:7782667-7800066 GCF_001458135.2 Marmota marmota marmota
CTCTCTCTCTCTCTCTCTCTCTCTCTCTCTCTCTCTCCTCTCTCTTTAAAAATATTTTAATTTACAATTAGGAATCGTATCACAGAAAATAATATGAAAGGCTCTCGCAACTCCAACGAAACAAATGTTGGCATTTAATATATTCACTTAAGTATTTTCTAACAGATATTAATAAATCATAGCACAAACTCCTCCTGTCCAAATCTTCCCTTATTCCCTCCAAAATTTTGTCCCTCTCCTGAAGTAGGCATTGACATTTTCATATACTATTTGTATTTTCACATGTAATATATATATATATATATATATATATATATATATATATATATATATATATCACAAATATTATTTTTCTATGTCCTTAAATAATTCAAATAGGACTATTCACTATATATATCCTTCAATTTGTTTTCACTCCACATTTGTTATTTTATGTAGTTCTGGTTTGTTAATTTTAACAGCTGTATGAAACAGCATTGTATGAATAAACCACGGTTTGTTTATATTAGTTCCTATTGAAATATTTAGATTGTTTTCCTTTTTTAAAAAATTTTTGCAAACAGTGCTGCCAACATCTCCTTTCCCGTGTAGGGAAGACTATCTGGGGAAGGCATCTAGAAGTAAGATCTCTGGGTTGCAGAACATGGTAATTTTACTTAGTATTACTACAATGAATGTCAAAATATTTGTTCAAATTTGCATTCAAACCAGAAGATCTATCACTGTTTGCTTCTACAAACCCTCATCAACACTTTGTGTTATCAGATTTAATTTGTTTTGCCAGCCAAATGAGAATAAATGTTATCTTGGTTTAGTTTTTCATTTTATTGATTATTACTAGGTTGAGCAGCTTTTCCTGTGTTTATTGTTCATCTGGATGTTCTGCTCAATGAATTTTCTGTTTATATCATTTGCCCACTTTCTAGTTTTCCTATTGATTTTCATTCATTATTTAATTAATTCATTTATTCATACTGAGTATCCAGTATGTCTAGGCACCCCTTAGGTTGGAAAGCATCAATGAAGAACACCACACTATCTGCCCTTGTGGAGCTTATGTTCTTGAAGGAGTACAGACAAGCAGAGAATGTGAAAACCAAAGGAATTATAGTGCATTTCCAGATGATGTGCAACACGAAGGAGAAAAGAGCTCGGTAAAGCCGATGTAGATGGAAGCAGATGGAAGGATGGAGGTGTATCATCAACGATCGTGGTCAGCCCATCCTCTGTGAGCCTGATTTGTTAGCCTTCAAATTGTTAAGGGAGTCAGCCAAATGGCTTCTGGTGGTCAAAAGTATTTCAGAAGGAAACAGCTAAGTCTGTGAGGTGGGAGCATACCTGTCCTATCTTTAGAACAGCAAAGATGGCAGTAGATGGTGAACCAGAGTAAAGGGAGGAAAAAGTTGGAGAGCAGATCAGAGAACAGTTTCAGGATTCTGAGATTTGACCGGACTTAAGGATTAAAAGAACAGTGGGGTTCCTGCTTGAGACTAGAATGTGCTATGGTTTGCATTTCAGCAGCATCTCCCCAGGGTCCATAAGTGAAAGGGTTAGTCCCAAGGTGGTGAGATTAGGAGGTACTGTGGACCTTGAGGAAGTCCTTAGGCATTAGGCATGGATCCTCAAAGGGAATCATGGGACCCCAGTCTCTTCCTCTTTTTCTTTGCTTTCTCTCTCATGATGTGAGCACTGACTCAGACATACAAGTCTGCCACGATGTGTCACCTTTGCCAAAGGCACAAACTAATGGTGCCCAATGATATTTTATTTTAATCTCTAAACTGTGAGTTAAATAAACCGCTTGTCTTTATATGTCCCTTGCCTCGGGTATTTTGTTGTAATAACATGAAACTGAATAATACAGAATAGAGGTGGGTGTACATCTGGTTTGCTTCTCTGTCTTGGTTATCAGGAATAATGCTGTGCTAGAAGCACATATATCCCTTGGAGATGCTGCTTTCAATCCCTTTGAATAGATAGCCCTAAGTAGGGCAGCTATATCCTGTGGTATTTTATTTTCAATTTTTTGGGGAAATTCTATATTATGAGGGAAGAGGACAAAGGACTGGGCTCTGTGTTAATTCAGTTTAAATACTGTGGGAGTTCTTAATATGACATTATGACATTCTTAATATGGCACTCTTAATAATGTCACTACTAATGTAGTCTTCCATTGACACTACAAGTGGTTGTTTTTCTCTCCATCCTCACAATATTTACATCTTGAAGCTGGGTGAAAATGTGACACATAATACAACAGAATGCTGTTCAACTTTGCAAAGGAGGCAATCATGTCATTATGACAACATGGATGAATCTGGAGGTCATTATGCTAAAGGAAATAACCCAGACACAGAAGGACAAATGCTACATTGTACCATAAACATAATAATCTAGAAAAAAAGTCATAGAAGTGAATATGGAATTGTGGATGATAGGAGCTGTGGGAAGGAAAATGGGAAAGTATTTGTCAAAGGAAACAAAGTCTAGATTACATGAGATAAGTCACCCTAGAGATCTACTGTCAGCATGATGCATATACTTAACAATAATGCATTATATATGTAAAATGTGCTAGGCTGGCAGATATTATATTAAATACTCCTATTACAAAATGGTAATATCAAATAAAACTGTGGAAGGAAACTTTTAGAGGTGAGAATGGGTTGATGGCATAGATCTTAGTGATGGTTTCATGGGTGTATAATTACTTCCAAATGCATCAAGTTTTGTACACTGATTCTGTACAGCTCTTTGTATGTCAAAAAATAATTCCATCAAAAACTAAGTGGAAGCAAGGATACCAAATAGGAGGTGACTGCTGTAATACTGGCAAGAGATGAAGGTGACTTAAGCATCAGGTAATCATTAGGTACATGATAAATAGTGGTCAGATTCTGGACTTATTTTGAAAGTAGATGTGAATAGAGGTTGAGTATAAAAGAAAGGTGGAGTCAAGAGTTGCTCTAAGGGGAGAACATACATTGAGACCCTGGAAGGATGGAGTACCTCAGCTGATGGGAAGGACTGGGGTTAGGCTCAATCGAGGTGTCTATTCTATTCATCAAAAGCATAGTTGGCATGAGCTGGATAAAATCAGCAAGGGAATAAATTAGGGAAGAGGACAAAGGACTGGGCTCTGTGTTAGTTCAGTTTAAATACTGTGAGAGTTCTTAATATAATAGAGATTCTGATCCTTCAAGAATTATACAGATGTCAAAATTCTCTTACTTATAGACTTCCCATTTACTTTGTTTACAGTGTATTTTATGAACAGTTTATATTTATAAGTAAATTTATGAATATTTTTATTCATTTTATCACCTGAATTCTGGGTTTTATATTTTTTTCCATGAAATTTGTGCCATCTTTTGCTGTCTGTATTCCTAGGCACTTCATAGGTTTAAATGGTATCTACTCTAAAATCACATTTTAAATTGTTTGTTGTTGGAATATAAGAACATTATCAGGTTTCTATGTAACTCTGTAGGTTTTAATGATTTGTCATTAGATTCTCTTAAAAATAAATGTCTCTTTCCATTCTCTATATACATTTTTTAATTTTTAGCCCTGCTTAAGTTCATTACATAAAGAAGAATAAGATAAAGAAAAAAATCATTAACTTTTTATTGATTTATAATCAATATTTCTAACTATTATCATCAAGACAGTTATGGTAACATTTTTTGGTAGATATTCTCATTAAAATTCTGTTTAGAGTTTCTGGATTTTTTTAAAATCAAGATTAAGTGTTTATTTTTATTAAAGTATTTCATGTTTTTTGAGATGAATGTACTCTTTTAACTTGTTAACATATTTAATTTTGTTAATAATTTTTCTAAGCCATCCATGAGTTCTCAAGAGAACTCTGTTTGGTTACAAAGTATTTTCTACATATTGTTTTATTTCATCCAGGATTTTTGATATAAGATTTTAACTGAGATAGGCTATACTTTCCTTTTTTTGGTTTGGGTATCAAGGTTAGATCACCTTTTAGCCACAGTTGCAGAATATTCAACTTTTTCTCTCCTCAAGAATGAATAGGAGTTGAAGATTTTTTTTTTGTCTGTGAAAGATTTGGTTAAATTCACCTTTAAAATGGTCAGGGCCCACTGGGTCCATAGTCTTTGGTTGTATATTTTGTATGTGAACTGCAAACTGCAGCAACTTCTGACTCTGTTGTTAGAATGAGTTTTGGAAACTGTAGACCACGTGGCTCTCCAGTAGATCTCATGGCTTGTACTTTCCTCAGTGATGTGGTCCTGCTGCCAGCTTCCCTCAGCCACTGCCATCCCTGACTTTCTAGGATGTTTTAGGATTAATGACCTGGCTCTGTTCTTCAAGCTCAGCAAACTCATCCCATAGGCAGGGCCCTGCACTTGGCTTAGCCCCCTGCATGGGCTGCTCCTTCCAGATCTAAGATTGGCTGGCCACCACATTCTTCACATCTTAGTTCAAACATCAGCTTTCAGAAAGTTTACCTGATCAGAAAGATTAGCTCTCCTCTTCCCTCTCCACCCATGAACATGCTGTGGATTTTGTTTTACTAACAATTAGCAATATTCGAATTCTGAAGTTTTATCATAATTCATCTTTGTTAGTTCACAGCTTATTTTCTCTTTCCTACAAAATAAGAGTTCCATGAAGGTAGGGGTTATTTCTCATTTCTTCATTAAAATATATCAAAGTCCTAGAGTGGATTAACTACCTAGTTCATGGGCTCTCAAAAATGTTCACTGAATGACTAAATTAGTGAATGTCTGAAAACAAATCTTATGCTGTAAAAATATTAAAGGTCATAAAATCCTAATTTGTAGTCCTTATCAATCATTCCTTCAAGATGTATTTATTAATTGGCTGTTCTGTGTCACACATTGCCCAGACACTAAATGAACAGTGGTAGAAAAAAATCCAATCCCTATTCTCATTGAGCTTATCCATGGTGAAAAATAGTGAGTACAGAAACAGGCCAATGTGCCTTGTGGTGTTCTGGTAAACCAGTTGTCCAAAAAATAGAAGCTCTGGTTGGTAGCATTTGTCAATTTCTACAGTGTGAATATTCTCAATGTGGTTAATTTGTAGTTGAGTGTTTTAACAAGTCCCTGGTAAAATCCTTAAAAATTAGTCCTTGGCCCTCATGGACAGCTATCTGTGACAATGTTGGATAGTATTAAGTATAATGGAAAAATATAAAGCAGGCTCTTGTGAAGAAATGCGTGGGATGGATGTGTGAGTTTACATAAACTGGTCAAGTAACTGTGAATAGAGAGTTAAAGGAATTTGGGGACTAATGTCATGGATATCTTGAATGAGAGAACTTGAGATGGAAGAAAAAAATAATACAAAGCCTGGACGGGGAGCATGCCTGGAACCAGGAGGTGGGGTGCAGCTTGAAGCAGAGTGAATGGGTTGGGGGGTGAAATGAGATGAGATGAAAGAACTTGACTCCCATTTCAAGGCTTTTCACTTAAATTCTGAATAAGCCTGGATATCTTTGAATTGGAGCAGAGGAATAACAAGATTAATAATATATAGTCACTCTAAAACATTAATAGCTATTGTCATGTTCTGCCTGAAAAATAAATAATTAACCTAACGTATACCATAGGAATCCTACACAGGTCATTATGAACTTCAGTGCAAAATCTTTTTATAAACCTGCAGTGGGATTTTTCCTTTATGATTAGATGGCTATAGGCAGGTGGGGCATGGCTGGAGGAGGTAGGTCACTAGGGTACCCTGAAAGGGTTCATCTTTCCTATCACCCTTCTCTGTACTCTTTGGTTCCTGACCCCACCATAAGCAGAGTAGCTTTCCTCCACTGGACCCTTCCGCCATGATATGCTGCCTCACTTGGCCCCCTAAAAATGCAGTCGGCCATCTGTGAACTGAAACCTAACTGTGAGCCTCAAATAAAGTTACTCCTCTAATTTGTTCTTGTCTGGTATTCTGTTCACAACAATGAAAAGCTAGCTAAAACACGTTCAAATAAACTGTCCTTGGAGATAGAGATAAAAAAAATTCAAAGCCATTATATAATAAACAAGGAAAGCATTGTTACATGGAAAAGTGTGGGCTTCAATGTGAGTGAGGGCTGAATTCTCTCATAGTTGTACCTACTAACCTTGGCTGAGTAGTCCCCTTCATTAATTTTTATAATCATGCATTTATTTAGTAAACTGTTACTCATTGCCTTTTATGCTTCTAGACTTTGCTCTTATCACAAGTTCACAATATAGAACAAGACAGACATAACTTTATATGTCACTTTCTTCATCTATAAATTGGGAATTTATTGAATAGGTAGTGAAAATTCAATAAAATCATGTATATAAAATATTCAGTACAGTCCCTGGCATCCAAGAGTGGTTAATAAATTATAAAACTAAAAATGACAATAATTCTTACTGATTTCTAGCAAACTCAACTGCACAGTTCACAGAACTAAGAAAATTCTTTGCATAGAAGGGGAAAAGTAGCTGCTTGAATTGCACTTTTTATTTCTTTTAAATAGCTATAGTTTCCAAAGTACTCCTCAAAGTCCAGATAATATGGTCTATTTTAAAGAAAAGGTTCCATCTTAGCAGGGTATCATTTTAAGTCACATTATCCATGAGTACTGTAATTCATTTTGGTTTATCAGATTAGTTTACAAGTTACCTGGCAGGTACCTGAAAGAGTGGGAAGTTGGAAAGTACATCTTTACGAGAAGCGATAAGAAAAGATCTTAGGCCAAGGGGCTAACAGGAGAGCTACAGTAGTAGGAGACTCTCAAAGACAAGGGAGCAGAAGTTCTAAGTGAGAAGGGAGGAAGGAGTCAGATATTAAAACTTAAAAATGCTTTCCTATAACTGGAAGAGCAATATTTTAAATATTTTTTTTAGTTGTAGATGGACACAATACCTTTATTTTATTTATTTTTATGCAGTGCTGAGGATCAAACCCAGTGCCTCACAGGTGCTAGGCAAGCCCTCTACCACTGAGCTACAACCCCTATGCTGGAAAACCAATTTTTATCACAGCCTACAGTGCCTACATGAGGAAGCAGTCCCTGTCTGGCTCACCTATTCATCGTGAACTGTCCTCCCTTGATTCAGCATATTCCAGTCACTCATGTCTTCTCCCAGCCATCATACTCCAAGCACAGCCCTAGTCTCAGATCCCGGGTCTTGCAGATTTTGCATTTGTCAGGTCTTACTGTTTGTAATGATGCTCCCCAACCTTTCCCCACAGTGCCCCAGAGATCTGGGCTCATTAGAGAAGTCTTCACTGACCACCAACCACACTTACAATAGCCCCAGATATTTTCTATTTTTATTATTATCATTACATCTACTATCATCCAAGAATTCTCTTTATAATCTTACTTTGCTTTTTCATTGTTGGACTCAGCTTCCAGAATGCAGACTCCACACACACAAGGTGTTTGGCTGTCTGATGCACTGCTCTATCTCTAGTGCTGAGAGTTATGGCATGTAGGAGGCTCCAAGAGGAACTGGTGAATGAATAAATTGTTGAATACCCTCATAAGGGCCCCCAAAGGGGATGTGGAGAGATGGCAAAGAATAACTTCACCAAAGTGACAATTTTGCCTTGGGCCCAAACTGAATGTAACATTAATAATGTTCGTTGATATTTTCTGGACTAATTTTGACATCTCTGATGAAAGAACTGTTCCTTCATCCATGTAATTCTGGGAAATCAGTTACTATTCTAATCAATGTCTTGCTAATTTGGGCAGTGGCTATTTAAATCACCATAAAGGTGTGTTTGAGCATGTGTCACGGGAAGGATTTTCTATCTTTCTATTTCTATGCTTCATAAGAATGAAAACCACTTTAAATTTGTGTGTGGGAAATTAATAATTATGTAGCTATCTATTGTATATTACATACTATCAGAAAGAACAATAACAGGTCTTCTTTCAATGAATGCTCAGCAAAATATCATTATCTTTATGCTCCTCTAAAAATAAATAGCCCAATAATTACTTACCCTTACTTCATTTTCTTAGTGACAAATTTCATTACTCTAAGACATTTTTTAAATTCCCCAAATTTCCATATTTGCTGTCATATTATTTCTAAGAACGTCAAAACTCCTGCTAATCCACAAATAAAATGCTCAACACCAGTATGTCAAACACAGGTTTTCACTCAGAGCTCAAATACATCTCTTACTACAAACAGAGGGGCGATTACTGATGCAGGAAACGTATAGCTCCCTCAAGGCTTTTCAGAAATCTTGATTATTTAATCAGTGTTCTTGATTTGTAAGTCTAGGTAGTTGACGGCTCCCCCAAAGTGTCATGTTGGACATTATCCAGATGGAGTGCCAGTTTCATTTGAGATTAAAGAGGTAAAATCCAACAAGAAAGGCTTTCCCCCATCTCAGACTATAGTTCAACTTATATCACATGACAAATAAAACCTGGCAGCCTGCTTTGCCCATGATTTTCAAACAGAAACTTCATTGAACTGTCAGTTACCCAATGAGGTGATTAACTCTGATGCTGATTAAACTTTTATTCTATGTTTTTATTATGACAAGGGTTCTATTTTCTTTTCTCTTTTCGGGGGGGGGTCTAGTTCTTTCAATATAATTCTCACCTCCTGTCTAAGATTTCGGGATGACATTTAGGTTTTGATATGTACACTTACTAGTGCTATTTTCAAGGATTTTCTATGGGATGCTTGTGAAATTAATGAACAATGTGCATTACATAGAAGGGAGCAATGTCGCACGCATTCCTTTCAGTTACATGTGGGAGTACCACAGTGGCATTCGATCTAACAACTTAAAAGAGACGTCTCTCTGTGTTTTTGTTTTGTCATTTCATGTTACATATACAGAGTTTTACTTTTTAACATCTCCCATAAAAATTTCCCTTCTACTTAGAATGATCTCCCCTCCCCACTATCCTCTTGCTTTTCTCTTAATTTTCAGGAAGATTTTGCTGACTACACCCATGCACATGTGAGCCCTTAGGTTCCTGCATATCTTGCAAACCAGGCGCTTTTGAGACCAAATGGACCTTTTACATCTCCCTGTATCTTCTCTCCAGTAGTCAGCACACCACCTTCAAACTGTTCAACAAATATTTGTTGAAAGAATAATTCATTGCTTATGGGTACAGGTGGTTATGGGCACTGGGTATAAGCAGGAAATTGATTGCAGGTTTCTAAAGAGTGAACATTATAGCAGTAGGAAAAGTGATATCCACAGGGGAAGGGTTAAGGGAACTGAGATTCTTGACAATGATATAGGATGAGGGTCTCATTCTCTAGTACTCCATTCAGCAGACCCTGGCATGCTGGTTAAGATATTAAGAAAGCAGCTAATAGTAATAATGCTTTCCAATCTCACTGCACTTCATACCCAAAGGATTTATTGAGCTTTATAAACACTGATTAATCATCCTTGCCCCAGTGAGGTGGGTAAGAGTTATTATGCTCATATTATAGAGAGGAAAGCGGAGGCAGAGAGAGATTAAGTGGTTAACCCAAGGTCAGGCAGTGAGTCATGGAGAGCTGGCACTTAGACATGGAGTTTTAAACTTGCAGCTCTGTGCTAAGTCTATTAAGCACAGAACTGGAAGTTGGATGGCTTCCCTGGTCCTACTATGAAGGATGAGTAGCTTCCTTTTCTGTGCACCTCCATCCCCATTTGCACCACCATTGCCATTACCTTACCACATGCCAGGGACTGTGCCCTGAATTTTCCATATATTAAGTCACTGAATCCTAAAGGAAAAATAAAAAACTTGAACTAAGTTTTTTTTTTTGCCATTTTAAAATGAGAAAAACTCAATCTCAGAAATATTAATGAACTTCCCATAGAAGACCTGGGCTTCAGACTGGTGATTCTTGGAAGTGCAAGGCCACAATACCAGTGAATATGATAGTGTAGGGTGGGGGGTGGCAAATGCTGTATGGGGAGGAAGCATAATTCCCAGAAGATGGACAAGCAATGGGCACAGTTGAGGGTCAATAAATGTGTGGAAAAAGCATAAGCTAAAACTCCTCTCTGGATCCTAGGAAGCTGAAGCTGGCTTTTAGCATTTGAAGATTTCAAGGTCACAGGGGATCAGTTGACATCAAGTTCATTGCTACAAGTGTTGGATGTAGATGTGCTGAGGGTGTCTGATTTCCTCCTACTAGGGGAAGCGAGGCACATTGTAGAGCACCCAGCCATCCACTCTCATCCCTTCCATCCTAGCAAAGAACCAGAATCTAGCTTTGTCCTATCTCACTATGTGAGTATCAAAAGGTTAACAAACCAAGAAATTCATTGCAATTCTGCTTCAATGAAGAAAAGAAATCTGAAAACTACCTAACTATCCAATAAATGAATATTAATTGAAGAAACAGATAGCTTACAACTTTGCAGCTATTAAATATCAGGCATTAAAAAGAATCTTTCAACATATCATAAGTACATTCAAAAAAAAAACAAGCTATGTAACCACAAATAGGTCTTGTTTTCTAAAATAAAATATATGCATCAACTCACAAAATTCTGTAAGAATGCTAGTTATCAGATACTAACCATGATTCTCTCTAGAAAGTAGGAATATGAGCATCTTTCTTTTGTTGATCCATATTTTCTGCATCTTCTGAAGTGATAATGTACTGTTCTTATAATGAGAACAACAAAAGTTATTTTTAATTTGAAAAAAAAATTAAACCAGATGTCTCTTGGGAAAGAATGGGGTTTGAACCACTGGATTCATAAACCAGGCACCAGCTGGCACCTGAAAATCTGAGCTTTAGAATAAGCCACAGACTTCCAAACATACCCAAGCATGTGTTATCCCTCCCTCCCCATAGAAGAAATAAAATGAATCATTCTGTTCCCCTCTACCTTACCCTGACATAGCAAAGATGGAATGTACACTATTTCCAAATCAAAATAGGCATAGTGCGGCAGGAAGCACTTCCAAATGATGAAATTAGATTAGAAGTTAAGACAAAATACGTTTAACTGGCTTTTAAAGAAATTTGGTGGAACATATTACTATAAACAGTACATTTGGGCAGCCAAACAAACTTTGCCCAGAGAAAATCAATTTTACTCCCCGAACAATGAGAAAAATTACTTTAGATTCCACATTAAATATTGTCGTAAGTATTTTTTTTAAGAAGCATTTCTATAACTCTGTGTAGAAATAGGAGTCAAAGGATGCCTTTGTTACCATGGCAACAGTCTCCCTTGGAAGAGCCAAGGATAAAGTAGCATACATTCCCCCTGCATACATTTGGCCAATCAATAAACAAAAGACTTAATCTGCATGCATCACATTAGGAAAGTGGTCAAGGTGTCCATGATTAGTAAAAGGGTGGGGGGAGGTGTTCAAGAATTCTGGGTTCAATCATTCCATTAATTTCCAACTTAGCATTTTTAACCCTTTCTTCATTAGAAGTCCATTAAGTATATAAACCAGGATGAAAATGCTTAAAGATCCTTGAAAAATGGAAATGTTTATTACAAAATTGTAATGTATCAGTATATATGGTGGTGATAAACTATGATTTGGAATATAAAGAAAATGAGTGAAAAGCACATAACCTGAAGCCCTAGGAATAATGAAAATAACAACAGCTAATATGTGCTGTGTATTTACCATGGGTCAAACATGAGCTACAGTTTTAACATGGATTATTTGACTGAAACCTATAAACTACCTCAGGATTTACTACTATGAGTTCTTATTCCCATTTCACAAATGGTGTGAGGACTATTATTATTCCCATCTTACTGCTAAAGATTTAAGTATATACTGCCTGTCTTGAGTTTGAAGACTGCTGTCTTGGAATGTTGGAGCCAGTGTTAAACCCAAGCAGTGAGCTGTGCAGGCATGTCCTAACCACTCTATCTTACTGACAGCTTTGCCAGTGATCAACAAGATCACTTGGTGAAAGCTTCTTTACTTCTTTCAGGACCAGGCTTCTCATGTGCATGCAGAAGTTTTGGGAAGGTTACAAATAGATAACAGTATGACACAAGGAAGCACAGAAAAGGCTCTCAGTAATCTCACCTACCTTTTCCTCAAAAGCTTTTAGGTTCTCAGATCTGCCTTAAGGTATTATGAATATTAATAGCCCTTGACTTTTTCAGCATGAGAGAAAACTGAGAATAATTAGAATACAATAGTTCTCCCTTGGAAGGCTGAAGGCCCCCAGTAGAATGCCTGAAAACCTCAGAATATATTCTACAAATACACATCTATGATAAAGTTTAATTTGTAAATTACACACAGAAGAAGATTAAAAATAGTGGCTAATAATAGAATGATTATAACCATATACAATAGTTACATGCAAACACTGTGGTACCACAATAATCAATCCAATAGCTGAGATGACTCAGTGACTAATGTGAAGGTAACATATACAGTTTGGATACACTGGACAAACAGATGTTTCACAATTGAGGGAAGATGGAGAAGGATGCCAAAAGAGTTCATCATGTTACTCAATATACAGAAACCTAAGGGTTTTTACTTCTGAAATTTTCCATTTAATAATTTTGGTTCATGGTTGTCTGTGGGTAACTGAAACCCTGGAAAGCAAAACCCTGGATAAGCAGGGCCTACTGTATTAAAATCTCATTTCCCTTTTTGGATACAAGTTTCTTTCTCTTCAGTACATGTCAAAATTATAAATAACTAACATTTAAAATAAATAACTAACATGAGTGCTTTCTCGTTCTCTCTCTCTCTCTCTCTCTCTCTCTCTCTCTCTCACACACACACACACACACACACACACACACACACATGCATAGATTTCTTCTCTTATTCATTTTTTATCCCATCATCATGATATGCCACAAGAAATATGGTGGTAGGTATGGCTACAGAGGAAAATACAGTACATAAAACAGTTCTTTGAAAACTAGCTCCTTGGCTTTGGGACCTCCCCAAACTTCGCCTTTCTGGGACTCTCTTGGAGAAGTATCCACCATTATGTGGTTGTTTCTGTGAACTGAGAGGCCCTGCTCATCTGAGCCATGCCTGGTGCTCTTGCGCTGTAACTTTGGGAGTATCAGCCCTGGCTATAAAGAATAAGCCCTGGCAAGGAGAATAATCTTTCCTCACTGCCTACCACCTGCCTTCCAGGAACCCACAGGGTGATCCTCACACAGGGATTCCACAATTTGGCCCTATGTCAAAAACTTGATTTTTATTTTTTTCAGGATTTTAGTTGAAATTTTTTCCTCAGTCCTCTTATTACACAAATTATTTCTCTGGGACAAAGCCTTAAAGTTGGGCATAGGACAATAAATATTTGCTTATGTGACCCAAATTTCCCCCAACATTAAAACACTGACTGAGAGATCAATAAAAGGTAAAAATAAAGGGACACTGAAAAGAGTCAGTTATTTGACAACAGAATTACAGAATCATTTCACTTTTCTAGACTTTAAGTGAATTTCTGTCACATTTGTTGGGTTCATTTTAAAATACTTCATGAAGCATTTTCATTAGTAATATCTACTCAATAAATGTTTAGTATCTATTTTTTATCTGACACATTTCTTCAAATAAGATCATAAATATAGTTTCCGGATTTCAACCACAGAATATCACATGAAGCTCATGTTGATGACATCTACAGGGCATATTTTCCTGAAAGCTTCACACGTGAATACATGGGGCCCTCTTTCTTTGGTCATGTGCAGATGTGTACTTTGTGCCTTAAAAAACACAACTTAAAGTTTCAATTGTCTGGTTTCTTAAGTGTCAGGCCCATTGTTGTCTCAAATACCAGCTGTAGTCTGAATTCACCTGGAAAGGTGGTTTAGCGAAATCCTTTCTTATGTCAGGAAGAGGGGACTGCTAGTCTCAGGACTAATTCCATGTTGGAATTGGGAATCAAAACAGTCCTCTCCCTATCCTTCTAAAGAAGAATTTGCAAACTGCGGGCCCACGGTTACACCCAGAAGGGATTATATAGGCTGTCGTAGTGGCTGAGGAGTGTTTTACATTTGAATTAATTGCCAATGTTTAAAAATCATTAGATTTCACTGCTTCTCTCAAAAAATCTGGCAATGCGACCCACGTCCCCACATGGCGACCATCTGCTAGTGCTGAGTAGGGGCTGCTCTTACTGACAGGGGCATGTGCTATCCAGTGCCCCAGTCTCCCTCACTCCTGAATGTTCACTCTTCAGTGAGGCTCAATGTCATTATCCCTACAGCATCTTACAGCCGGGCCACTTCCCCCATTTACTTCATCTAGACTGATAAGTACCGAACCGTAGGTATGGCTTGGGCACCAGCCAGTAGGAATCATGCCAGGTTCAGCTTTTGCCACCAAGGGGCAGTTTCTGGACTTTCTGCTGTCGTGAGTTTACCCTTTCCTTGCTGAACTGCATACAGAGTGCCAAAAGGGATCCTAGGAAGCATCCAGGACACCTTGATGCTCGGCAGCTTGGGGAAGCCCTGGGAGTTGAGGCAATGGCTATTTTCCATCTGACATGGAGGTAGGTGGCTGTATCTGAGGCTGAATCAGCCCCACCTTAGACTTTTCAGTTTGGGACCCTAGTTCTAAAGTTAGGCTTTCTTTCCTGAATTGGTATAAACAGATCAAGCTAGAGAGATCAAGCTAGAGAATACCAATCACCTCCCCCAGCTGAAAACAGTTCCAAACCTTCTGCATTCAGTTTTTTGCCAGGAATACAATTGCACCTTGGATTTTTAAAAATGCAATTTCCCAGAGAAATGTTAAGTGGAATATGAATGAGTTCAAATAGAATCAGTTTTACACACACACACACACACACACACAAGGCTTACTGAAAGAGAATATGAAGCAACACAGACTTTGTATTTCCATCTTCCATTTGAGCATGTCAGAGTGCTTAATTCATGAATTGCCACACTTGGATATGTTTTAATTTAAAATAATAGGCCACTATATATTATGTCAACAAATTTCAGAGACTCCCAAGAAGCTTCATACACAGTCTATCTGAGAATTTCTCAAGTTCAGCAGCACTGATATTTTAGACCAAATCATTTTTGTTTGGAGGTGGGCACGGACGGCCCTATTCATTGTAATTTTTGCAGCACCCTTGGTCTTTACCTTGTAGATTCCAGAAACCAAGCCCACATGTGATAATCAAAATTTGCTTAATATCTCTCTTAACTAAGAGCCACTGGTTATATTTTTTACAACATAAAGGTCCTGTGGATAACCATCACAATGATGAATTATTTTATATTATTCCTATAATAGAGAGTTAATAATTTGTGAATTTGCATGATCTGGTCCTTTAATTACCTTTCCCTTTGAGAAAGGATAGTTTTAATAGTCATTTGGAGTCTCCAAACTTACAAATTTATTTATTGGTACCAGGGATTGAACCCAGTGGTGCCTAATCTCTGAGCCATATCCCAGCCTGTTTTTTATGTTTTATTTTGAAACAGGGTCTCACTAAGTTTCATAGTGCCTTGCTAATTGCTGAGACTAGCCTTGAACTTGCTATCCTTCTGTCTCAGCCTCCTGAGCCACTGGGATTACAGGTATCCAAACAGTTTATTTTCCTGAGGTAAGAAAAAGTCCAGAGAGTTTTGCTTTATATTCCCCAATTTCATTAAAATCCTAACTATCATATTTTGGGGGGAACATTTGGGATGATTTCAAGGTCTTTCCTTTAGAATACTCGCCATGACTGATTTTGACAACAAACATGTGCTTAGTTACTAATTTGACTGCAAATACTAGACTATAAAGAGGAATCAGACTTAGAGAAGTGTTTTCTTCACAGCCAAAGATTGTTCATACATTTGATCTTTACAATTGTTTTTTATTTTTTTTTCAGAGTTAACAATTTGGCAAATTATGTGCAGAAGTAGCATATTCGTTTTTCTTACTCCTTGCTCAAGATGTTTTCTAAAATGCTACAAAAATTACTGCCCGCAGAATTGACAGAGAACATTACTAAATTCTGAAAGTGCCTTTGGAACCAGGAAAGATGATTAAATTAAGTCCAGAATTGTTTGATATTTAATACTAACATTCATTCGCCTGGCTAGAGCTTGTGCGGCGGTACTTACAGTCTCCCTCTTTCTTGTCACCTGCCTTAATAAGCCCAGTAGAATCTGCCTTAGAAATGTTTGTGAAATTTTTCCAACTGTACACTGACCCTCAGTGCTTCCAATGGACCCACATGTTCCCTGCCTTACCTACTGCATTTGCAGTAGAAGGATGTTTGTTCAAATTATCTACTGTAGGATGCAATGATTATTGTGTGTAATCCCCACATCTGATTCTACAACTTACCTAAAAACCTTCAATCAATTCCTATTGTTAATGAGACCACATGAATATGTATATTCCCCAATGGGGTCTCCAGAGAATCTTTCCACCTTTAAATTCTCTCAGTTCCTACTATGGCTAATTCTTAAACTCAATGGGACACTCAGGAAAGAGCCCATTATGTCATTTCCCACCTCTGTACCCCTTAGCTTGTGACATCCCTGAATATGCTACCTAGAAACAGTCTGCTATATTTTCTGATCCCATCCAGGGGGCCCCCTTTCCTATATTTTCTACTAGGTCCTGGAAAATGTAGCCCTGCTTCCTAGCTCATCTATAACAAAATCTATAATAGAATCATGGATTGGAACGCCTGTCTCTTCCACTAGACTGTGATTTCCTGTAAGACAGAGCACTGTGCTTGCTTTCTAATATGTGACTGCTTATTTGGTCAAGTGTCCATCACATAGAACTATAGTTTTATTTTTTCAGTTATGAAATATTTATTTCATTCTCTTTGAAAAGGGTCTATCACCTGGAAAATAGATGTTTGCTGAATAACTGCCTTATTTGAAAACTTGTAATTTATTTAAATAATTTCTTCAATAAATATTTGTTTGAAGAATTTCTGTGTTCTAGCTCCTGGTCTGGGTCATTTAAGGAAATAACATGTAGTCATAAGCATGGAAAATAAAAGTATTTATTATAAAGACCACAGTGTTTATAAAGGGGGAGATTCTATCCTTGGAGATAGAATCAGAGAGGTTGCCTTTCAATTTGTTTGTTAAGAAAAACAAGTCCAAGTCAGATTCTATTATATAAAATATACAACACAGTTATCACAGTGCCTAGTACTTGAACATAATTATTAAATTAAGTTATAATTAAATATCATTTGGTGGACATTATTATCTATTAAAGTAATATCTCAAGGTGAAAAAAAATCCGGATAAGGTGAGGAGACAAAATTCTGCAAACATCAAAATCCATAAATTTTAATCAAAAGGGTTTTCTGACAGTTTAATTTATTTTAAGCTCTATAAATTTCTGTTGAGTCCAATTAAACCAGAAAAAAATGGGGTGGTAAGATTAGTTATTTTATATATATATATATATATATATATATATATATATA
>NW_025999869.1:7805817-7809567 GCF_001458135.2 Marmota marmota marmota
ATTTTTACCCCTTTCCCCTCACTTCCTCTTGTATGTAATTTTGTATAACCATGAGGGTCTCCTTCCATTTCCATGCAATTTCCCTCCTACCTCTCACTCCTGTTTAATGTTAATCTTCTTCTCATGCTCTTCCTCCCAACTCTGTTCTTAGTTACTCTCCTTATATCAAAGAACACATTTGGCATTTGTTTTTTAGGGATTGGCTAGCTTCACTTAGCATAATCTGTTCTAATGCCATCCATTTCCCTGCAAATTCTATGATTTTGTCATTTTTTAATGCAGAGTAATACTCCATTGTGTATAAATGCCACATTTTTTTTTATCCATTCGTCTATTGAAGGGCATCTAGGTTGGTTCCACAGTCTTGCTATTGTGAATTGTGCTGCTATGAACATCGATGTAGCAGTGTCCCTGTAACATGCTCTTTTTAGGTCTTTAGGAAACATGGTATTGACAAGAGAGATTGATTCTCCACATCAGAACTAGAGAACTGGAGAGAGAGGAGATGGTGTCTAGTTTCCAAACACGAGTGCTTTCAGGGGTAGGGGTACAATTAAGAAAAAAGAAATCAAATACAAATCAATTGAAAAATGAACATTATTAGAATCCTGAGTCATTATGTGCGACGAGGGGAAAATGCTGTCACAATTAGAATTTAAGGTGGGCAGAAATGCATGAAGAGACCCCATTATATTGTCAAAGAAATCCAACTATGGTCAATAAATATAGGTATTTAGTATAGTTACATTTTGGTGATTGAAGACAGTCAATGTTCTGCAAAAGTTCCTTACAAAAGAATGAAGTAGGGATATCTTCATTAGGCGTATCATTATTACTTTTGCTAAACTTACTTTGGAGTTGTGGCAGGAACACTCAGCCTCATCCAAATAAAACACAAAATAGGGCTAGGGATGTGGTTCAGTGGTTGGCTGCCCCAGTGTTCAATCCCTGGCAACACCCACATACACACCAAAAAAATATGCTTTGCAGATTAGAAGCCCATTCTCCTCTGCTGTTAGAGGAAACTGGGCAGGGTCACTTAGCTTCAGTTTTCATGTTTTACTAAGCTGAAACAAACCGTCAGCCCTGCCCACCTCATGGTGTTCTAAAAAAAATTTGATGCTTTTTCTGAATGGCTGAACCTCTTTTTTTTTTTTTGCTTTGGGAAGGCATTCTAGTAAAATGGTAAAAAGTATGCATTTTGGAGTGAGACAAATCTAGACTGGAACCCAGTTCTCTGGTACTCACCACCTGTGAAATCTAGGAGAACTACTTAACACTCTTGACCCTCAGCTTCTTCATCTATTTGCAAAACAATAGTATGTTCCACAAAGGTGGTAAGAGGATTAAATGAGCTAACATAAAATAGGCATTCATCAAAATGAATTATCTATCATGAATAAAAGTCATTACTGTCACCTAGTAGGTACTTATTAAAGATGATTTCCTTCTCCTTAATTTAATACAATTAAAACCACCATCATTCCTATTCTGTGGCTAAGGGTTACACATTGCAATGTTTTTCTGATAACTAATATTACTGATTATGTAGCACATAAACCTCATTCTATAGCTTTTGAAAAATATTTTCTGTGAGTTTCATCAATATACTTTTGCATAAATTCCTTTTTCCCTTCCCAAGTGTTGTTAAAACAGCCAGAAAAATATTCTGCTGATAACAGTGAAAAGCATGATTGACAGAGTTAGAAACACAATAGTTCTTGCGTCAAACTAACTTTTTTCCAGTCTCACCTTTGTGGCATGCATGCATACATTCACTCATTAATTTATAGATGATTTAAAAATGCCCACTGTGAACTTGGTACTCACCAACCACCATGGAGATAGAGTCTGGTCCCATGATTTCTAATACAATCTGCACACTAAAGATATCACATTTATACCCCAAGCCTCAAGCACTCCCCTGGGCTCAGATGACTCCCACATATATTTGCCAGTCAAATACCTTAGATAGTTATCTAACAAGCATCTCAAATTTATCATGCTCAAAATGCAACTTCAGACCTTCCCACATGGCATACCATTCTTCAGTGAACTAGTCAATGACACTTGAATCCAATTTCTCAGACCAAACACCTCAGGCTATTCTTGACTCATCTCCTAGTCCCATGACCCACTTCAAACTCTATCTAGTCAGTGTGATCTGCAAAATATATCCAGAATCTCACTTCTTCTTCCTCGTTCTCACTGCTGCTTCAGCCTATTTAAGATGCATGTAGTTGGGTTGGCCAAAATTATATTAATACTTTTCAAATATTTTCCCTGTGTCTACTCTTGACCACTTTAAATTGACTTAGCAATCTATGATCATCCAATAAAGAAGTAAATCAAGCCAGTCATTCCTGTGTTCTAACTCCCATTGACTTATATTACTCAGAGTAAAGTCTCTTGTCTTATATGACCCCAGGAGGACCCAGTTCCCCACCCTCTGTTACCCAGCACTCATCTCATCAGATCTTCCACTACTCTTCCTCTTTTGCACTCCTGTTCAGCTACACTGGCTTTCTTGTGACACTCAGATGTGGTGCCAGGAGCATTTCCACCTCATGCCTACAAACTGGCTGCTCCTTCTTCCTGGAGCACCCTTACCTTGACCCCTACACCACCTCCTTTGGGTCTCCATTCAAATGTGACTTTCTCTGTGAGAATTTCCCTGACCTTTCCCTACCTGGCCCCTGCCTGCTTTCTTACTTTCCATTGAGCTTTTTGTCTAACGATCTATAGAATCTCACATCATGTTTACCTTTTGTCTCCCTTTGCTAGAATGTCAGCTCTTCAAAGATCAGAGGGTTGTTTATATTTGTTAATTATTTCATTAGCATTTGGCATATATTTGGCACTCAATAAATAATTGTTGAATAAATCTAATGAATGCATCTGACTCTGGGAATAAACTAATGAATAAGATAAACAAAGTCCTAGCCATCATGGAGCTAAATTTGGAGAGGAGGGGAGTGAAGGCAATGAAAAAATGATTTTATTACAAGGATACCTGTCTCCAACTCTAATGGGGAAAGAAGGATTCCGGGAGGTAAATGAATTGGCAAGTTACTTAATTGCTCTGAATTTTAGTTTTCTCATCTGGAAACTAGAGATAATCAATCTTTCCCAAAGGAAGACTATATGAGTGAAATGAGATCAGGAACATAATACACTAGCCAGAACTGGCACCTTGAAGATGCATAAAATGTGTTCTGTTCTATTGCACCCTCCTTAAAATGCAGAGATTTTTTATCTTCACTTAATCCTCTCTATAACTTTCCACTTTGTAGTCTCTGTGTTTAAGAGCCTGTGTTGGCTACTACAAGCCCAAGTAATGAATCAAAATTTGCTGGATCCCTTGAAGAATCACTGCTTGCATATTTGACCTGATCACCTGACTTCTGAAAAGTCACCAAAATTAATGCAAAGTGGTCATGGAGTTTACAAGGTGACAACCTCAAAAGATGTATTGAAAGGTCTTCTCACCACTTTGGAATTCTCAATTGCATTGAGCTTTAAAAAGCTCCTTCTGGGAACTTTCAGTGGAAGCCATGACCATCTCACTCAGAATTATTATTAGCTTTGTACCCAGATGATATCGACTATAGGAAGTCCAGTTGAGGTGTGGTTATTGCTGATGCTTGAACTATTAAGTTGGATTTCCCCCCCTCCCTAGATATATCCTTATAATAGATTAAAACTAGGTACACTCGTTGCCTAATGCAACAGGCATTATTTGTACACTCA
>NW_025999869.1:7810649-7813493 GCF_001458135.2 Marmota marmota marmota
TATATATATATATATATATATATATATATATATATATACACACACACACACATACACACATACACACATATATATGTTTATACATACATACATAAAGAATAAATATATAAATATATATATTCACATAAATATATATTAAAATATATATATTTATATGTTAAGAGCATATCACACTACCTCTAAAATTTAAAGATCTCCACTTAAAACATAAAGAACATGATGAAATTAAGTTAATTTTAAGTGATATGTTCATACATGGTATAGACAGGACCTTTCTATAGGTAAGTTTACCTGACCCATTAGACAGCTGGTGTCACTAACCACAAATCTAAGATTGTCTATTATAAGCAAAGAGCACAGAATGCTCATCACTCCACAGTGTGGAACTAACAGGATATTATCTCTTTTCTGCACTTGGGTCATATTATTTTTGTGCCACATAATGGTATCTGAATTTGCTTAACTGGGACTATTCCTTTTATAATAAATCTTATTAATTCAAATAAATTCAAATTTCCTATAGACAATCCAAGTTTATATTTTGGGTAGTTTTCTTGGACTTAAAAATCTGTGAAAATATATATTTGGAAATTATTTTGTTTAAAAATTTACTCACAACTGACAGACACTGAAAAGAGATACTGGCACTTACTCCTTTATTTGTTACCATTGAAATTGTGCTGCTCAATAAGGTAACCATTAGCCCCTTGTGGCTGATAATATGAAATATGTTTCATCTAAATTGAAATGTGCAATAAAATCTCAAAAACAATGCAAAATATATAAAATAGGTCACGTATAAAACATATAACTACATGTTAGAAGGATATTTTGAATATGTTGTCTTAAATAAAATATTAAAATTGATTTCACCCATTTCTTTTTTTCACGTGGCTATTAGAAAATATTGGATCACTGTACATTTCTCTTAGTACTAGTTTTGATACTTTGTTCCTGGATAATTTCTATCTTTGTTTTCCTTCTTTACAGCATTAAATACTATTGAAAGAAAATTAAGGGATCAATTGCTCCGTAGCCAACTTTTACACATTAGATTCAGAGCCTTCCTTCCCTAAGGTCATCTGGCTAACTGACTGGAGACAGCAGAACAGAGCACATAGCTATAGATGTTCAGTCTTGAGTTAAGTTCCTGGTGAAGTAGCATACATCAATGAAGAGTTATTAGAAGAAGTACATTTATTCATCTTATTAATTTATTTATTTTAATTTGGTATGTATGACAGCAGTATGCATTTGATTCATTGTACACAATTGCAGCACAACTTTTCATTTCTCTGGTTGTGACACATGATGTAGTGTCACACCATATGTGCAGTCATACATGTACCTAGGATAATGATATTCATCTTATTCCACTATTTTTCCTGCCCCCATGCACCTTCCCCAACCTACCTCTCCTAAATTCATCGTTTTACCAGTAGATACCAACATGTATGTAGTTCCACAGTATAGAGGTATTAAAGGCAAAGCTATCATCATTAGAATATCTGATAAATCCTAATAGAGAGGCTTAAACAGTAAGAGAGATGACTGGTGAAATGAATCTGCTAAAAGATCCCTGACCGATCCTTGCACATCAGTGACTTTGTTTACAAAGTAGGAAGAATGAGACTGTGTTGATGAATGGAAAATAAAACCTACATTTCTTGGGAAGGAGACATCCGTCTTTTTCTATTTGTAAATGCTGACGAGCAGAGTTTAAGGAGGGCTAATGTCACCCATTCATCTTAATTAAAGAGTTAATTGCTCGTGTATCCTGATTTAGTTAGTGCAGCCTGGTAGCATGAGGAGCCCTTGCCTCTATGTATTTTATTGACCAGTGTAATGACATCATCAGTAAGTCTCAGGTTCTATTCACGCTTCAGCCCATGCTCATAACGTTAATAGCCTTGTACATGATAAAACTTTCAAGAGGAAAGGAGTCCTTGCGCCTGGCTCAGAATACAGAAAGGACAGTGGCGGAACTGCTAAATGTCTCACTTCAGCTGTCACTGAAGCAGTTCTTCAAAGTCTAGAAGCACAAAACTAGTATAAAGTAATTTTTAAATGCTGGTTTGTAGGAAATGTTTGTGTGTGGGATTATGTGGTGGATTTTTATAATGAAATATTGAATATTTGAAAGTTAATTGTTTTCATTCAATATTACCAAACCATAAAGTCAGGTATGCATATGTAATGGAGGGAATAAGAATCAACAGTTAGTATGTTGAAAACAATCACCCTAGAAGTGGAGTTAAAATCTCTACACGCACTCAGAAGAAAAATTGAGACCAAATAATTTAGTCATGAATTAGATGATGGGATTCCTGAAAACAGTTTTCCAAACCTTAAAACAGTATTTCTCAAAGTTCTCTACATTTCCCCAGAAATAATATGTTTGGATGAACAAAAAGGCTACAGTGCATATGTAACTAATTTTAGACTCACACCCACTCTTAATACATTCAAAAAATGGAAAAAGGCAAAAATCAGAGAACAGCAGGGGAAAAGTACTATCTCCAGGGCATACAGAACAAAAACACAGAAATGATGTTCAGAGTTAATGGGCCTTTTTGTGTCTTTTCTCACATGGTGCTACAAGCAGTCCTAGTTAAATTAAAGTTAGTGCCCTGTTTCTGCAAACAAAACTGGCTCAGGAATCATCCCCAGGTTTTTTTTATTTTTTAGTTGTTGATTACGTATTAAGTACCAATTCTAGTCAAGGTAAGTATATTGTTGTTATATTAAGGAAAAGGTACAAATACAGGTTAGCAGATGAAAGTTAAATATATATATATATATATATATATATATATATATATATATATATATATATATATATAT
>NW_025999869.1:7816014-7823012 GCF_001458135.2 Marmota marmota marmota
CCAGGTAACAGATTTTCAAAATATCCTCATGCATTCTTTTTCTTTAGAAAAAATAAATAAATGTTTTCAGGATATGTATTAGGAATCACCAAATTTTACTTGAGGGGGGTGTCATTCATAAATGATTCTATTATTCTATTCCTGTAGTAACCAAAAATTCATTTTATATTGGAATAACATTAACTAAGAATCTCTGTTTGGGCCCTATGAGGCCCACATTTAGAGGTAGGAGATGTTTATTTGGCTGGCTTCTCTTCTAGGACTCTATGTTCTATGTAACTACCATTTGTCCAATAAATACAAGTCTCTGACAGTTCTATGGTGAACTCAGCAGGGTCCAGGCTATTATTTAAGGCTTTTTTAAGAATAAATATCAAATAATCTGAAAAGGCATCTTAAAGGGTGAAAGTGCAGCCATTTTTTTTTACGGTTGCTAACAGTGGGGAATCAAAAGAGAATTTTCTTTCTCAGAAATGCAGGCTTCCACTCTCATTAATGGAGAATATGCACTTTGCAATGTTTCTTGTGGCAAAGAGCTTCAGAACTTGGTTCAGCCCCTGTAAGAATACTGAAGCCAGCAGGGACTACTGGGGAAAGTGGGATCAGTGTAGCTTTTAAAAAATATGTTTCTACATAGACACATGTAGATTTGATGGTAGATGTGTGTGTTTCTAAACATGCAGAAACCTTGAGAATAGATCAGAAGTTGCATCAGCATCCTGAAGATGCTATCTGAGAAACTTTTCTCCCTACCACAGATGGTATTGGTGGAGTTGCTGCAGCTTACCTCCTCTGCCGTTGGGTGAACATATGAATCCAGCCACACCAATGAGATCCTGTCCCTGAGAATTGGGATTTTGATCTAAATAAGAAAAGAAAGAAAAATGGCAAAGGGCTGAGGCCTTCTGATGGCAGATTCCTTGATGGATCCTCCCCTGGTTTCTGCTACCCATATTTCAAAGCTTTTCTAGTTCCCATCCATGTGGGAGGCTTAATGGTTCAGCCATTCATTCGATGCTATGAGATCACCAACATACAGTCCATTTACTCCTGAATTTTAACACGTTACATTACTCAGCATTTCTCTGTATTGAGTGTAGCCAATAGTTTCTGATTGGTGATGCCTAAACATTCCTGCACTTCCCCCCCTTACAAAACTGGAAGCCGGATATGTGGAGTCTCCTCTCCCATGCAAAGCCAGACTATTTACTTAGAATTTAGCTTTTTAAAAAATTTGGTGAATGAAAAGCAGTCTTTAGGATATTAATAATACATTTCTTTAAGAGCAATAAAAATATGTGTTTTAATCTAATATTTTTCCTTGACTCTGGACTAAAGACTTTAAAAAAAAAAACTTACTTCTTTTGATTTTGAAACCCAAATCCTTTCTCAGCACTTGGACAGACCCAGACTATAAGCAAATAGGTTCATTTCTGTATCTGGATGTCGGTGGCAATGTTTTTTCAAGTTTTAAATCATCCACATAGCATGTTAAATTATAGTGCCTCTCTTTCTTCTCTGACAGATTCCAACCTTTTGATTCTCTGCCTTCTTTCTTTGCTACAGTAAATTGATCCTTTAAAACATCCAGGTGCAAATGAATTAATGGTCTTTCTATTGTGAGTGGGAATGATGGAGTCCCTCCCGCACCTTCTCCACATCGAGGTCCTTTCCCCTTCTGAGAAACCCACATATCAATTAAACTCACCTGCTAATTAAAAGCTTGTTTGGAAAAATCCTTGCTAGTTAGAAGCAATGGAAAGTGTAAAGGTGTCTAAAAATAGAGGCTTTGAATGTCAATTACTTCCTTCCTCCTCAGTTCCTGGTTCCTTGGGTACAATTTGCTGGTGAAGATCTAGGGGAGGGAAATAAAAAGAAAAAAGAAAAAAAAGTAAGTATCTTTTTTTTTCACCTATATTTCCCTGGGAGTATATCAATTGGTTCAGCAATTTCAGCTCTTTGTCAGCAACATCAGAATACCTAGTTTTTATTCATGAGTTGGAGCACCCTCTCTCACCCCTTACACAGCCACTCAGATTCTGGTATAAAGGCACTGGAAGCCACAGTCCTATGACTGTCAACAATCCAGCCAGAGGTTTTGTGAGCTGGAATATCAGAGGAATGAAAGTGAATGTAGAAATGATGCCCTGTTCTCATTTTTTAAATGACATCGCCTGCTCTCAGATCTTCCAACACTACTCATTCCTGTCTGCCTTTCCGGAGAAATGGGTCCTGAGGGCAGATTTATACCAATAGTGGGTTGTCTTATCTCTCTTTTCTACCACAGACTTAAAAGCCACATTTCTCTAAAGCAACATGCTAACTATCAAACTATATAAAATAAAAGAAAATCATCAAACTAGGATTCAGGAGACTGGGAAAGTCACAAGTTACAAACAAAGCCCCTTTGAATGTTCCAGACAATAAGAACAAATTAACTTATAACCTGCCTTAGAAAATGATGGCTAATTCATTCACTCAATAGATTTTTGGTAAGGGTCTACTATTGGATAGCTATTGATTTAGGAGGTGGAGTTGGAATTGTAATAAAGATCTAGTCTCAGTCAACTTGGAGTTTAGTACAAGAAATTGAGTAGCATAAGTTGAGTAGTTTGATAAAAGAAATTACTCCAGTATATGGTAATGCTTGTAATAACATGGAAAAAGCAACTAACACAGACTTGGGAGATACAGCAAGGTTTTTAGAAATAAAGTTTAGATAAAGCCCAAAGGTATTAACTAAATTGCCTAAGAGAAAGAAATAGGAAGAGAGAAAAGATGTTCTGATGTTGTTTTGTGGGCACCATGAAAAAAGACAATGCACATCTGGAGACTGTCCATAGTTCAGTTGACCCCGCAAACAGAGGGTAAAGAGAAAGCCCAGAGAAAGAAAGAAATGCAATGTAATTTTAAACTGTCTTCTGTAATAATTGGAAATCAGGGTTTTTCTTTTTTTAATAGGAAGTATAGACAGAAATGGGAAAAACAAAAGACTCTCCATTTTGTGACTTCCTGTATGATATGCAAAAACAAAACAGGTCATATGACTATGCAGAAAAACTGTTTACCAGAAAAAATAGTAGGTTTAACTGACTTCACATAATTTAAGTCCAAAATAGATATATGCCATAGAGAATTAGATTCACAGGCTGAAGGTACACTGCATGACAGAATGAAGGCAAAATAGCGATTAAAATGGCAAAGCCCTATAAAAGCATCTTGCTGTCTTGGGAAAAAGATTCTCAATATGTTTACGTTTAAAAATAGGATGTGGCTTCTTTTTTTTTTTTAAGAGAGGATATATTTACACTGCGTATCAAAGAGATCAAACTAACATGGAAGTTTTGTCCAAGTCATCTAAGAGTTGGTCAGACCTACTATGTGTAAGCTTTTCTCTAGGATAGCCTTCAAGACTATGCACATGGATTAATAATGCTGATGCATCTTGACATGTATACTAGCAAGGACCATAAATTATTAAAAAGAACCCTCAATCAGAGCTCAGCATGATGGTGTGTTGCCTTGATTCTGGAACATGGAAATGAGAGCAAGGAAATTTCTTCATCACAGTTCTTTCCTTGGTGTCTAATACAGTGCTGGCACAATGATGCAATCAAATCCAAAGGGTATCTTAATAAGTGAAATGTATAAACCGCATCTTATCAGGTGATCCCTGGGTGTAGTTTCAATGTAAAGCTGCATCTCAGGATCCCCTTACTATTCTTCCATATCTTGCATTCATCTGAGGCTTTCAGAAACTGTTCCAGCCATGGAATCCAAAGTTCTTAGATAAATTCTACAGCCCCAGATTAACCCTCCAACTTACCAGTCACCCTCCATTGATTTCTTATTGCAGTTAAAACAAAATCTCAACTCTTTATTAAGACCTGTTGTCTGTGACAACACCTCCTACTTCACCTCAACTGTCATCTCACATTTTCTGCACTCTAGGTACTTGGCTTGCTTTCTGTTCATCAAACACACTAAACTAGTTTTCAAATTTTAGAGAGAATTTTCTTCCCCCAGAACTTTCCATGGCTCATTATGTCTTATCAAAAAGTTCTTAGATTGAGATGGGTGTGGTGGCACAAGTCTGCAATCCGGCAGCTCAGAAGGCTGAGACAGGAGGATCGCAAGTTCAAAGCCAGCCTCAGCAATTTAGCTAGGCCCTAAGCAACTCAGTGAGACCCTGTGTCTAAATAAAATTTAAAAAGGGTTAGGAATATGGCCCAGTGGTTAAGTGCCCCTGAGTTTAATCCCTTATACCAAAAAAAAAAAATAAAGAAAAAAAGTTCTCAGACTGAATGTGACACTTTCCATGAAGCTTCTACCTTGTCTGAAATGGCTGCATTTACCCATCAATATCATCCACTGATGCCAGTTTCCTGTCTGTTGCTCATAGCATGTCTTATTTGAAATTTTTCTATTGTCTGTGTCTCACTCCAATAAGTCTGTGAGCTCTATAAAGAAAATGAAATTAGAGGGGTGTCTATCTCCACAAGGAGACTGCAAGCAGGTACAGTGTGCATGTTCCTCAGTGCCCTGTGAATGTGTTATAAACTTAGGACTTGTTTTCTTCCAGCATTTCAGAGCTGAAATAAAATAGTTAATGAACAAAACCATAAGACCCTTAAAATAGAAAAATCTTGTAACTTGTGAATATTATCTTATGTAAACATTAATGGTAAATTATTTGAGTCTACACCCATGCTCTGTTACTTGTTATTGTTACATCCTGTTTGTAGATGTGTCCCCTTGTGGTTTAAATTTGCACTTCCCTGATTACCAATGATGTTGAGTTTCTTTTTTTCTTTCTTTCTTTTTTTTTGAGTGGTGGGGGTGCTGGGTATTGAACCCAGGTCCTTGTGCATGAGAGGCAAGCACTCTACCAACTGAGCTCTATCTTCAGCCTGAGCTCTCTCTTTTTTTTTTATCTATCTTTTGACCATTTATATGTCTTCATCTGAGAGATGTCTGTTCAGCTCCTCTGCTTCAATTTTTATTCGTTTTTTTTTCTTGCTACTGAGTTATTTGTGTCCCTTGTATATTTTGGATATCAACTCCTTATCAGATACAGGACTTAGCCACATTTTCTCCTCTTCCAGAGGCTGTCTCTTCACTCTGCTGCTTCCTTTGCTGCATGGAGCTTTTTAGCTCAATGCAAACCTATCTATTTTTGTTTCTGTGGCTTACGCTTGTGGGATCATATCCAAACAATGATTGTCCATGCTAATGTCAAAAAGCTTTTTCCTGTGTTTCATTCTAAGAGTTTTATAGTTGTAGGTCTTATGTTTCTAAGTCTTTAATCTATTTGGAGTTGGTTTTTATATATGGTGTGAGATTCAGGTCCAATTTTATTCTTCTGCCTCTAGATACCCCATTTTTTTCAAGACCATTTATTGAAAAGGCTATCTTTTCTCACTGGGTATTCTTGGCATCTTTGTCAAAGACCAATTCACTGTAAATGTGTGGATTTAATTCTGGCTTCTCTATTCTGTTTCATTGGTCTACATCTGATTTTATGCCAGTACCATTTTGTTTGGATTCAATCTTAAGGAAAAGCTGAAAGACTATACCAAAACCTGTGAGAATTAATGATCAAACAGCAGAGTTGAAGAACATGGAACCAACACACAGTCCTCCATGCTTGCATCACTAAAATTTCTGTAACAATGTAACAATGAAGTACCCAAAAAAGAAATCAAGAAAACAATTAGCAAATTATTTACAATAGCATTTAAAAAAAGGTCCGGAATAAATTTAATCAGGTAGATGGAAGATCCATACAATGAGAACTATGAGGAACTGATGAAAGAAACTAAAAAAGACACAAATGAGCAGAAACACACACTTTGGATTAGAAGAATTTATAGCACTAAAAGGTCCATAGTATCCAAAGCAATCTATTGACTTAAAGCAATCTCTATAAATTATTCCCATGACATTTTCAAAAAATAGAAAAATAATACTAAAACCTGTCTACAGTCACAAAGGGTCCTGAAAAACCAAAGCAATCTTGAGCAAATAGAAGAGACCTAGAGGCATCACAAGACCTGTTTTAAAATTGTACTCTGAAGCTACAGTAATCAAAAGAGCACATGGTACAGGCAGACATGCATTTAAGCGAAGAGAAACTACACACATTGCCATCTAAAGCAGATAACTTAGGGCTGTAGCTACTTATTAGCACTTATTCAGGTTTCAGTGGTATACATATTAATTATAACCCTTAACGGCAAAAAAATCCATAAACTCTTTGTTTCTCTGATTCAAAATAAAATTACTTTTAAGTTGAATTTGTTCTGAAGAATCTTTTGACCTGGCAAATGATTTGATGGGCACAGGGCTATAAGGACAAGCACTTCCCTTATCATTTTCCCAAATACTTTAAACTTCAGACAGGTTTTATTAATTGAGCATAAATTATCTTCACTCATACTGGCCATGAAGAAAAATATAGCTTGAAGAATGTCATTTTGTGAGTTCTGTGAATCACTCTTTTATTTTTTTATAAGGATTAAAACCTAGATTGCACCCCTGACTAAATCACTGCAGGACAACTTTGACACAGAAGAGGGAAATACATAGTCATTTTTGTCTAAATTGGGATCATGACCTGGGCAAACAGTATCTTATGTGAACCAAAAGAGATATTCAGACTACTTCTCCAAAGTTTACTCATATCAAATCTCAAGTAGTGCAATAGAGGTGATCACAGGCCCTTACAAGTGGGACTCATGAGCACATTTTATGTTGACCAGCTGTCTATATCATTTCCATAGAAAGGGTATAACTTCAGTTAAGGAGGTGCATAAGGTATTAGTTCAGAAACATGGATGTTAGAACGAGAAGCCTCTAGACTCATGACTCACCTCACTATCCATGAGTTCTTGGACCAATTTGTTATGTGTTTGTAAACCCCAGTGTCCTCACTTGTAAAGTACAGATAGTAATTCTGTGAAGTCACAAGCTTAAATGGGAAAATGAGCATGATTAGC
>NW_025999869.1:7824969-7837796 GCF_001458135.2 Marmota marmota marmota
TGTCATCTATTACTCAGTAAAACAAATTTTTAAAAAAGAGAATAAAAAATATTCAGCAGCCTTCCTTCACTCAGAAGTAAACTAAAAACTTCGTCTACCATTCAAAACTCACCTTTAATGCACCTGACCCATTAAACGGTCCCTGATTGCTTCTGCTGGATTATTCTTTCTTTTGGTATTTCTATAGTACATTGCTTGTACCTGTACATGCAACTTTAAATTCTGCCTTGGGGTGTTTATATTTATTCTTTCTCTATTATAGTGCAAATGCCCAGAGGGGAATTACTAGAAATTTGGGCTGAAACAGTAATTATAACAGAAAAAAAAACAATAACCACCACAAAACCATAACAGCAATGGAAGCATCACACAAAAAAAAATCATTAATATTTGAAAGGTTACAGTGTTCCAGGTACAATGCTTAGCTCTTTCAGTAGATCATTTTATTTAATATTTCTCAAGTCTTTGGGGGCAAGTACCACTGTTATTCTAATTTAACAGATATGGAACCCGAGGCAGAGAGAGAAGGCACATTTCCCCAGATTAAATGCCTCTCATGCACAGAGCCTGGGCTGGGTCTTTATCACCTTGTACCTATGTTACAGCTGTTTCTGAACCAGCCTCTCTTATGGACAGGACAGGAACTTCACCTACTCCTACAGTCTGTGCAGTCTTTCCTACCATAGGAACAGTCACTGACTGGGAACCAGAGAAAATCATTTCAGAAAGATAGAAGGCCTTTAACTTCAATAGCATCAACTTCTGTTTAAGGTCTTCTTTGGCTTCCAAATCAATCAAGAGTGGCATGTGTTGTAGTGTGTGTGTGTGTGTGTGTGTGTGTGTGCGCGTGCATGTGCACATGGGGTTCTGCCTTCTCTTTTCTCTGACCCACATACGTGTTTAATTGACATCTGCTCACGAGCATGGCTCACTTAATTACCACAATCCAATCTACATGTGCGCCCAGGGTATGGGAAATAGGGCAGAAGCTGACAGCCTGAAACTGGACCACAAAATAAAAGGCACCATCGGACCACTGGGTGGAAGGAGAGAGGACTTAGGGAACACTTGCCTGAAGGCCTCTCAGAGCAGCACAGTATGAAAAGCTGCTGGGTTTTGCCAATTTCCTATTGCTCAATGAAAGGAGATTTCATTTCTAATTATGGGGGAGCTATTTTTGTCATATTCCCCTACAGGGTCATTGCTTCCAATCCTGCACTTATTAATTTGGGAAACATTTTGGAAAATAGTTGAGATTAAGACTGATGGGTGCTATTTTAAACTATACTCCAAAGAGAGAAGCTGAAATAAGCAAGTCAGGGCATCCTTTCGTAAGTTGACAGGTGGTGAAGTGTAGCAAAAAGGAATTAAGCTCCAGGCCAAAATTAAGTCTTATAAAGCATCCTGGCTTTACAACCATTGCTATGGCTGTGAAACCTGTTTCTGTTAGCAGGACGATATTCAGTGTCCAGAAGAATTCCATTTCAATGCCTCTAAATTACAATACCAGTCACTGAAGGGCTGAAATGGCTTGTCTGCTTTTTGTAAAAGCAGGTAAATTTTGTCTTTCTCTTTTCCTGGTCTGGGTCTTTATCACCTTGTACCTACCAATGATACAGCTGTTTCTGAACCAGCCTCTCTGATGGTCTTCCAATACCTACTCCATTCTGCAAGATAAGACCAAATGATTCCTTCTAAAACATCACTTGCCCCATGCCACTCATGATTCTCCATTGCTTAGGAGTCTGCACAATCTCCCTTATATCCATGGAGGAAATGCCATAAAATTCTACCTTGCTTTCAACTGGCTCCATTTTATGTGCTCAACTCATAACTAAAGCCTCTGGATCCTGTTGTGTTCAGATTCATCCTGGTCACATAGATATACAGATTTAGCTTTACCTTTCACCTGTTCTTTCTTATCCATAATTCTTGTGTGTTTTTTCTTTTAATATCTATCATGAAATTCACCTCCTTAGTGAATCTCTTACAGATAATTCCATACTCTCTTATTTAAATATCTATTAATTTAATATCTGTATTCAGGGCAGCACAGATTACAGGTTCCTAACACCCATGATGGTTTGCCTAAGGATTGCACTTAATTTTTGTATCATGTACATGTATTACCTCAACTGAATCATAGACACCTTAAGGGAACACATGGAACTTTTATATCTATCACCTACATCTTAGCACAGTGTTAGGCAAGCAGAAGATATTTAATAAATATTTGCTGAATTAAGTAAAATGTCCCTGCATGATAGAATAGGAAAAAGTACTGGATTAGAAAACTGTAAAGCAGGAGATGGTCTGAATTTTGCCTTTATGTGTTGTGTGGTCTTAAACAAATCTCTTAACTCCTCTGAGACCCAGTTTACAAATTTGGGACTAAGAGTAACAACAGTACCTTCTCTATTTCTTATAAAGACATAACCAATATTTGGACTAAGAACAACAATAGTACCATCCCTACTTCTTATAAAGGCATAAATGTGAAGAAGAAAGAAAACAAAGTCCATAAAAACATTTTGTTTTTAAAAAAATTTCTATTTTCATATGTATTCCACATACAGCAAGGGAATGAACCTTATTCTATGCTGGAGATTTTTTTTTTTTTTTTTGGTGGTAGTAGAGATTGAACGCAGGGGAATTTGACCACTGGGCCACATCCCCAGCCCCATTTTGCATTTTATTTACAGACAGGGTCTCACTGAGTTGTTTAGCACCTTGATTTTTGCTTTGGCTGGATTTTAACTTATGATCCTCCTGCCTCAGTTTCCCAAGTGGCTGGGATTACAGATGTGTGCCACTATACCAGGCAGAATTGTAATCTCTTCTGTCAGATAAGCAGAGCAGAAGCTGTCTGTTGCTGAATATGGATGAGATTGACTGGAATCCCGCACAGAGAGACTTCTCTGAGGTGACTGAGATGTTCTGTATCTTGATTATCATGAGGATTGCATGAGTGTATATGTTTTATATATAAACGTGTGTGTGTTTGTATACAAACACACTCATATATGTCTTACTATATGTAAATTTTAATTGTAACTTAAAGTTTCCAAAAATTCAAAACTGCATTGGAATTTCAAGTGTGACTGTAATGTAATTCCTGCAGAGAAATAAAGGAGAATCCATTGTGTATAGCCTTATTTTTAAAACTGAGAATGAACATAGTTACTTTCCCTTTGGAAGATGACTGAGGTTATCAACAGGTAAATTTGCCATTTTGGCAGTGAAGAGAGTAAAGCAAGATGGAATTTGACCAAGAGCCTTTAAATAAATGCATGTGCCCAAATCAGACACATTACTGTTTGCTTACTGATGAATTAAAATCCTTTTACTTTCAGAATGAAAAGAAAATTAGCAATATCTCACTGAAAACAGTAGTATCTATTTTGGGCCAGATTTCAATAGTCCATAAAATGACCAGCCCCCACTCTGTAGAATCTACATTTCTAGGCTCTCAAAAAAATTCAGCAAAAGCTGGCAACTGTACAGCTTCTGCATTCTCCAATTATCTCCTTTCAGAGCCAGAACACACAAACACTTTCTTGCATTTAATTAAGTATTGCAATTCCAGATTATCTTTGATTAATGAAGAGTGATAAAGCGTATAGCTAGAATTATGTGATTATTTCACAATTGATCTTTAATTATTCCATCTGATAATAATTTCACTAATTTTTTATAATGTTCTCATCTAGCTTCTTATAAATGAGCTATAACAATTAATAATTTTCATTAATTTTCCTTGAAAATGATTTGAAGTTTTAGATGGAACTCTTAACCTTCAAAAACTGTTTTTCCAATTTTAATTAAAGGATAAGCTGTACCATCATATGGAAGAGCTGCATGATTTCCTCAGTACAGCAAGCCCCATAAACACATGGGTTTCCTTCTCTTTCTGATGAGTTTGGGAGTTGGGACTTGGGTGTACCTAAATCATCTGCCTCCCCCACTACATTCTTTGTAGTTGGGTTTCAGGCTTCAGTTTGGTAATACTCAATGTCACCATTTCCTCTGTGGCTGTGACCAACTTACTAACCCCTCCTAACTAAAGCATGGTGTTAATAAGATCAGAGCTCTCATTGGGAGACAAGTGGTGATAGAGGTGCAGAAATGAACCACCTAGAGGGAGTGAGAGAAAGACCAGGGGAGGATCAATAGCAAAACCATGGGCACTCCATTTCCAATCACACAGAGCGGAGGATTGCCAGAGAGGCTGAGAAGGTGAAATCTGTGAGGCTGCAGGGAAATCAGAAGCAATACCAGAGCCCCAAATGGAAGAGGTTCAAGAAATTTACCATGTACTAGATATGCCTAAGAATACTTAATATGCATTGTCCAATTTTACCCTCACAACAGACCTTTGAAGATCATATACTATCACCAACATATTAAAAATTAAGGAAAATAAAGCATATCAAGGTCACCAAGCTAATTAGGGGCAGAGCCGACCTTCACTGTAAGCTGCCTGATTTCAAGCCTAAAAGTAACACAACTTGGAAAAAGCAAAACCAGAAGGAAAACTAACCCCATTCATCCTAACACCTGGTCCATGTTCAGTAAATGAAAAGTTGTACTGCTTGTTTACTGGTTATAAATCCATGAAGTCCTTGGCTGTCATCATTTTTCCACATAGATTAACACTGTGCATATACTCACATGGCTTAGGCAGGGGACAATAAGGTGACCCTGACACCACTTGACTACAGCATCAAATCTTCTAGCAGTTGGGACTTTGGGACACTGTTTGAATTGCTGGAGATCATGAAGGGACACAGCAGGACTAATGACTATTGATGAACTTACACCTTTGTGCTGAGAGTTTCATGCTAATTATATTTAGAGGGCATGACTTCGAAGTTTTTGAAAAGTACACTGTCATTAATTAATGTTTAGAAACTCATGTATTGTTTCAGAACACAGTAATTTTCCATTTAAAATAAAAAATTATATCATTTATTAAGGATGTCCTCTGTGCCAGTCAATATTCAATGGATATCCCACAATATTGTGTATTAAACATTATTACTCCCATTTTCTACTCAAGAAAATGGATTTAAAGAGTTTGGATAACTCACTAAAAGTAACACCACTTGGAAAAAGCAAAACCAGAAGGAAAACTAACCCCAGTATTGATTCTATACAATTCCTTCAGAGCAGAGTATTTACTTGGAGCACAATACATTAGTTTATTGGCATTAAAAATGGTTGTACTTAATCATATGCTCTGAAGCAGTTAACATAACACTTCTTAAAATTGGTAATTGTTGAGGAATATGACTCTTTCTAAAATCGCTTCCTGCTTTTCATCCTTCATAGATAGAATGCTAGACAATGGCTTACATTTGTTGGATAGCAGAAGGCATCCGTTATATTCATCAGTCAAGGCACTGTTTCACAGGTGTGAGACCCAGTGGGTTGCAGGTTAAATGAATACACCCCCTGCACCAAGAATTTATTTTCTTGAAAAAAAATCCTTTAGTATTAGGTGGCCTTATTTAGAACATTTGCATTTTTCTTTAAAAATTGGGGAAAAACGGTGCTCACTTATCATACTCAGAAAAGTTGTAACAGCTGACTTTCTACAAAATATATTAGGAAATCAAAACTCAAAATATCAAGCTCTCCATAATTTCCTTCTCTTCTGGAAAATGACCTTGTTCTATGGCACAGTCTTTCTCCTTTGTCTTGTCAATAGGAGTCAGAGCACCATCTTGTGTGTCTGCCTTAGCAGCACTGGAGTCCAATCTATGCCTACCCGTCTGTCTGACACATCTGCCACATGTCCACTAGAGGGGATAGAGCCCAGAACATCCAACACCATGGCAACACACTTTTACAGAGAGGTTACTTCAAGTCCAGCTCAGTGTTATAACCAGAGTTGATAACAGACAGCTGGAATGTAAGCTTACAATTTTGATTATAGACTCTTAAATATTCAAAGAATTGAGGGTCCAAGAAACATAAACATTTGAGCTTTAAAGTTATAATGGATTGGGGCATTCTTTTGATAGAATACCTCCATGTTCTGATTATAAACCTGATGATATAATGACACTGAATGTAAAGTAAGATTAATACCCATTAAGAAAGTTTAAAAAAAAGTTCATGACACCATCTCTGGCCCCTCATGGCAAACTCTAATCTGATCTTGCAACTGGTCAGCTTTGGTGTCCTCAGATATTTGTGTCATTCTGAAAGAATCATTTACTGAATGTACCAAAAGATTAAAATGGGCCAGAGGAGTATTCCAACTCACTCTGTTAAGTATTTGTTACATTAAGAAGCTGTGGAATAATGATACCTCCTTATTACTTATCATTTGTATAGAAATCTAGGATGAATGGAAGAGTAACTAAGGTTCAATTTGACAAGTTTAAAATAACACATATGCATTTAATCAGCCACTTAAAACTGTTCAAGAGTCAGTCATATTCAGAAGTACTTGCTCTGAACTAACCATAAGATAGTTTTGTGGCTGTATGAGTTATTGATTGATTTCTTCTAGTTGTATTTAGCTTTATAGCTTGTCTCATTTGAGAGCTCCACAGTTAACAGGAATACAATGTATACCTAATTACCATTATTTACACAAATGTTCCATCCTCCTTTCCTCTACCACCTCTCTTTCTTCCTTTTCACCTCTTAACACTTTTTCCCCCTTTATTTCCTTCCTCTTTGCCAATCACATGCAGGCAGGTGCACTGCCAGAATTTGTTCAAAGATAAAAAATTGGAATTAATTTCCTTCGTGGTCTACTGTAACATTTTCTTTAAGTTTGGACTATACACTTGGGGATGATGTTTTTTTTTTTTTAAAAATTACAGCTTTGAAGTTGTATGTTTTAGGTTATAATTTGTGTAGTCTACTATAGCATAGTGGATCTTTCCATTGCAGTAGGATGAATGACTTCATGTCATTCTCAATTAAGCCCTCCCATCATCTGTCCTGATTAGCACAAAGTGGAATTAGGTGAAAATGATGATTCATGTTCTCAGGGGCTAAGGTGGGAAGCCAGACCTGCCTGGTTCTTTCATTAAATGGCTCTAGCACCTGCTCCCACTGCAGATCTCTCCAGTGATGGATGTCCCTTTAATGTGGCATCTAGGAGCCCTGAGGGCTGTGGAGATTTAAGCAGCTTGTTAAAGACTTTTCCTCTCTTCTCTGTCCTTGTAGCTAGCATTAGTCTCCACACCTCTGCCTGGCACGTGCCCTTGTCCCTCCATGGCTGTGGCTCCTCCCCACAGCATCTCTTTTCCATTCTTCTTTAGCTTCTCCCTCCTCAGTCCCTCTCTACTTCTCCCATGACTATCAAATTTTCAGCTAAGTAATGTGATTTTTATAGCAGTTGAAGGGTGTTTCCTTGGAATCATGTGAGTCACAGCATTTTATTAAAACATTGGTTATTTGAACCTCAGATCTACTGGTTCGCCCAATTAGGAAGCCATGCCACAGGGATAAAGGGCTCAGATTTGACTGAGATTAAATCCTCACTCTTCTCTTCTAGCAGGATAACCTAGGAAAAGCTGCTTATTGTCCGTGAGACTCAGTATCTTCGTCTAAGAAATGGAAATAGTAATTCTGGCACCTAGGTCAGGTTTTTCATTATAATTAAATAATACAGCATTCAGAACAGTGACATGGTAAGCATTCAATCCATCTTAAATAGTTTTATATTGTATTGTATACTACTTAAGACATAATTTATTTTTTTTTCAGTGGAATAAATAATTTTAAAAGATAGTCATGTACAGGTTTTGATTTCCTGATGATGCTTGATATGAGAACTTCAGATACATAGGACGTTTTGTTTAACAATGATTTTTGATAGTTTGTGCTATTTTTAATCATTAGTGGCATCCAAAAAACAATGATCACATACATGTGTGTGCATACATGTGCATGCATGCAAACAGTGCATACACATGTGCACTTACACACACACACACACACACACACACACACACACACATACACACACTGCCTGGTTGGTATTCCAGCTCTGTAGATGCTACCCTGCTGATTGAAATTAGAATGAACACATACATCTGCAAAGCGGAATGGACATTTAAGCTGGTTGACATAAGAGAAAAAGGTTTGTTTAGATTGATGTTTGGAAAAACAGAGATTGAATTCATTTTTTTTCTTCCAATGCCATAAAGATTCTATCTGCCATTTATAAACTTAGAGGAATTTTATAACAACTTTTGTTCAGATTAGATAAAATGTTAAAAAAAACATACAATTCTTCCTACATGCTAAAAATGAAGTAAGTACAAAATCACATAAAGAAAGAAATCAGCATGTGAGTTGTTCATTTATGAGTGACTTAAATGCCTGCCCTGTACTACTGCCATGCAAGTAGGGGGTGGCTAGTGCCAACCACATGGCTGAAATGACAATTGCTTAAACTATAGAAAGTAAAACAGCTCCATGTGACTATCCTAACATTTCAAGGTACACTTACAAAGCAGGACCAGCTAGTGAAACACTGGACAAACAGAGCCATATCTTGACACTGACACTGGTGACCTTCTGGGAAGAGACATCCTAACACTTTCAAAGACAGATTTTCTTCTACCTCTGGATATATGAATAATTTCAGGAGAGTTAGGAAAATTTGTTGGTTAGGATGACTTGTCTACTAGATTATTTTTTCTGGAGCTATGATTAAAATAAACTTTGCATCAGAATAACCCATTCCAGATGCCCCATAAACACTACAAAGCCAGAATCACTGGCCTAGTGCAGTTTAGGAAACATTTCCTGGGTGTTCCCAATCTATACCTTTTTTAGAAGTTGCTGGTTCAATCACAGAAGTTTTACAGATGGGGTAAATAAAGACCCCAAAAGTTAGGAACAAGAGGAAAAGAATTAAAGTTCTTTGATCATCTATAGACTACGTGGAGAGTCAAAGTAGAATACTGATAAAGACCATGAGTTCAAACCCCACTGAAACTAATTACTCCCCTTGTAGCCTTGGGAAAGTTAACCTTTTTTTCTGCCTTTCTTCATTTGACAAGGTGTTGTTAATTTTATTGGCACACAAGGTTATTATGAGAATTAGCTGAGTTAAAACACACCAAGTAGAAAGAGCAGAGCATAGCAAAGAGAAAATATGAAATATATAATAGCTGAATATATTAGGCGATGCCCTTTGCTGAGACTTTGCTATAATTTAGATAAGTGTCCCCTAAAGATACCTCTTTGAAAAGACTGGTGGCTGGCTGATAGGACTGCTGGAGATTGTGGAACCTCTAAGGGGTGGAGTCTAGTGGGAGGAAGTTAGGTCACTGGGGGCGTGCCCTTGAAGAGGGGCTTGGAACCCCAGCCCCTTCATCACCTTCTTCCACTTCCTGGCCACTGTGAGGTAAGAAGACTTTTGCCACCATTTGTTCCCTGCCATGATAAACTGTCTAACCACAGCCCTAAAAGCAACAGGCCAACTGACTGTGGTCTAAAACCTCCAAAAACTATGAGCCAAAACCTCCTTCCAAGTTGTTTATCTCAGATATTTTATTAAAATAATGAACGGATAACTAATACAAACCTTAGATTTTATATTACTTAATCTACACATTATCTCTGAATAAGTGATGGGTGTCTCCATTTTATAAATGGACAGATTCAGAAATATTAAATAACCTACCAGATTTCTTCCACCAGGGAACAATGGTACAGACATTCAAAACCATTGGTGAACAACTCTATAACTCACCAAAGCTATGTCAAAACTGTCACTTCTCTCTTTGACCTGTGAAAAGTGAATTTGTTTGGAATCTTCTGGGCCACTAAAGAAATTAAAAAGAACTGAAGTCTTTAAAAAGTTAGAGAGCAACTTCTCTCCCCTGTGAACTAGAATAATCTATTTTATACTTTTGCATCCTATTTTTAAAGTGATAATGCTAAAATGAGTGTGTCTAAAAGGACTGCACTCTCTTGGGCACATAGAAATGTTCCTGGCATGAAGTACATGTGTAATTGTTTGGGGGAAGAGGAGGAGAAGAAAAAAAAGTTACAAGTGTAATATAACTGTTGCCATCTGCCTTTAGGTGAAATTCTGTAAGGCTATTTTGAGCTTCCATTGGACTCTGGTTTCTGTATGCTCGGAGAAAATCACCACACCACCTGCCATGCATCCATACCAGGAATGACCAGGCTGGTGACTGGTGAAGCTTCATGCAGAACAATGCGTAACAGCTACTTGACTGGGACTCCATCCTTGTACTTCTCTCTGTGCTCTCAAAAATTCCAAAGGTCAATAGGACTCCAGGTGAAACAGTGTGTGGATTTTTATCATAAGCAAACAAAGGCAAGTACTGCATGAATTTCTTAATTCAAACTGGAGTCCAAAGGGAGGTTTCATCCAGTAGAAACAAGCCGCCCATGCAAACCATCTGCAGAATAACCACATGACAGACCCAGTGGTGATTTCATAGTTGCCAACAAAATAAGCTTAGAAGCCTCCCAAGGAGACAAATGCTTCTGAAAAATATCTTCCACTGCTTAGCATATGGGGCTGTGAATGCTGCCCAAACCAAAGGATGAAGCAAGGAAGGACAGAGCTCTAGCTGAAAAATATTTTTCCTCCTTGCTTTTGTTATAATAATAAAGAACTGCTTTTCTTTTCACAGAGTCAGAGTTTCCAGAAAAATGCTCTTTCAGACTTGTGCTTGGGTGGAACACCATTCTCTCCAGGGCTCAGGGGGAACTGGATTTATTCAGGAAGTTGCAGGTTTGGGGGGATTATCTTTCATTTTAGTACCTGGGTATCTTTTGTTTCTGAAGCAGAAAGTAGACAGCTAATAGCAGAGTTGGCAGACAATTTTTTTTTATTGAAGTCTTTTCCCATCCTCTCCACTCTGCAACTTGGTACCACAGCAGCATTTCTCCTACACTTGCATGGCTGAAGAGCTGTGAGACCAGAAGGTCTAGTCTGCAGGGCAGAGCAGCATCAAGCATTATGCTGTCGGGCACCCTGAGGCTGGTGGAATGGGGGAACTCACAAGCTTGGAAGGGCATCTGACTGGAACCTCCTTGGCCAGAGGAACTGAGAGGAAGGGATGTCTCCTGGCAGAAAAGTACCAATGCCATCATATTCTTTCCCTTCTTCCAGGTTACAACTTTGGCAGTTTTTTTTCTCTCTCTCAGAAGAAAAAATAATAAGATTGCATACAATATTTGAGCAAGAATGACAAAGGGGAGAAAAAAAGAAATGCATTTCTTCTTCATACCTAAAAGACAAATGACAAGAAGCAGAAAATCTGCTTGAATGTCTAGAGCCAACCCTGCTGAATGCTCCCCAAGAAATCATAATTAACTCCAGTGAATATTTGTGGAATAATCAGAACCTGTATGAAATACTCAAAAGGAAACTCAAATACTTCACATAAAGAAAGACATTTTACTGAGCTGTAATGTCAGAGATTTGCTTAAAATTTCAACAAATAAGCTGATGTTAAACATAAAATCTGTGCATGCCATCTGAAGCAGAAGGAGCCACTGAAGTTTGAACAATGATATTGCAATAAACATGCAGGAGGATAGAGTGTATTACAATCCCCAGTGTGTACAGAATAGTTCTTCTTATGGAGCTCTTTTCATTAGGATCAGGATCAGAGTAGGATCTAGGATTGGGAATGCTGTAGACTGAGTCTGCTCAGGTTGACTACCTCAGTCAAAAGGCAGATGCTCAAGGTGATAGAGGGATTGTGTAGAGGAGCAGGACACAAAGAAGCAGATTTTGCAATTTCTTCCCTTACAGGTGATCTATCTGGCGCCCATGACAAAACTTAAAAATGTGAGACAATTAGAGAATGAAATAAGATTACACACACGTAGGTGCAAACTTATATGAGACAAAAGTGTCATTTGTATTAAAAGTGAAGGAAAAATCAATGGGGACTACCATTCCTAGGGAAAACCCTGTAAAGGTGAAACTCAAGTGGAATCTGGAAATTCTGACAGCATTTCAATGAAGAAAAGTTAGGGCAAAGATTTTTCAGATAAGAGAAAGCTCACAAGCAAAGACATTTAAGTGGAAATGAGGAAGGTGTGAGCAGGATAAGTAAAACTGGCAGGAGAAGATAAGCATGCAGCTCACAGACAGGAGAGCTTTGAAAATTACGATAGACCAGTTGATCGGATGGTCTAAATAAAGCTGTGTAATATGGACTTAAGTCCACTAGACTCTCTTTGCAGTCATTTAATAACATTAATATGTGTGCAAGACCCTGGGCTTAATGTGTAGAACTGTAAAAATATAATATTAATATTAGTAATATTACTAAGATCTTTTTATTATTGATTAATTCCTAAGGAATAGGTACTCTTAGCAGTTTGTATTCAATATTTCATATAATTTTCACAGTAATCTCATATGGTAAGAATCATTATCATTCTCATTTTGTGATACTGTGTGGACAGCAAATGAAACAATTACTAGCATAAAGAGAGAATGTACAGAACTAGAGAAAATCTTTGCCAGCCACATTTTCCACAAAGAATTAATATTCAAAATATACAAAGAACACAATACACTTGAAAACCCCCAAAATAAATGACCCAAACAATAAATAGTTCAAACAAATGAACTAAACACTTTTCAAAAGAAGAAATGCAAATGGCCACAAATAAATGAAAAAATGTTCAAAATTTTTAGTAATCAGGGGAATGCAAATCAAAACTACACAGAGATTTTTATCTCACTCCAGTTCAAAAGGACAGTCATTAAGAATACAAATAATAATCAATGCCAACAAGGATATAGGGGAAAAAGGAACATTTGTATGCAGTTGGGATTATAAATTATTACA
>NW_025999869.1:7841854-8008932 GCF_001458135.2 Marmota marmota marmota
AATGTTTTTTTTAGTTCATTATAGTTGTATACAATATTAGGGTTTATTTTGGCATAATCATACATGCATGGAATACAGTTTGCTCCATTTCAGTCTTAAGTACTTCTTCTTTCCCTTCCCTCCTCTGTCCCCCTTGGTCCTCTTTCTCTGCTCTACTGGTCTCTCTTCTATTTTCCTGACATCCTACCTACATCCCTTTATTTTTTCCTTTTTCTTACTAACATTTAGGAAGAGAATAGGTGATGAAATCTAGTCTTTTCCATATTAGCAGTCATTAAAAAGTGATTGCTAGATGTCATTGCTCTTAAATTACATATGAAAAATGTTCAGTTGATTTCCAAAACAGTCATAATTCTGGAACCCTATTAGACCATGATAACCATGCTGCTTTTGTAATAATGCATCAAATGTCAAATGCTCTTGTAGGTGGAATCCATTCTTTCTGAAATCTTTCTCTCTGCCTCTCTCTCTTTCACACACACACACACACACACACATGCACAGAAACACACACACACACACACAATTAAAGTAAGATCCAGAGAACCTAGAAAACTACACACAGGGTCATACATATAGCAGAGCAATGATTCACATCCAAATCAACCTCTCCTAAACCAGAGGTCAGCAAACCACTGCCTGTAACCCAAATCTGGCTCATATCTGGTTATCATATGGCCCATGAACTAAGATATGTTTACATTTTTAAATTCTCAAAAAAATTTTAAAAAAATATTTCATGACACGCAAACATTGCTTGACTTTTACTTACTGTGTGCATAAATAAATGCTGTTGGAACAACATGCCCTGTGTTTAAGGTTTGCCTGTAGCTGCTTTCATACTGTAGCAGCACAGCAGAAAAGTTGCAACAGAGATCATCTAGAGCGCAAAGTCCAAAATATTTACTACCTGGCTCTGAACAGATGAAGTTTTCCTACCTTGTGCTAAATCATAATCTTTCTTCCTTTATGCTGATCTCTCACCATGTTCAACTGGGGGACAGTACATCACAGAAGTAAAGGACGTTTACCTGTCACTTTTAATTTGAGGTTTTTAATAACTAGCATGTAGAAGGCTATTTATTGCCTCTTAGGTTGTAGACCTGAAATGCTAATGCAGAATGACAGAAAAAGATATATGTGTTATACAGAATATTTTAGGAAGAATTTTCTGGATAAAAGAAGTAAAGTGGATCAGAGATAAGAAGGCCACTTGGATAATCAGGTGTTGAACTCTTCAGCTGTTGGGATGTTTGTGAAATGATAGTCATACATAATCTGAGTCATACCATCAGCTCCTTATCTAAGATGATATATGGAAAAAATCAAAATAAGAGGCCTGATGTATTTTAAGTGTTCATTATCCCAGATCTGCCCATTTGCCTACCCAGCTTTTAAGCACGGGCCACTTTCAGAGATATTTTTAACTCCAACAGGGCAGCTTCTCAGCTATACACATTAACCTAGATAACAAAAGACCCATTCTCTGAAATCCCTCACCTTTATGTGCTGCCCCTTTTGCGATAAAATGGACTCAAAACTACGCTCTACAGAACTCTTTATTTGAGTAATTTATGCCTTGGACTTGGAGACAACCTCTGCCAAGATTTCAATCATGAGATGTGCAAAGATTGGATGTATTTATCTGTTGTGTGTCCACTGTCCTCATGGTCCAAAAATCAAGGCAAAGGCTGAACCTTGTGTGCATCTCACTGATATATGCAGAGCAAAAGTGCAAGGTTTTGACATCTCATCTACTAATTACCAACCACCAATTATGAAGTGTCTGATTCTACCCCAGATCTTTTATGGGTAGAAAAATCCCAGTGATAGTCTGCTTCAAGAAAAATACTGCTGCCTAGTTTTGAAGGATCTCATCCCGAAAAATCTTTTCTTTTTCTTCCTTTATTTTTGAGCTAATATATCACATTGTCAAGGTTGTGTCGACCATAAAGGTGATATGTCAAGGTGACAATAAGTTTATTAAGGTAAAAATAAATGTATTCTCTCCTAAACTGTAGATTGCTTACCTTCATTTTAAAATTAAACTGCCTAAAGCAGACAAAAAAAAATGGGGGCATTATCAGTTGTCCACATTTGAGAACCACTATCTAAAACAGCACACACCAAAAGCTTTTAAGGTGCTGTGTGATGCTTTTTCATTAATGTTAGTCAGATAATTATCCTCTGGGAGTTTCGGAGTATAGTCTCCATATTTTTTTTTGTTCCCTGTGCTAGAGAAAGCCAAGGGATATGCCCCATGCCCAACCCCACTTTCTGGTCCTAAGTGAAGTTTTTTCTGGTGTCAGCTCCTGCCCTGGCTTCTTTGTGGGCTTGAGAGCCTAAATATTCTTCCACATCAGGCCGTCTTTTCATTTTGAGATTCCTATTGAGCAGAGTCAAAAGAGCAGCCTCCATAGACATTGACAGGAAGAAGTGAAGGGAATTTGAGAAGAAAAGGACAGTGGGGTCTTACATTTATGTGAAAAGGACTAGGGATGAAATGCTAGGCATGGTCAAACAAATTCTCTATAACTGACTTCTTCATCTGGCCCACATCTCCGGAGCCCAGATACAATAGGACTGGGTCATCACTTATACATATATTTATACACAGACTGAATGAGTTATAGTTTCATGATGTAAGTAGGAACATTTTTCCAATAAATAGACAGTCTCTGATGAATGAAACAATTTCACTTAAAGAAGATAGTTGATTCATAATGATTTTTTGTCTTTATGTATTTTTTTAAATAAACAGTATGAGAGTACACTGTCAGCATTTGGAGCTCTGAGACTGATTTTGATATTTAAAAAGGGTATGAACACTCCAAAACTTAGAGGTCCATGTGTTGAGACTTTAAAAAACACATCCAAAAGATCACAGGAAAAAAAAATGCACAGCACTGTATGGTTATTGATAGAGAGAGCTGTGGAATTTGTTTTCTAAACTACTTAGTTTTTATAGTGGATTATTAAACAGATGGTTTAGAAAAGAGATGATCATTGTCAACTAGCATAAATTTACTATAAACAAATCATGACAAACAAATCTAATTCTCTTTGACAAAAAGTGCTGCTAAGTGGATTGGCCAGTAAAGCATTGTAGAGATTCTATATCTGGATTTCAATAAAACAGATGACAAACATTCCCATGATATTCTGGTCACCAAGAGGGAAATTCAGACTANTCTCCTTTTTTTCCAAACAAAACTTACAATGATGGTAAAAAAAAAAATACCACTGGTTTATAAAAATCAATAGTGTTTTTGTCTGCATAAAGAGTATGGGATTATGTCAAAGGAGTGATATAATCAATATTTGATTCCTAGAAGATGGAGCCTTCTCCTTAAGAGCAAAACAGTGGGGAAAAAAATGTCTCAGAAACATTGTAAGTATGAGAAATTCATCCACATAGCTTGTAAGTAATCAGGATTTTTTTTCTCCAGCTTTCCTGCTAAATTTACAAGGAATTAAAAAGTGAATAAATTACTCTAGGACCATAAAATTAAAATAAAGAAAGCAGTAAACTAAGTACTGTATCATAACCAGTGGACTGAAGACTCAGAGCTCCAGAAACAAACTTGGCATGTTTAATTACCCTTATCAAAGGACTAGGAACTTTGATAATATACTATGTAAAATTGCTGCAACATTTGAGAATAGTCTGAATTAAAAATTCCAATTGATGGTGCCTCAAAATAAAATCTAAAAAGATGATGAGGGTGAATATGGTGTCCCTGGAGATTTCCTTCAGTACTTCAGTGTGTTTATAATCACCCAGTAAACATTTGAAGTCCCAACGTGTTCAAATGATTAATTTAAAAAAGAAACAAAGCAATAGGAATTTGGTATGTGCAGGCCAGTGGCCTACTTCAAAGATTCCAGGAGAAGAGAACACTTTGTGATGGAAATTCTTTTCCTCCAGGGTTTCTCACTGCCACTCGGTATTCAAGGTGCTTACCCGTATTTTGTGTTGCATAGTTCAGTCTTCTCTAAAGAAGCCAAGACAATTCTTTTAAAAAGGAAAAAAAAAGAAAAAAAAGAAGACGATAGAAATCATTACAGAGTCAGGTTCATGGACCACATCACCTTGGGGAGCAAACGGGATGTCAATGCTGTAGCAGTGCACATGGTACTAAGTTGCTTTGCATAATGTTGTAGGCTTTGAAAACAAAGAGGAGCATTTTGATTAATTTCGAGTTCTGTTTGGCTCATTCCTGTCAATTTCAAACTACTTATGAAACTGCTTAAAATCCAGTTTTTACTAGAACCATTTCTCGTCCTCCTGGTTGGATTTAAACTTGACCCTGTATCCAGAAGCTTACCTACCAAACTTTCTAGGTATGTTGTTTTATCACTACTGAATGCCATAGATTCAGACCTCATCATCATTATCTAGTCCCCATAGGATTTTTGTGCTAGACTGTGAGCCTACAGTGGCTGGGGGCTTCTCTCCCTGCAAGCCTGTCATTCTACTGCTTACTGGTTATTTTCATGACTGTTGAATTTCAGATGACCCCTTCTTTCTAAAATCCATAGTGCTCCCTCATTCACCTCAGAATCCAGTTATCTTCTCTGAGAATTTGCCCCATTCTCAGCCTGCCAGGCATGCTTTATTGTCTGGGCTGGACAGCTCTTTGCAAGCCTTCTATTCAGCACATATCACGTGATAGTCTTAATTGTCTTCTTTTCTCCATGTCTTAAGCATACTGTTTTCTATGGTTTTGTGATCCAAACATTCAGAAGAACCTTTGGCATAAAAATAGATGTTTGATAAGTGTTTGTTGCTAGCCTTTGTATCTTCCTTCCACAGTGCCTTATACAATGCTTTGTCCTGAACAGATGTTGAGTAACCTGAGATGACCATTTAGGAAAATGTACCATCTCAGTGATGGAAATAACATGATAGAATAAACATCTCTGAATGTCTATCCAGTTTATAATAACCTTCCTTTCCCAGAGCAGGCATTTTACATCATTCAAGATCTTTCCTTGGTTATGTTAGATCCACATCAACACACCTGATCCAAGCTGGAATAATCTGGAACAATAATAATTTCGTCCCCCAAAAAATTATATTTGAGGATGAGAGTGGGGAGATGGAAGATTTTCACCGTGGTTGACTAATCTCAAGTAGTCTAGAGTTGTGTCTAGAAACAGATCTCTCAATCCTACTCACTGAAGACACTAGGGGAACTGGTCTAGAGAAAGATTTTTAGAGGATCAGAAAGGAAATGTGAAGAGAAAAACATCTACACAGTCTTCCCAATATTTTTTTCTGGATATGTTTTAGGGGACTGTCTACATTGCTCTCCTTGGGTTTTGTAAGACTTTTCTATAGTCTTATAATAAACTCTCTCTGCTTTGTTTTACCTAGCTCAATTTGGTTTGTTACTTATGACAAAAAGCTTCCTGATTGTTTTGGGAAGAAAATGTGTTTTTAGGTATATTCAGTGTCTTCGGAAAGATGATTGTCAAAACAATATCTGTTATTTCTCTCTATATATTAGTTGTCTATTGCTGCTATAACCAATTACCATAAACATAGTATCTTAAAGCAACAGATTTTTATCGTACAGTTCCGGAGGTCAAAATGTAAGATGGGTTTAATGGGCTAAAATCATGGTATCAATAGGGCATCATTTCATTCTGGAGATTCAAAGGCAAAACTTATTCCTCATCTTTTCTATCTCTAGAGGCTGCCCATGTTCCTTGACCCATGGTCCCCTCTTTCACCTACAAACACAGTAATAATGGATTAAATGCTTCTCATAATGCATTACTTTGACTCCACCTTCTTACATTTTTAAGGACTATGATTATATTGAACCCTCCTAGATAACCCTGGATAATAATCTCATCTGAAAGTCCTCACTTTAAACACATTTGCAGAGTCCCTTTCATGACATAAAGCTCTGGGCATTAGGATGAAAAATTCTTTGAAAAGGGTGGATGGACATTACTTACCATGCTGCCTCTTAACCCAAAAGCATAAATTTTGTCACTTGTTTTGTTTTATATTCCAACTCCCAACCCAACCCCCAAGTATCCTCCCAAATCAGCCAGAATGTTGGTTCCATAAAAATCCAATTTTCTTGTCTTGTTTATCATTTTTCCCCAGTACCTACAACAAAACCTGGTACAGTACAGCATTGAATCGACATCTGACAGAAAATGAATCTAGTCAGTACTCCATAAGACCTAGTATTTTTCTTAGGAAAGATTTTAAGCATAAACACATCAGTATACTATTTCTGGTACTTAAAGCCCAACCTATTGAAGGCTTATTATATTAGTCAGACCTTGGATTGAACACTTTCACCAAGGAATCACAATTTCTTTGCATGAGCTAGAAAATGAACTACACCCAGCATGGTTACCATGTGCTAAACATTGTTCTAGCACTTTCCATGTGTGTTCTTTCACTTTCCTAAAGGAGAGGGATGTCTCCAGGGTGAGATCTTAGACTTTGCACAGGAAAGAAGATGTGAGCATGGCCTTTGGCCCACTCTGTGATTGCAAGAAAAATATGTGATTCCAAAGATGTCCATTTCCTCATCCCCAAAGATGTCCATGTAAATATGCTTGGTTACATGGCAAAAGAGAATTAAGGTTGCAGGTGGAATTCAGATGGCTAATCAAATGTTACAATAAGAGTTTATCCTGGGTCATTCGAATGAGCCCAAAGTAATCAAAATGATCCATAAAAGAAAAGAGAGAAGAAAGAGCCAAAGGAAGAAATGACCATGAAAAAATGCTCACAGAAATAAAAAAAAAAAAAAAACACTGCTGGCTTTGAAGATGAAGGAAGGGGCCATGAGCCAAGAAATATATGGAGCCTGAACAAGGGAGCACTGTGCCCCTCAAGAGACCCTAAATGAAGACACAGCTTAACACCCACCACAGCTCATCCCAGTGAGACTCATGCTGGGAATTCTGATAACACAGAAAATAAATGTGTTGCTTTAATCTACTAGGTTTGTGGTAATTTGTTAGGTTAACAAATATACAACTTCTACTTTGTCATTTCTCATTATCCATTGGGCATTCCGTGAAAGTATCCTTCCTTTTAAAATTAACCCTTGTTCTTCTCATTTTAAGTGAAACCAAACTTTCTCTAATATAATTCTCTTTGGAGCAAGCATTCTAGATAGCCCTTCTCTCATTTCTGTTTATGTATAAGATACTGAATCATAGTTCTTACCAATCTTCCCTTTGTGAATTAAAACTCTTATTACCTGTCCAACACCTGAACCTCACAATCTCTCAAAACTCCTGCCATAAAGTAGCCCAAATTACTTTCTCTTTTAGGAACCAACACCAATGTCCAAATTTGGAGTGAAGACCCTACTTACGGTTTAGTGTAAGGTGTGGGGGAACAGGATACTAATTACAGAAAAGCTATGCTACCCTCATATCCCTACTCAATGAATTTTATGCCTAGTCACACCAACTACTTAAAAATGAGATAGAATGACTCTTTTCTAAAAATCCCTTAATCATTATTTCTACAAATATCTGTTGCCTGTCCCCTACATCTTCCTTATTTTCCTCAACCTTCCGTTTTCCTCTTTTCCACAATTACCTTCTGCCTCTTTCCAGTGCAGGTTCGGTTACTGACCACCAAGGGAGGCAAAAGACAACTATTTCTGTATGTTCACTGAGGTTTCAGGCCCGGGGAGAGTAGTACCTCAGGCTGAGAGTCCACAGGGTTCTTATCTTGAAGCTGTTTCATTTTGAGGTTCACTTCCATATTTTACCTCTTTTCTTTATTCTTTCTTTCTTCACACTGCTCCCCAAAGCAACTCCCTAAAACTGATCAATTATTTGAAGACATTCACATACATCACAGATGGTCAACCCCTTAATATTTTGATTTGGCTTCTTAGACTCATTTGTCTTTTCTTCTTTTTGCAATATTTCACTGTTTGATCCTTAAAAAATCATAGTGAATATTTGTGGACTTCAAATTCAACCCCAGTTGGACTTCACCTATGAGTCATTAATATCATTCAACAATATATGTGCGATTAAAAATGTTCAAATTATAAGCAATTATATTAAGGTGTGATGTAAGTAATTTTTATTGCAAATAATATTTCCAGTTGAGTTTTAGAAATCTTTTCACCACCCACAAATTAATGAACACATACTTGCATTGAATAAATAATTTTATTCTTTATTGCATCAGTCGGGTGGTCACAAGAAAGGAATTATTTTTCTTCTTATTTCTTTAGAATTTTTCTATTGCTTTCTCTATCCACTTTTCATCTGATCTCAGTGGATTTTCAACAGCCTCAACTCCAATAAGACCTTCCCACATCTTTGATTTTAAAATTCTAAATCTCATCTGAAATATCAGTTTCTAATTATCCTTCATATTCATCCTAACCACTTGACTATGTTCTTTCTTTTTGCCTTAAAATCTATTCACATTTTCCTTTCATAAATGACACTGCCCTTGATGCTTGCAGTACTTAAATGAGCTGCCAGTTAGCTTTAAGAAAATGGGAATAATATACATTCTCTGCCTTCACTTTTGTTAAACTCTATCTAATAGGGGTTCCGTCCTCATTGTTCTAAGGGAACTATTCTCTTAAGGTTCATGAAGTCCTTTTGTTTTGTTTTGGTTTGGTTTGGTTTGGTTTGGTGTTTTTACCAGGTATTAAACCTAGGGTCACTTAACCACTGAGCCACATCCCCAGTGCTTTTTACATTTTATTTTGAAACAGGATTTCACTAAGTTACAGAGGCTTGCTTTGAACTTGTGATCCTCCTGCCTCAGCATCCTGAGCCTCTGGCTGGGATTAGGGCAAACTCCACCACAACCAGCTCTTAAAGATTAACTAACGCAGTTGACAGCTGCTTCTCTTCCACATCCTCCTGAGCTGGCCACTTCTACCATAGCCTTCACTGTGCATATACTCCCCAGTGCCACCCCCTCTTCTTCTGCCTCTCCACTCTGTGTGACCCACTCCCAGCTGAGGTGACTCTATACCCTTGCCTTCCATTCCTACAATGCTTTACTGGAGAGTTTTCTATTCCCATCACTTGTTTCTATTTGAGTACTCCCATTTTTATTCTGAAAACTTGACTTTCCTATTAGTTTCACATTCTCTTTTTCTAGTATGCTTTTAAGTTTCTGTATTTTCCCAGTGCGTAGTTCAAAGTTCAGATTAGACTTTTGTTTGCTCTACTAGATCTTTTTTATTTTGTCCCCTGAGCATTTCTTATATCCCTCCTCTCCTTTTAATATATCAACATATTGGGTGGAGTAGCTCTTTCAAAAACATGTTCAGGGATCAATAGTCTTACATTGACACTCTGTGTACACGTGTGCAGAGACAGTGGGCATGGAGTTTGGCTATTAATTATGCATGGTCAACATTTATACTATGTTATTTCCTTGGAGATTTACTGTGCATATTATCACATTGAATGCTCTGAAAAGCTCTTCAGTTAATAAACCTGTTTAACTCAGTTTAATCCAATGTTCCCAAACTGATCTGACCTTATAAACTTTTTGTTCATCATTTTTTAATAAAATCCCATTGAACACTCATGGAAATGTCATCATAACATAACAGGCATTTTCTTTGGAATCTGACAAACCTGTTCGAATCTTGATTTTGCTACTTATTAGCTCTGTGGGCAAGCTACTTAGCCTCTCTGAGCTTCTACTTCTTCAGCAGTAACAACAACTACCTTGAAGCCATCTTTTGAGGATTAGAGGGAGTGCAAATAAAGTACTTCACGTGGTTTTTAGTGCACAATAAGTATACCATAAATATTAATATCATCACTGTCATTATTATTGTTGCATTATAATTATTTATGCATATACCTTACACAGGCTACACTACAGAATATTTTGAAGACTTCATGACTCATATTCCTGGCAGAATGTCTTGAATACTCTTTTACTCCATAAATTCTAGGTTGTATGCATGCTTTCTATATTAACGGGATATGATACAGGGAAAGGAAAAATTTTTAAGTGATTCCTGGTTACATCATGTTACATAATGACCCAATACAATTTAAAGAAGTGACAGTTTTCTGCAAATAATTTAAAGCTTAGAATCACAACTGATTTTTCAGTGAAAGAATTCCCATAGTTAATAGATGGTTTATAAGCACTGTGGAAAACAACTAAGAAATTAAAACATATCAATTTCATCATTAACACCTATTTTCAAAACAGTTATTGGGATGAATTCATTTCCCTTTCCTTTATTGTATGCTATGGTGTTTGGTGTTCTTGTTAAATCAGTGTGTGTCCTTGGCCACAGAGTGATGTAGTTCCCAATGTGCCTTCCAATACCACTTAAGACTTAAAGAAGATGTCACACAATTGTCTTAACAGTGGAGTGATGCACAGATCTCTATTACAGAGGTTCTAGAAAATCTCTGGTGTTTATATTGATTTGGCAGATCAAACATGTGTGGTTTAATTACTGAGGATATAAATTAAAACCACAGAAACAGTAGCATATTTTAGGTAGCAAAAGAATAAATTCATATCAGAAGCAAGCAATAATATAGTAAACTCTACAAGTAAGCTCAAATGAACCATAATTTACTTCACATAATTGATAGTTAAGTCTGAAACCAAATGGTCAAATTGACTTGGAAAAAATTGGCCTAACCAGTTTTTCTGAAGATAATTGGAATCATAATTTGTAGTTGTAGTAGGTCATTTTCCAAATGTGCTTGTAAGAAAGTCTCTATTTTTCTTTTTGTATCAGGGATTGAACTCAGGGCATTGGACCACTGAGTGACATCTCTGGCCCTATTTTGTATTTTATTTAGAGACAGGGTATCACTGAGTTGCTTAGTACCTTGCCATTGCTTAGGCTGGCTTTGAACTCGCCATTCTCCTGTCTTCGCCCCCCCAACCTCCCATCTCCCACCCGCTTTGTTGACCAACATATCTAAAACAGTTCCCAAATTATTTTCTTCTGAGCACTAAGTCACTATTTAAAATTACTATAGTTATTTTCAATTTTATCTTCTCCTTTCATAGAGCATGGTCTTATAGCTGGGTTTAAAATTATACCTCCAGTGCCAAATGGAAATCTTTGTATATTGAAAGTGCTCTATAAGTGCCAATCCATTGTTCCACAATATGGTTTGATTTTAAGGACTTTAATAGTTATACCAGTAGAATTGGTTTTTGCCAAGATTTGCTCTAAAGAGTATGTAGATACAGTTCTGTTGTTGAGAGAAGTCAGTGAACAGGGCCATCTAGATGTGATGAACTGGACCCCAGGGGGTGTAAGCTTTTGAATCATAGAAGCCTCTCTGTAGAACTCACACAATATATTCTCATTTAATTAAGTTGGTCTGATTGGGTTTCTATTCTTTTCAAAATGCATAAATAACACTATTTTTAAGTACTTTATTTCAGACCTTTATTTCTACTAAGTCTGAAATATTGTGTGCTGAGATAAAAAAAAATATATCTTATGTCCTATTCACCAAACATGAAAGTTAATTTAGAAAATTGGAAATTGGCAACCAGTTTGTGTAAGAAATGGAAAAGGAAAGAGGAGTCAATAATTTTCCATGGTCTCGTGGGGCTCCTATATTTGTTGGTTAATTAAAATGACCTGAAGTATTGAACTTTCTTTCTCTGGGGGATATTTTAAAATCTCTGTGTGTCCCAGGGGAATGGCCATATTGTTTTACTCTAATTTTTTGATAGGGAAATAACGACATAAGCAACCCAATTAGTGCAACTGGATTCAGAATTTTTAAGTCTATAGTAGACCTGGCCTCTCACCAACTTCATTTTAAAGGTGAAGAAAATGAGACCTAGAGGGAAAAAAATCTTTTTTGTTCAAATTTACATGCAATGAGTTTTGGTCTTTTTTTCTTTAATAAACTGTGAATTTATTCTTACTATAGGATGAAAATGTAGACTTATGGTAAAATTTCTCTCAAAGCCATTAGCCTATAATATTATACTTTTTGACAAAAATACTAACCAGCTATTGTAGTTTTGACCAGTAGGTGGTCATTTAATCATTTCTCATACTGGTCAATTAATTCTTTGCACATATTGACCTCTTGGGACCCTATGAAGTCATTACAGTTTTACCATTTTGCAGATGGAGAAAGAGGCTTAGAGGGGTTGCCTGCCAGTGCTCACTAATCTAATAGATTACTGAATCAGTGTCTGTCTTTCCACATGATTGCAAAGCCCATACTTTTTTAAAAAAAATAATGTTTTTAATATTTAGTTGTAGGTGGACACAATATCTTTATTTTATTTTTATGTGGTGCTGAGGATTGAACCCAGTGCCTCACGCATGCTAGGTGAGCACTTTAACTGTGAGCCAGAACCCAGCTCCAAAGCCCATACCTTTAATGTTGATGCCAACTATCCCAATAAGAGCCAGTTCTGTTCTCTGCTTGTTTTTGTATAACGTAATGTTAAGGATGGATTTTACATTTTTAAGTGGTTTAAAAAAATAGAACATTTCATAATATATGAAGATTGTATGTTCTGTAAATTTCAGTGTCCATGAACAATGTCTTATTGGAACACATCCACATGCATACATCATATAGATATATATGTTGTTGGCTGCTTTCCTGTCCCATAGAAGCATCAAGTGGTTATTGTAGTGTCCATGCTGTCTGCAAAGCCTAAAGTATTTACTACGTGCCCTTTTGTGGAAGAATTCAGTCTCCTATTCTTAATCATGAGGCTATCTTGCTTCCCAAAGTTTATAGTTAAAAAGAAAACAATAAAGTAAGTGAAATGGAAAACAGAAACTCCACAAGGAAAACAAATACACATCTCTCCAAAGCAAAGACATTCCAATTATGAATAGAGATAATAACTAGAGCATTGATCTGGGGGAAGGAAAGAAACCCTTTCCTCTATTTTAGTTGAGATAACCCTGTTGTCCTTAAATAGGTAATTAAAGTCACTCCTGCACTCCTGATAGAAAATGTTTTCCTTCTAAAAATAAATAATAATAAAAAAAACCACTCACAATTTACAGCAGTGTTTCACAAGGTGTGCTCAGGTACAGGGCATCCCTGGGAGTCCCTAACACCCATTTGTGCATCTCTGAGATCAAAACTACTTTAACAGTGTTACTAAAACTTTATTAATATTTTTTTCTCTGTAATTCAGCCCAAGTGTACAATAGACTTTTCTAGAGGCTGCCTGACAAGTGATACCATCAGAAATTGAATGCAGAGCCAAACATGAAGAGTCCAGCTCTTCTACTGAGGAAGTTACTAAAGAGAACTGCAAATGTATACAACAATGGCAGTCTTCATTGACTTCTTTTTTTGTTTTAGAAAAACACGATATTTTATCTTTAAAAATCATGCCATTTATACCAGCATATAATAATTTATTATTTTATATACATTAATAAATAATTCTGTTTTAAGGGTCTCAGTTTTAATTGGTAATGGGGTACAAGAGACAGATATAACTTGGATACACAAACGTTCTTCACATACTGAAACTCACCTTAGGGCTGTTATAGTTGAGATATTAGGTGTATTCCCAAAGCCCATGTGTGAAACGATGTAAGAAGGTTTAGTGGTGAAATGATTGGGTTATGAGAGCCTTAATCCATGAGTTAATCAATACCTAGATAGGGATTAACTGAATAGTAACTGAAGGCAGGGTTGTGGCTAGAGGAGGTGGGTCATCCGGGGCATGCCTTTGGGGTATATCTTTTGTCCTTGTTTAACTGAGCTCTCTCTCTCTGCTTCCTGGTGCCCTGTTCCCATCTACTTTCCTCCAGCCCACCCTTCTGCCATGATGTCCTGTCCCACCTCAGGGTCTAAGGAATGGAGTCTGTCATCTATGGACAGAGACTTCTGAAACATTGAGTCCCCAAAGAAACTTTTCCTCCTCTAAAATACTTTTTATCAGGTCTTTTGGTGACAGCAATCAAAAAAACTGACTAAAATAAACTGAAAATGTTGAAAGACTTATATGATCTAAATTTGTTGTGCCCTTTAGTGTTTTATTCTTTTTTATTATTAGTTGTTCAAAACATTACAAAGCTCTTCACATATCATATTTCATACATTTGATTCAAGCAGATTATGAACTCCCATTTTACCCCGTACATATATTGCAGATTCACGTCGGTTCCACATCCACTTTTTTACATACTGCCATACTAGTCTTTGTTGTATTCTGCTGCCCTTCCTATCCTCTACTATTCCCCCTCCCCTCCCCTCCCCTCTCCTCCCATCTTCTCTCTCTACCCCATCTACTGTAATTCATTTCTCTGTCTTGTTTTTTTCCCCTTTCCCCTCACTTCCTCTTATATATAATTTTGTATAACAATGAGGGTCTCCTTCCTTTACCATGCAATTTCCTGTCTCTCTCTCTTTCTCTCCCCCCTCTCGACCCTGTTTAATGGTCATCTTCTTCTCATGCTCTTCCTCCCTATTCTGTACTTAGTTGCTCTCCTTATATCAAAGATGACATTTGGCATTTGTTTTTTAGGGATTGGCTAGCTTCACTTAGCATAATCTGCTCTAGTGCCATCCATTTCCCTGCAAATTCCATGATTTTGTCATTTTTTAGTGCAGAGTAATACTCCATTGTGTATAAATGCCACATTTTTTTTATCCATTCATCTATTGAAGGGCATCTAGGTTGGTTCCACAGTCTAGCTATTGTGAATTGTGCTGCTATGAACATCGATGTGGCAGTATCCCTATAGTACGCTCTTTTAAGGTCTTCAGGGAATAGTCCGAGAAGGGCAATAGCTGGGTCAAATAGTGGTTCCATTCCCAGCTTTCCCAGGAATCTCCATACTGCTTTCCAAATTGGCCGCACCAATTTGCAGTCCCACCAGCAATGTACAAGTGTACCCTTTTCCCCACATCCTCGCCAGCACTTGTTGTTGTTTGACTTCATAATGGCTGCCAATCTTACTGGAGTGAGATGGTATCTTAGGGTGGTTTTGATTTGCATTTCTCTGACTGCTAGAGATGGTGAGCATTTTTTCATGTACTTGTTGATTGATNTGATTTCCAGTTTCATTCCACTATGATCAGATAAAATGCATGGTATTATCTCCACCCCTTTATATTTACTGAGGGTTGCCCTATGGCATAATATATGGTCTATTTTTGAGAAGGATACATGTGCTACTGAGAAAAAAGTATATCCACTTGATGATGGTTTATATATTCTATAAATGTCAGTTAAGTCTAGGTTATTGATTGTGATATTGAGTTCTATCGTTTCTTTATTCAACTTTTGTTTGGAGGATCTGTCCAATGGTGAGAGAGGTGTGTTGAAGTCACCCATAATTATTGTGTTGTGGTCTATTTGATTCTTGAACTTGAGGAGAGTTTGTTTTATGAACGTCGCAGAACCCTTATTTGGTGCATAAATATTGATAATTGTTATGTCTTTTTGGTGAATGGTTCCTTTTAACAGTATATAATCTCCTTCCTTATCCTTTTTGATAACTTAGTCTTGAAGTCGATTTTATTCAATATGAGGATGGCCACTCCTGCTTGCTTACAAGGACCATGTTCATGGTATATTTTTTCCCAACCTTTCACCTTCAGCCTGTGTATGTCTTTTCCAATAAGATGTGTCTCCTGGAGGCAGCATATTGTTGGATTTGTTTTTTTTTAATCCATGTTACCAGTGTATGTTGCTTTATTGGAGAGTTTAAGCCATTAACATTTAGAGTTACTATTGATATATGGTTTGTACTTCCAGCCATGTTTGATTATTTATCTTTTTTTTTAATTTGGTTTGTTTCTCCATGATTAGCTTTCCCCCTGCCCTCTGTCTTTACTGAGGTACTTCCCACCTCAGTTGGTTTTGGTTATTGTTTTTCATTTCTTCCTCTGCCGCAGCCCGGCTGGCTGGGCAAAATAACCGGGGGGTGACGAATAACTTGTGTACGTTGATACAGCAGGAGTGGAAGCCATTTATTGCAGGACAGGAGCAGTATTTATACATTCCACACAGCTTATCTAATTAGCATAAACTAGATACAGCAGTCAACCAATCAGGAATCTCCACACTTAATGGCTTGCTTTTGTTACTTCTCAAACCACTCCCTCTGGCATTTTGCCAGGCACCATCCAGACTTGTTTATGAACTCTAACATTCCCCTGGCAAAATGCCAGGTGTTATTTTGACTTGTTTACAGACTCTAACATTCCTCGTTTAGAGTTTTGCTCAAGATGCTTTGCAATGCTGGTTTTCTGGCTGCAAATTCTTATAACTTTTGTTTATCATGAAAGATTTTTATTTCGTTGAGGTACATGAAGCTTAATTTTGCTGGATACAAAATTCTTGGTTGGCATCCATTGTCTTTCAGTGTTTGAAATACGTTGTTTCAAGATCTCGCTTTCAGCGTCTGTGATGAGAAATCCGTTGTTAACCTTATTGGTTTACCCCTGAATGTAATCTGCCGCCTTTCTCTTGTAGCTTTTAATATTTTCTCTTTGTTCTGTATATTGGATATTTTCATAACAATGTGTCGTGGCATTGGTCTACTGTGATTTTGTGTGCTCGGTGTCCTGTATGCATCTACAATTTGTACATCTGTTTCCTTTTTTTAGTTCTGGAAAGTTTTCTGTAATTATTTCATTCAGCAGGTTGCTCATTCCCTTGGTTTGAACCTCTATACCTTCCTCTATCCCGATGACTCTTAAGTTTCGTTTTTTTATGTTATCCCATATCTCTTGGATGTTTTTCTCGTGATTTTTTACCAGCCTTTCTGAGTTGTCTAGACTCTTTTCAAGATGATATATTTTGTCTTCATTATCTGCCGTTCTGGCTTCTACTTGCTCCACTCTGTTAGTGATACTCTCATTAGAGTGTTTAATTTGGTTTATAGTTTCCTTCCTTTCTAGAATCATTGTTTGATTTTTTTGTAATGTCTATCTCCTGATAAATATGCTTATTTGCTTCTTTTATCTGTTTATATAATTCATTTTCAATATGTTCTTTCATTGTTTCAATTTGCTGTCTCATATCCTCTTTAAGATTCCATTCCATCTGTCTAAGGTATTCCCTGAGTTCTTTATTTGACCATTTTTCTGATGCCTCTAGGTCCTCCTGAATATTTAGGCTGTCCTGCATTGTTTGTACTCCTTTTCTTCCTTGCTTTTTCATGATGCTCATGTTACTTCTTGTTCTGTTTGACTGCTGAGTTACTGTTTACTCCTATAAATTTATTTGATGCTTGGGAGGAAAGTTATTAGAAAGGAAGGGAAGAAGTCACTACAGAGAATGACAGTAAGCAGGTAGAATTCAAGGAAGGGGGAATAAGGAAATTGAATCAAAGTGTGAAATATGATATATCAAGAATTATGTAATGTTTTGAACAGCCAACAATAAAAAATTAAAAAAAAAAGAAAAAAAAAGAAAAAAAAGAAAAAAAAAAGAAAAGAAATGAAAAGACAAAAGAAAAAAAATAGAAAATAAAAAAAGAAAAAAAATTAAAAAAAATAATTAAAAAATAAAAATAAAAAAATAAAAAATATTTAAAAAATAAAAAAAAATTAAAAAATAAAAAAAATGAAAATGAAAAAAAAACCCAAATAATAATAAAAAAAATTAATAAATGCACTCTTAGAGTTTGATTAACTTCTCTTCCAGTAGGTGGAGCTGTGCCCACTGGGCCAAGCTTCTCCTCTCAATACATGGGAACCAATCACTGTGCAGCAGCTCCTCCTCCCAGACTGGGTGGTCTCCAATCCTGAGTGCCTAGGGCCTTCTCTTGTGTCTAGTCACTTCCCCACTTTTCCTCAAGCCAGGCCCCGCTCACTGGTGACGCTCACCATAATACTGGCTACATGCCAGGTCTGCTGCTCCCGGGAGCCCTATTGTCTTGAACAACTGGGCACACTCTCCCTGTTTGCCATTCCCTCAGACCCTAAGTTTGTGGAGCTTGGGGCTGCGAACCCTCAGTGTATTTTGCTTGCCCTCTGGTAGCCACGCCCCCGGTAGCTGGTGCAAGAGACCTCAGTTCTCAGCACTGGTGGGAGCGGTAGCTGGGGGTTCCGCGCCGCAGGCCCCATGCCACTCCTCATTCCCTCAGTCTGACTATCACGCTCACGGGAGAGCTGGGAGGGGCCCTTAAGGTTTCCCAGCTGTGTGGAGAGGGAGGGCTAGGGGGTCACACACCCCTGTCCCCGCCAGTTTCAATGAAGTTATCTCCTCTGCCGCATTCTGGTGACGTCAGTTCTCTGCCATGGTGGTATCACATGCAAATGGCAACAGTTCGTTCCCTTTGCCGGGTGACCAATGCAACGGGTGGGTCCTGACTGGCTCTCCCAAGCCCCATCTCAATCCTGTGGCCACTGCCTATGAAGGCTCGGTTGGTTGGTTGGTTTTAACCTCTGCAGGTTCAGAAGGGCCAACCAGTTGTTTCAGTGGGATCGTTTAGTGCTGAGTCACAGTGGTTTGTCTGTGAGACGCAGGCGAACGGGAGCTTGAGTTCAGCCGATCCGGGCTCAGTGTGTGTTCTGAGAGGCCCAGACTGTTCGCCCCAGATCCACGTCAGCTTAGTATTGCCTAGTGATCCTGAGCAAACAGCATTTAGACAGTTTAAGACTCCCTATGCCCGCGCAGCTGAAGAGGTCAGAGACTTGATCTCTCCGCGCCTGCCGCCATGTTGTATCTCTATTCTTGAATATTGTGCTAGGAGTTTCCCTAGCTGCAGTCCATATCAAATTACCTGGAAACTAATCAAGTGCATTTCTCTATGTCTCAGACTCTATAGGAGTGAAACCCAAGTGTCTGTACATTATTCTCAGATAATTCTGGTGCTACTCACCTTAGGTCAGTGCTTACATAACACTGCCGGAAAGAAAGGTGATGGCTTTGATTATGGATTGAACCCATTCCCTCAAAAATTCATACATTGATGTCATAGCTACCTGCTTCCCCAGAATATCATTGTATTTGGAGACATGGTATTGAAAAATTAGCTGAATTAAAATGACACCATCAAAGTGGGCCTAATCCAATACAACTGGTATCCTTACAAGTAAAGATGAATGCACACACATGGAGGGATGACCACATGAAGACAGGGAGAAAGCAGCCATCTACAATGCAAGGAGAGAAATCTCCAAAGGAACCAACCCTTCCCTCACCCTCTTGTCATTCTTCTAGTCTCCAAACCTCCGAGAAAATAGCTTGTGATTTTTAAACACCCAGTGCACGGTATTTGGTTGTGACAGCCCTAGCACAGGAAATGCAAACTCATGGGAACATTTACTCTTTTCATCTATATTCTGTTTTCATGGAAGTTTTTATGACTTTCTTATCTCGTTACGTATTTTTTCATCTCCCTCATTGTAACATAAGTTGATGCAGACTCGGTTTCATGCTTTGTGCTGTTCCTGCTTCCTAACTCAGCACGGGTACATGATAGACCTCGGAATGAATGTTAACATTTACACATTTATCTCTTCAATTACTTCAATGTTCCTGGTATCCATGTCTCTTTAATTTAAGGGGATTATAAATTTCTTGGTTGGAGAGGTTGTAGCTTCTCCTTCTGTCTTCCCCTTATAAACTTTGTAGGCCATGAGTCTCCAAAGAAAACAGCCAGGTGAGTGAGTTGATAGATGGTTGGAAAGCTGACTTCAGAGTATCTATTCTCTTGACCCAATGATTATAGAGAAAATCAATGAATGCTAACCATGTTTTACTAGAAGCACTTTGGTCTGGGTGAATTTGAATATAAATTAGATTATCTCAATGGATCAACTCCTACCTGGTCAGTAGGACTGGATCTGCAGGATCTATTTCCATAACTAGATTGAACCAAAGGTGCTTGTTTTTGTTTGGATGCTCAGTGATAAGGTATGTGCATATCTGTGCTGCTCTGGAGATCCAGGAAGATTCCTGCAGTGCAAAGAAGATCATCCTCACCTTATACAGCAAGAAAATGTGTCACTTAGAACCTGAAGTATCATGTTAGGGGCAATCCACTGTATGGAGACGCTCACTGTTCTGACATAGGACCTGCACATCCTCTAAGACTGGGGGAGGCAGGAGCATGTCTAGTGACAATGTCTTTGGCTGCAACACTGGAATGCTAGTGGTGAGGTTTGCAGCTCTACATCCTCAAAGACATCCATGAATGTAAGTCACTGACAAGGAAGTGGTGGCCCAAAAGATAAGGAGTGTCTTTCTACCTGATGAACAGGTTCATGAAGTCATATGTGGCATAGCTGAGGATTCCCATAAATGACAGGGAGAGATGTGATTTTTTCAATTTTTTTCCCTCTAGACTGGGGCCCTTCATTAGCAAATGAACTCATAAATGCAGGAAATGTGAATTATTAGTAAGAATATTTCCAATGCTTCTGGAGTCTTGGAGACATTTTGGTTCTTGCAATTTACCTGATATAACCTTTACACAAAGCCTATAGGGGCAGTATAATTATATCATTTCTATATTTGTAAAATGGAACTCAGAACTAATTAACTGAGCAAGTTATTTATGCTCTCTATTCATTGTTTGCAAAATGGAGATAATAATGTCAATACTAGCATTCCTATAGTAAGAACATACATATCATAAAGTTGTTGTGAGGATTAAATGTTTACATGGGAAAAATCTCTTCAATAGTTCCTGTCACAAAATAATAGTATAGTAAGAGTTGTTTTTATTATCTCAAGTCAAATGAGAAGAAAATTGCATGGTCAGAATTCAAAACTCTAATCTATATGACACCAAACGTTGTTCTAAGCTCTCTGATATACTGCCAGAAACAATAACTTCTCCTGCTCCTTCTCTTCCTCCACCCCGTGCCCCCCCCCCACAGCTTCTTCTTTTGATATTCACTTCTATTGGACTTCATAGAGGACTCTGAGATCATTTATTGCTAAGCAAAGTTTGGCTAACTGACAACAGACATTTTCATTCATTTATTCACCTCCCCCTCTATATGCAAGAATATTGCCAAAATTCTGCTAGGCACTAAGCTGCCAAAATAAGTAAGTTGCAATTATTATTTTGGAACATGGCTAGTGTTTAGAAAACTCTCTTTACCATATGCATGAAAGCAGAAGGATCCCCCTCCCTTGCCTTCCATATCTTCTTTGTATCTAATGGAAAGCAACACCTGACAAGACGATTTTCAGGTAATCTCTAGCTTCAATGCAATAAATGTGCAGGTACTGAACTTGAAAGCCTGTGACATTTGACAGAATATCAATGGAATTGTTATGCACAGCTACAGTTTGGACTATATAAAATTACATCACAGCAGATGAATGGCACCATTTCAACAGCTATGAAATGATAACCTTGTTGGCTATGTTTAAGTTTGCGAGACACAGGAAAGTACAAAATGCCCCATGGAACCACTTAGAAATGCAGGGAAGTCACACTTGCAATTGCATGGATGTGACTTCTCTTGAAACAGGGTTAAAATAGAACTGCAAGAAAATGGAATAAAATGGAAAGTTGCAACCCCTTCTCAAATTGTTAGCTGTGCGTGATAATCCCTTTGTTCTTGCTTTGTTAATTTTATTGTTTCTGCTTTATATAAATCATTACTATACAGGGAACCCCTAAACATTGTCTGATCACAAATCTTAAAGGTAGTGTAGAGAGATGGTGAACTTTTGTAAATGGATTGAGTTCCCTTAATTACTCTTTTTACAATAGCAAAACCAAAGACATTAGATCTTCCTCTGGAATCTCCAAAGTGCATCCTATTAACAAATATATCATTCCTGAAAACTCTAGAATGCTTCTTTAGATTTTGGAAGGTTAAGAATCCTTGACTAATCCTAATTCTATTTGCTGCCACAAGTTATCATGCACAGACATTAGTTCTTGCTTTCAACAGTGTCAAACCAATAATCCTTGTTTCTGGAAACGCATGCAAGAAGGCCAACTGTCACGACTTAGAGGGTTCTGCTGTACACTCTGTGAAAAAGTCAGAGTTTACCAAGCATAACTGGCAGGAGGATTGCTCCAGAACACCAACACATATGGTAATCACGGAAGTGAAAAGGTCACTCACTGGGGGCAGACTGCCTTGAAACTAGGGAACACAGGCCCTGAACCTCTGCCTTAGACCAAAGCTCTCCCTGTCCGTGTAAATCTGAGTGTATCTATTCACATGAGTGTCTGTGTGCTTGTGCTCATCAGCTACTTGGTGAGTCAAATGGAAACAGAGTAGATCATCCATGATTCACTCATTTGGGAAGTGCCTGGAAAGGTTTTTTTAGACAAATTTTAGGGAGGGAGAATATACTCTTTTTACTGTGCTATCACAGCCTCTCAAAGGGGGGGGATCCTTTTTTTCCTTTGAAAGGTAATATTTTAAAACATGCAGAATTATGGTAGGAAAGATTGAATAGCTTCAACTGGGCAAGCTGAAAGGGAATTAGACAATGTATCTAGGTTTTCTCTCATAGGAGAACTTTTATTAAATGCATAACATTTTTTTTGTATGGGAAGAGATACGTAGGGAGGATTAAATTCAAAGGTTATTTTTTATGAAAATAGAGCCAAATTGTGTCACAGGAGATGATAAATTCTGGTCATTAATGAGTATACATATAGGATTTAAAAATTCAAGTTACTGAGAATTTTGCAAAAGGCAAACTCTCCTAATAAAATATTGATTTTAAGAAAGTAAAAATTATGTAATTCCAGGTTGCTGTTAGACTAGAGATCTCCAAAGAGTTCCTCACAATAGCATTTATTTAGTGTGATTTATGCTTGGGTTTTCTTGTCTGTATTTGGGAGATAGAATTGGTGTTTAATGTTTTTTGTTTGTTTGGTTGGTTAGTTGGATTTCCTGTAGTATCTTGTGTCTTTTTCCATCTCTGGTTTATGGATATTCCTGCTTGTGCTTCATTGGCCTTGGAGAGATTTTATTTATTTATTTATTTTTCTGGCTAAATACTCAGCAGCAAATCTCAGATGTAAAGTATGAAGAGGTATGAATTCACCAGTTGCTGCAGCTTACTTCACCAAGAAATTGCTCAATGCACGTGAGACAGAAAGAGAAGGCTCCTGATTGGCAATATCTGCTCCAAAACTTGATGATGTTCAGCCTTTTAATTGTTTCAAAGTGATGGATATACAATAAGGCTTTCTTTTGTTTTTATTTGTGGCTTCCAAATTGTGAATTGCCCTTCATATTCTTCGTTCATTTTTAACTAGATTTCTTTTCCTAGTTAATTCTCAATAATATGTCCATTATGTCCCATGACTGTGACAACTATTAATACTAAATGCAGATAATACAAATCAATGTTATTAAGCCAAATTCATGAGTAACAAATAGAAATACAGAAAGCCAAACCTTTCCTATAAAATTTAAGTAGAACATAAATAAAACTAGTTGGATATTTTAACAAGAGATGAGCAAAGTTTTTCTGTAAAGGTCCAAGTGGTACATATTTTCAGCTTTGCAGGTCATAAGATCTCCATTGAGCCAGGTGTGATGGTACACACCTGTAATCCAAGCAACTCAGGAGGCAGAGGGAGGAGGATTGTGAGTTCAAGGCCAGCCCTAGCAACTTAGCATGGCCCTAAACAGCTTAGTGATATCCTGTCTCTAAATAAAACATAAAAAGAGCTAGGGATGTGGCTCAGTGGTTAAGCATCCCTGAGTTCAATCCCTGGTACAAAAAACAAAAACAAAACCAAAAAACTCTATTGAGACCACTCAACTCTATTGTAATGTGAAAGCAATCATATCCAATACACAGAGGAAGGGGGGACTGGCTGTCATTTGCAAGAATAGCAAGCCAGCCAGATTTGGTCTATGGACTTTATTGTTTGCCAACACCTGATTTACACAATAAGTTTTTGTTTTGCTTTGTTTAATTTAAAGTGAATTATGTACCTGTGTAGTTCAATACCATGTTCAACTTTTCTTATAGAGTTACACAGAAAATCTTGATTTATAGTATCATAATTGAATTGTCAGCACTCATTTCACATACATTTTATTTTGCAGCATACGTGGAACTCATCCAGCATATATTCCTTCCATTTGTTGGGTAGTATCCATGTGTTCATACTGTTACAATTAAAACTTAATGTTCCTTTTTATTACTATTTTTGTATATTTCTCCAAAAGTAAAATATCAATATATTTAATCCATACAAAAATATTCACACAATTTAAAGGTCATGACTATTGACTACAAGGTTAATATTTTCACTTTCTATGAGGCAATATTGTGATGTTTATTATAGCCCTATTTTTTTCCTCTAATTACTTGTGATTATTTAGTTGTATCATATACTGCATCACACTTGCTTAATATTTCTGAGACACAAATCATCTTTGCATTTAAGGCCTTAAAGTTTATGAAAAATCTAAATGTAAACTCTAAATAATATTTTCCATATATTGGTCATTAATATATAAAACTGTTTACCAATTATTCTTTCTATTATTGGGAATTTTCACTTTTTCTTGCAATTTTAAATTATAAAGCAATACAAACCATTATCAAACTTCTGAATAAAATTAAGAAACCCATTCATATTTTTCCTTAATGTTTAAAGTTTTAAGTCCCTTGTTTATGTCCCTCTTATTAGAGTACAAATCATTGGGACCAGGAAGGTTAACTAACAAGAAATTAGCAAGTCTTTCATAAAAATTAAAAAAAGCAAAAAATGAAAATAAGCAATTTTTGTTTATGTTCACGTACTAAATTAAATGATTCTATAAAAATCAATTGAGAAAAATATGTTCTTATCTAGAAATAAACTTTGAGAATGTCCAACAGGATAAAAGTGAATGTATCAATCAAAATGTACATCCTGAAACAGGAAACATGCAATGTCTGTTTGCTCAACTTTCTCTTCACTGCAAATACGAATAGTTCTATAATTTGCCTTTATCATTAAAAAAATAATAAAGTAGTCTAATTCCCTCACATTAGAAGGTATCTCGTGCCAACCATAAAACAAAGGTGCTAATGGACAGGCCATCTGGGCCTTCCCACTTCAAACCTAAATATTTCTATGGAGAAAAAAAAAATAAAACACTATTTACTCACTTAAAACCTGACACCTATGCATCTGCCCCAAATCCACACTTCCTTAGCTCATCCCTGCTGCCTGTGTTCATAGGTTTCAGAGCAACAGCACTTTGTGTCAAGCCAGTTTCCAAGACATGGAGATCAAAGAGTGCCCTAAGATCTGAGATTTAGACCTATTTTACTTAGAAGCAGAGGAAGACTACTTCAGTTCCACTTTTCGCCAGAAAACGATAACAACATGGGGAAAGATCCATTTTTAAGACTATCTCATCCTCTCTACCAGAAAGGTAGAAGTCCCTCCCCGCTAAACGAAATGAAGTGGTGTCTGTTCTAGACTAGACACGGTCTCTTCCAATCCTTCTATTTCAAAGCATAACAGACTGGGATTTTCAAATTGGTATATAAACAGCGTGGAGTTATTTATGAACAAAGTGACTTCTACCAAGTAATTTTACAACTATAAAAATAACACAGAAAACATCCACACCTTTAGTATTACCCCCAATTCCTTCATGCATCTCCTCTTTCCTCTAGACCAGGAGTTGAGATACATTTTTGTAAAATCCCAGGTAGATAGGCTGTACCATTCATAGATCACAATACTCAGCCTTGTGTTTTAGGTAAAAAGCAGCCCCGGACTGAGTGTGACTGTAACAAGAAAACTTTGTTCATGGACATGCAAGTTTGAATCTCTTATCATTTTTTATCTGCATGAAATGTTTCTTTGTTCTGTTTTTCAAACATCAAAAATATGAAAACTATTTTTTTGCTCACTGCCTGTGCAAAATACAGGTGACAAAAATACAGGTGAAAGGCCAGGTTTGGCCCGGGGGATCCAGTTTGTCAAACTCTACTCAAGAACCCACACTTCATGCATCCTACTGTTCCACACCTTTGTTTTGGCCATGGCTGGTGCCAGGCTCTGTTTTCATCCTGAAGATGATAAATAACCTTGCTGCTTCCCCACCTCCAGCTGGCTAATGTGGCAGGAGGAGCCTAGTAGACCATGTTCCATGGACTCATCATCTTCTGCCCCCTCAAGTATCTATAATGGAAAAAAAAAGCTACTCAATCACTGTCAGGAAATCAAAATTTTGGAGGGAAAAACCTGGCTTCCAAGCAGTATCTCCAGGAATACAAACATCCAGGAAAAAAAAAAAGTGTGTTCCCTCTATGGTGCTTTCTGTTCCTTTGATTTAAAACATCTCCTGCCACAGTAGAGTGGCAATACTTCAAACAGAGCCAGCTGGATGCTGGACACTTTCATATCTAACCTCGCGCGGTCCACTTCATGTAGGTTATACCAGCAAGATAGGCTCCTACACAGTGGAAGGTAGGAAAGCTGACCCCAAATGACAGAGGATGGCAACTCTCGCTTGGAGGAGATCTCTACAAAAATCATAATCTGATCGATAAGGACCAGCATTACCATTAGGATATGATCAATTCCACATACAATAACATGTAAGGGAAAAATGTGAAGAGTTGTGTGATACTGAAAGACTGATAATCATCTGAGGATGAACATGCAGATCTCAGGCACTGACATTCCTATGAATAAATTGGCTCTCACCAAAAACATTCAATAAAGGTTTCTTTTTCTTCCCTGTCCCATACAACTCTTCTATAGGATTGGAAGCATGTGCCTTTTTGAGCAAAAATGGTAGAATTAGCTAAAGTAATAGATACACTGTTCACTCCTCTCTGAAATGAGGAAAAGCTTTAGATATTAAATATTAAATTTTTATCAAAATATTTTCCTGAATTACATACTAAATGATAGTCTTATTGTTGTTAATTTGTTTATCTTACAAATGATCACACATCTAAATTACATTTTTTTCTTCTTCTTCTTCTTTTTTTCTTTCTTTCTAAGTTATTTATGGAACAGACACAGGGAGATCCTCTGAGGCTACTTCTACTTTCTTCTTTAGCAATTTTTGCACCATTTTTCTGAGGAAACAGAGGTATTTGGGTTTTTTTTTCCTCCTTTAAGAAAGAGTTTATAGCAAGTGAAATGTTTTGCATTGTTTAATATTTGCATATCCAACCAAATTTGCACATTCCCAACATTCTAAAAGCTGTGCTAACACTACAAACAGGGGTTTGGTTGATAGAAGATGCACATGACACACCTCAGTTGTTTGAGCTCCTTGGCAACCAACGTCACTACTTCAGGCAATAGCTGTTGATCATCATGAGGGGATTCACCTCTGCAGGGCTTTCTGTCTTTGCCAACTCTGGGGGGAATGGGGGAACAGAGTATGTGATTTAGGATTAAGCCTCTTAATGAATTCTTTTCCTTTTGTTCACTCTGCTTGGTACAGAGATGGACATGTGGCCAAAGCTGTCCAGTGAGAGATAATTTCAGGGCATTTGTGACTATCATCAGAAAACAGACTCTCCTATTCTTCTGGGTGAGACTATGGTAGGATCTGCTAGTTATCATCTGTGTAATCAAGGGAGAATCTATCTGGAAATGGAACAAAACCATGGAGGAGAGTGAGACCAACATATCACCAGGAAAGCAGACCTTTTGGAAGAATTGTCAGTGTATTCTATTTACCTATTAAATTAGAGTTCATTAAACTCTGTTTTTGCCTACATGGAATAATTATTACCAATATGCTTCATACCTGTGATCTTTGCTTAAGATCTTATTTTCATCTACATAAAACCTGACCGTGTAAGAGTCATTGATAGTAATTTAGGCATGCAGGGAGAATAATGAGTCTCAAAAACTATTGGGATGCAGAACTAAGAACTGTGAGGAACCCAGCCCATGTCCTTGCATACATGCCTGCAGCTTAGTGATTGACTGATGATTAGCATCAGAACTTTAAGATAACCACAAGGCTCATGGAGGAACAACTCCTTTAGGGAGTATATGCCTTAAAGACTCTTGTGACTCAGAAATGACCCTAGCCTCATTGTAATAGTAAGATGCACACCCCTAGGAAGAGATTTAAAATGTTAATGAGACAAGTAAAATTATATAGGAATGTATAAAGCAACATGATTAAAACATGCCAAGGTAATATGAAAACTCAAGGAAGACTGCTGTGAAATTGAATCACCCTGCCCTGACTCCACCTCTAATTCAGCCCCCTAGCTTGGCTACCTACCGTCCTTCTATAAATGCTAAAACTCGAGACCAAGACGAGGTAACTCATTCTCTGAAATCACCTACACTCTCTTTTCCAATGGGTTCTTTCCCCTTTACAATAAGTCTCTTTTTCTGCTGCTCATACTTGATACATCCTTGAATTATTTTTTGTGACATGACCAAAACCTGGAAAGTCCTAGTAGAGGTCTCTTCTTCTTTTGCATACCTCCTCGGACCCTCGTGGAATGACACTTTCAAGTGAGGAATATGCTTAAAGCCATGTGTTAGGGAGACCAGAACCTGGCAGATAGGAAAGTTGAGAGAGAGGCTTTCACAAGCTGAAACATGGGTTCAGAAATATGAATGGGGCTTGATGAAGGCTTGGCCTTAGGGGAGATTGTAGACTGACTGTCATCCCTCTAGGCCAAGGACAGGAAATCCAGGACATTGCCTGAGGTTACATGGCTGTACAGACTTGAAAAAATGAACACAGAGGAGTCCTGTCTCTTTACTTTGTGATCTTCTAGGGATTTTTTGTGGGTAACAATTACTTATGAGCACCCAGTGAGGGTCTAAGTTGTCTGTTTTAGAGACATGGGAGTTACATCCAAAATGAGTCTTCAGGTTCCAAAGTAGTTTCATGTCTTTCCTTCAGGTGATATTCAGAGGACACTAACTACAAAATTATTTCAATTTTTATTCTGTGAATAACCACGTATCCTGACAGAGCTTCATAGTTTACAGGGCACTTGCAGTATTTGAAGAGTTGCTAAGTTATGAGTTTTCTATTATTCAGTTAGTTCCCACTGACTCCTGGAAGCCAGAGTTCAGAGCTGATAGCATGATCAAATTCATGAGATATTTATATTTATTCATCACAGCTCATGCTTTAAGATGACATTAATTAGAGTAAACTATCTGAATCTCGCTATGTTCTGATTAAAGGTACCACAGCTATGCAGACTGTGCCACAAGTGTGGCATTATCTATAGCAAGACAATGTCCTGAGCACTCAGAGGTGGCATCAGAGGACTCCCGGAGAAAAGCATGAAAAACTGATGATCTTTTCTTCCTTCTGAGGTTCAGAGGGAGTCATCCTCCTTCTTATTAACATAAATTTAAGTAGCCCCAACATTGTGCTCAGTGAGAACCCAGTGTCCCAGTGCGTGAAAAAGATGGCCTATAATAACTCCTGTCTATGCTGGTTTAACGTTCTTATGAGCTCTCCTGGAACTATTAATAACTGGAAGAATTTTTTTTCCTAAAATATGTTTGAAGTGTACCATTGGTTCTGATGCAGAATCAATATTAAGTAATAATAACCCAGAAAGTTGCTGCATCTTTAAAATTTTCATATAAATATACAAGGTATGTGTCTATGAATTAGCAAAAGACCATGCATTAGAGGATTTGTTTCCCAAAAGCCCATGCCTCAGAGGATTTGTCCTCAGCTGGGTATTATTACAATGGGGTGGAAACTTTAAATCTTTTTCTATTTTTAAGTTGGTTATTTCAGATACATGTCACAGTAACAGAAAACTGACTAATATATATACCTTCCTTTTTTTAACAGAGCAGAGATTAACATATTTTAATTATTCCTATAGTTATTTTATTTTATAGGTGAAGAAATAAAATCTGAGAGGGTTTAATCAACTCACCTAAATTCAAAGAGGAGACTGTAGGTCTAAGAATTACCAAACAAATTGATTTACATGTCCAAACTGTTGATGTCTAAAATGAGCACCTGGGTAAGTTGAAACATCTGTTAGTCTTGCTCCCAGTTCCTTGATCTTGAACAGTCCCAACAGCTGCTGGATTGGAATCTCAGAGAGGACAGGGTTATTTCTTAGTCATCCTTTTTTTACTCTCTCTGACACAGAGTGAGGTACTGTGGGAGAAGAAACATAGTCACATGTTGCTTAACAACAGGGATCTGCCTTGAGAAATGTGCTATTAGGAAATTTGGTCCTGTATGAATACCGTAGTGTCACACTCACACAAAGCACATACCTATGGATGGCCTAGCTGGTATCCACCTAGGCTATCCTATATGTGGTCCATAAATGTGGTCCATCATGACCAAAGAGCTGTTATGCAGTGCATGGCTATACCAGTAAAAGGAGAGTTGCTGCTGTATGGCAAGGATGTTACCTCACTCATTCTTTATAACTACCTCATAGAATAGATGCTAGTATTTCCATGAAATATCTGATTATCAAAGAGACCGATATCCTGTCCATAGCTACAAAGCTAGTATGTGGCCAAGGTGAAATGAAACCCAGAACAGCACCACCCAGCCTCTTTGTTAGAATTTACTTGGATAGGAACATCAATGTTCATAAAAGCTCAATTCACAATAGCTAAATCAAACTAGATGCCGTTCAATAGATGAATGGATAAAGAAACTGTGGTATATATACACAATGGAATATTACTCAGCATTAAAAGAGAACAAAATTATGGCTTTTGAAGGTAAATGGATGGAGTTGGATAATATCATGCTAAATGAAGTAAGCCAGTACCCCCCAAAACCAAAGGCCAAGTGTTCTATCTGATAAGGGGATGGATGCTGATCCATAATGGGAGGGGGTGGGAAAAATGGAGGAACTGTGATTGGGCAAAGGGGAGGGAGGGAGGAGAGGCAAGGAAGATGGTGGAATGAGATGGACACCATTAACCTACGTACATGTATGACTGACTGCACATATGTAGCAATGCCACATTGTATACAATCAGAGAAAAGAAATTCATTCCACTGTCATATATATCTAATTATAATAAATTAAAAAAAATAAAAATTTTTAAAAAGAATTTGCTTGGGAAGGATAAACATAGACACATAGACACGTGATACACACATACATTAGTGTGCTTGTTTATTTATACTGCATCATGCTTCATGTATAATGCTAGTGGGAGCTGAAATTAGACTAGGAATTTGAAGAATAATGCCTTAGACTCTTTATACTCTTCCAAAATATCTTTTCTTGAAATGTCGAAAGCTATCCAAAAGGGAAACCGTCATTGCCTGGGATCTTTAAAATGGGATGCTTAAAAACTCAAAGCTAATGTTATTTATTTGATATGCAGAAAAACCAGTTGAATAAGGATGAGTCAACTGAAATGGGAAAAGACGGCTGAAGTGAGCCAGCTCCAAATCCTACGCCATGATCAAGCCTATTTCTGTTTTACCAAATATTAAGTGTTGAAATAAACAGTAGTATTTGGTTTGCTAGCTGTATGGTCATTCATTACAATGAAAGAGAAATGACAATGATCTAGCTTAACACTCTGGATACTTGACGTGTGTTTTCCTATCTTCTCTGCTCTGCAAGATCAGCAGTAGTGTGCTCATCATACTGTGAGGAAGCTGAGGGGCTAGGGGCATAATCTGCCCCAAATCCAGTGGAGCTCATAAGGGAAAGAGCAAGTGACTCAAGCCAGGTGGGTTTGTGTGAAATCCACTTATTTGTCCTCACTCTTCACTCTATAGAACATTTCCACAGAGGAGACAAAAAGCCTTCTTGCTTTCTCTTAGAAAAACAAAAGATAACATAAACAAGAAGTAGTGGAGAGAGTTAGACTCTCTAGAAGGGATGGAGGGTCTAACTAAACTATCTGATTGGAGAACAAGACAACATTGTCCACTCAGAAAATAATTATTAAAAATAATAATAATCTCTTTCAACAGGATAATTTTTGAGCTAAAAGAGATACATTTATGATATGAGGAGATAAGGGAAGAGAAGATGAATGGACTTTTCTATTGTCTAGAAAATTGATTAAAAAAAAGAAAATAGATTTTAGGGATATTATAAGCAACTAAATACCATCAAATCAATTATTATTAATAAATTAACTAAAAACAGTAAATGAAAAGTGAATAATACCAAAGCAAGCAAAATACATCATAGAGCTCTGAAATTCAAATGTAATTAAAGCAATTGTCTTCTGAAACAGCCAAAAACAGGGCTAAAAAAGTAAAGGACCAGACCTTATTGTCTAGAAGCTTATAATAGTCTTAGGAAAGTAGTAAATAACATTTATTGAGCATTTTCTCTATACTTAAGTGCTTCCTATGTATTAACTCATTTAACTGTCACCAAAACCCAAAGGAGGAGGTTGCTACTTTATGAACTGCACAGACGGAAACTTGTCTAGGGTGAGAGTCAGGAAGGAGCAGTGCTCTGATTGAACCCCATGTTGTATGTGCTTTTGTGGCAATGCAGCATGCTGTGTAGTCTTCACATACACATTAGTTCTGAAGTTTCAGATGGATTTGTAGTGAATTTTAAAATTGTGGGACATCCTAGCTTTGGACCATTGCTTAGCTGCGATTACCTCCACATCAAAACACTCTCCCTTTTTCTGCTATTATATATTGGGTTTCTTTACACATGGAAAACTTTACAGCAGCAGAAATTGTTTCTCAGCAAAGTCTGAAAATGAATGGAATAGGTAATTCTTAGAGGGGCTCACTCATATGAAAGGTGCTTTACAACTTCACAAAACTCTGCCCTAGCAGCACAATAGGAAATGTGTTTTCATTTAAAATGCAAAGTCTTTGATCTATGATCTAAATCACATTAATTCAAACTCTGCCAATTTGAAATTCATTGACTTATAGAATTTTAGAGATGAGCAAATTAGGAGGATAAGTAGAAGTTCACTGGGGATATTTATCCTCCTTAGGAAAACACATTTGAGGTACTTAAAAAATATACCAGAAATCTTCTAGCTGTTTACAAACAGTATGCCAATCGAAAATGATTTCTACATCATTTTTTAAAGTAGTCTAGTGGTACCTCTTCTCAATGTTTTTGTGTCTTGTGTGTACCCACGAATAATAAACACATTTTTATCATTAGTACAATTTAGCTGAAGACTTTTTGTCTCCACAGATTTGTCTTAAACTGGTGAGTCTGGGATATATTTTAAATAATTTAAAATAAGAAGCTTAATTATAAGCAAAGCACACAGACTATAATAGCCCTCTGAAGCAGTGGCCAATGTTACCAAATACATTAGTCCTGAATAATCACGGAGACTCTCTGACTTAAGACAATGTTTCACACTGTCCTTCTGCAATAAATAAAGAGTATTATGTTAGTTTTCCATAACTGGGACAAAAAACCTGAGGCAATCAACTTAAAAACAGGGAAATTTATTTTGGCCCACAGTTTCAGAAGTCTCTGGCCCTGTTGCGGTAGCTTGTGGCAAGGTAGACATTATGGCAGGGAGCCCCTAGGAGATGAGACCAGTAGCCTCATGATGGTCAGGAAGTGAAAGAGTTAGAGGAAGGGATCAGTGACAGGGACCAAATCCCCTTCAAGTACACGCCGCCCCCGCCCCCCATGACCTCCTTCCAGGAGGTCTCTTAAAGCCTTACCATTTCCCAAAAGGCCACAGGATGGTGACCAACCCTTTCACATGTGAGACTTTGAGGAAATTTAAGATCTAAGTCATAACCAGTGTGCTTTTATAAATGTGTTTTTGGAGCTGGAGTTTTAGATTTTGAGGCCTACCAGGGCAACTTAATAAGACCCTGAGCTGGAGATGTAACTCAGCGGTAGAATACCACTCATTTCAACCCCCAGACACAGAATAAAAATTTAAAAATGTATATTTGTGTCACACGGAGTTTGGGAAAAATGACATTAAAAGAAGCTAAACAATGTTCTTTATTCTGGGAGGCTGTATAAAGCCTAATATGTTATTGTGTGTTATAAATCCTCAACAAGCAGATTTTTTAGGCAGCGTTTCTCAAATTCAGATGTCTTTGGGCACATCTGTTATTATAATCTGAAATTGTTTTCCACAAAGCATTATTTTGGAAAAGGTTCTTGTATATGGATCACAGCCAAAGACATAATCCTGTCTTTTTTTACGGTTTTCTTTTTATTTTCACTCCTCTCAACTTCCTGAAGAAGTTGGTACTTTCCCAACAAATCGGTTGTTTAAAGTAATCCCATCCCTATGTACCCAACATGAAGCTTGCCATTGGCCCTCACTGATTTTTCAAGAAAAGATTATTATTTTCACCTTTATTCAGGCATAGAGATCCCTTGAATTTCTCATTCTAGATGGTTTCTGTAGCTACCTCTAGATTTAGATTTTGATGCAAAATTATTTTAACTATCATATTGCCTGCCTGCAAGCCCCTCTATAATAGAGACTATTCATCCTCAGTCCCAACTATCTGCTTATATAAAGACCTGTTCCAGCAGATCCCTTTTGGAATTTCCAGTCATTAAAGCATTCATTCATGCTTACAGTCTGCCAAGATTGAATTAGACAGACACAGTCACACTCAAGGATGCCATCCTTGGATGGAGGGAAACAAATTAAAAACAAATTTTTAAAAATAGGATCCAATGTTAGAGGAAGAATGGATGGAGGAGAAGAGGCATTGAAGTCACTCCAAGTGATTCTGATAGACTTCTCAGTGAGATTGCCCTCCCAATTTGACCATAAGATGAGCTCCTGAGTGGGCATTTCTTGGTCAACTCAAAGCTAGGGTGGGAGGACCAACAGGAATGGGAGTCTGCAGGCACAGGGCAGGAAAGAACATAAGCAGAGGTATAGATGGGTTTGTTCTATATGAAGAATTAAAAGATATTTCATAGTTGCTGCTTAGATGAGAATGAGGAGTGAAGAAAACCATGTCTGCAGAAGTAAAGAGGGAAAGATATGGTGTCAAACTACCTTCATCACTACTTCCCTTTTCTTCTCCCCCAAACACCAACCACAATTATTGTGCCCATCCTCCTTCCAGGTTTCCCTCCCTGCAACACTTTTTCTATGTTCTCTCCTTTTAAGACCCAGGCAAAAACCAGCACCAGTGCTTTTGCATTTCAATATGTAGCATAAGAATTCTATCCTCCCATCCTTGAGTACATCCTTGGCAACTTGAGCATAGATACTCAAATAGCAAAGGCGGCTCCCTCCTTCCATCCTAGAGGGGCTGAGGATGTGGGTTGCACTGCACCATCTTTGCAGATGATAGGGAAAAACACCCCAAGGGAACCATAAATATTCTTAACAACTGATATAGAATAAAGGAGTCGGCTGGCATATTTGAGAAAATTTTGTATCCACAAACAGCCATTTTAAGATTGTCTCAAGATTCTAGGAATTTATGCAAAGAATATAATAGGTGCACAGGAACGTTCATCAACAAATATCCTGCTTATGATAGGAAAAAAGGTGAAAATAATTTCGAGGGCCTTCAAAGAGGAATCAGTATTTTAAAAAGATATGATGGTTTATATGCACAAATGAATACGATACAGCCATTAAATTAATGAGTTTGATTTAATATGAGAAGACAAAATGATGCCATTTACATATTAACTGACAAAAGGAGGTTGCAAATAATCAGGTGTGGTATGCTCTCAGTTAAGGCAAATTTTATAAATACTTAATCATAGACCAAAAATTCATGGTAGGATATTTTAAGGTGATTTGTGTTTTCTCCTTTATATTCTGTTGTATTGTTTGATTTATTTTAAATAATGTGAATGGTTTTAGGTAGAAAAAAAATAAAAAGCCTTGTTCAATTTTGATTTTTAAATAAGAAACTTCCATTTTCAATTAACTAAAAATAGTCTGAGATAGTTTGGGTCTATGGCTCTGTAGACAAGCAATTCTCGAACCTTCTTTAGCTTGGATATGTGAAATAGCTCCTTGGTGTGGCACCTCTGCAGACAGGAGACCAAATTGTGGAATGTGGGTTCTGCACCATGCTAGCAGGGAACTGGCTAGGTTTCCAGATTTTTCTTCTACAGATCTTGGAAATGAAGTCCTCTATTAGAAGATTGGTCTGGCATGTCCACAGAGACTTAAAGTTTTCCACAAGATAGCTGAGATCTAGGATTTGGAGACATTGGACATATCTGGAGACAAACCTGCAGATCTTGACTCTTACTCTATATAGTGAAGGGAGATGCTTTTCCCTTCAGGAAACAGAGTTTATGTTTCATAACAATTTAGTTACAACGGCTTTCATAATGTTTTATCATATGGATGGCAGGATTACCCATCAAAGTGAGATTTAGAAACAGGTCTAAAAGAAAAAAAAATACACCTCACCCATTTATGTCTGACTGACAGCCTTGGTCTTGCTTAATTTTCTTCTGAGATAACATCTTCCATCCTCCAAAAACTCCATGACCTTCATCACCTTTAAAAACCAGCTCTCAAGTTTTCTCAATCAGAAACTCTTCCTCCAGGGTCCCCACCTTGGCTTAGTGTGTTTGTCCCCCTAAATGTTATCACCTCTGCATGTCTCTGATCTGCTTCAACCATTCACATACCTGGGTAATGCTGCTTTGTGAGATTTCCACGTCTACATCATTCCTTGGACCCTGAGTTCTACAACAATTGCACATGCACAAAGCCATCCTCTGGCTTCTGATATGACACTTCTCACTACACTTCACTGAGACACAGCAGTGACTATGATGGGCTGAGTGTGCCCCTCTCCCAGCACAAAGAATCTGTATGTTGAAACTCCAACTCCTATTACATCAGAATGGTGTTATACTTAAAGAAAGGGTATTTAAAGATGTGATTAAGTTAAAATGAAAATGTTAGTGTGGATCCTAATCCAAAACAAAATAGTGTCTTTATAAGAAGAGGAAAGGTGGATACAAAAGATGCCAGAAATGCATTAGCACAGAGGAAAAGCCATCTGAAGATAACCCCAGAAGGTGTCTATCTGTAATTTAAGGAGAAGTTTAAGAGGAAATCATGTCTGCCTTCATCTTGAACTTTCAACCTCCCAAACTGTGAGAGAATAAATTTCTATTGTGCAAGAATACTCAGTTTTTGCTGATTAATTATGGCAAAACTACCACACTAATACAATGATCTAAATCCCACTTCTCCATTATTGAAAGTTAAACTATAAGGAAGGATATTAGCTTTTCATTTTTGTGACCAAAATAAATGACAAGAACTATACAGAGGAGAGACAATGCATGGTTCCAGAAGTTGAATCCATGATCTGCCAAGTCCACTGCTCGGGGTCTAACTTGAGGCCAAACATTATGGTGAAGAGCTAATTCATTCTTAGGTGCCAGGAGTCAGAGAGAATGAGAGAAGGGAAAGGGTCACAGGGAAGATGAACCCTTCCAGGGAATACCTCCAGTGACCTTCCTCCTCTGTTCAACTCACCTGCTTATAGTGACCACCCAGTTAGTCCATTTGAACTAGGATGGACTGATCGGGTTGTAGCTCTCACAATCCATTCACTTTACCTCCCGAATGTTCCTGAAGGTTAACACTGGAGCTTTGGGGGACACTTTATATCCAAACCATAATGGGAAAATAGGTAATATCTTCAAATAAGTTATTGCACAATTATTTATTAAGCAATCTATTTTTGACTCCTATATATCAGGGAAAATTTTGCCCCTTGGTGTTCTTCTTCATAAGTTAAAAAGAAGTCATTCCTGAATTAACAATAGAACTATTAATTTTGTTCTGATGAAAGTAATTAAAACAAGGCAGAACACTCTTGATCACAGAAGTCCTTCATGAAATATTTAGAAAACTTGGGACAGTGGAATAAAAGAACAGATTCTCAATAATGTCTCATATAGTTATTTTGGGCCAAATTTAATTGTGTGATAGATGAGTTTATTCAACAAATTTAAAAGTACCGAAGCCCTTATTCTCATCCTACAGCTGGAATTGTTTCTCATTGCTTTAGAAAGTATCTCAGCCATGGGTCATGGGCCACAGGCAAGACACATGCTTCTCAGATGGTCTGGAGTCTCTGGGCTATCTAGCCCCAAAGATTTAGAGCTGTTTGTTTACTAATTGGAAATGCTCAAATTTGGATTAAAGAGTTGTGAATAATATGATAAGATCTGATATGCTTTAGGAAAATCTTTTGATGGAAATAATAAGCTCATGCAAACTTTTGACATGCCTCTAATCCTTGGTATTTTGAAAAAGATATCTCAAAAGAATAAAAATATCATCTAGTCTACTTTGGTTAGCAAAGATTTCTCAAGTTCATAAAAATCATGAGTCATCAAAAAATTTTCGATGAACTAGAATCAAGTAAAATTAAGAATTTCTGTTTATCAATGTACTATAACAAGACAAAAAAGGCAAACCATCAACTGACAGAAGGTATTCTCAATTCTATCTAAAATATAAAGAAGTGTATCCATAATGAAAAAGAAAACAATACATAACCGGTTTTTTAAAATAAGCAAGAGACTTGAGCCATATTTTAGAAAGAGGAGAAAGAGAATAACAAGAGAATATCTAAATAGTCAATGAGAATGTGAAAGTGTTAACCATCACTGTACATAAGAAAAAGCCAATCAGAAGCACAACTGGGTACATTATACTCCTCTCTTTACCAGCAGGAAATATAGATGTTAAAGGTTTTTTTGTTTTGTTTTGTTTTTTTGTTTTTTAAATAACTAGTTTGGTGGAGCCATTCTGTATCTTCATTAGTGGTAGTTACATGAGCATGTATATTTTATATGTATGACATACCACAACACACCTTCTGTGTGTTACATATATATGTCCATTTTTATACACATACACATGCATATAACATGCCACAAAACAACCCCCATAAATGTCACTCTTTACCATCATTTATATTATCAGTCATTGAAACTTTATTACTATATTCCAGGGTTAAGTAGTAGTGGATTTTCTACTTAAATTTTTGTATGACATATCTTTTGTCTATAACTAGATTATAAAATGCTTGAAAGAAAGAAATATTCTATAAGTCTGCTGTTTAGGAACCCTTACTTTAAGATAGTCACAGTAAAGCTGACTGCTAGAAAAAGTTTTTTTCTTTCATTTTCAACCACTTAGGGAGTAGATGCCATTATTACATGTTTACAGATGAGCCCCCATCAACTAATCAGTCAGTAGGGGAGCAAGGTTAGAGCCTGGGGTTCTCTGTTTGCAAGACAGTACTTCCAGCAATATTCTGCTATGGTGTGCTATGCTCTGCTGCATATCACCTAAACTGAACTAGGCTCTGCTATACGCTATATTGGGTAGAGAGTTCAGCCACACTGGGCTAGCCGCCATCATTGCTCAAACCACCTCTGATTTCCTCTAGTTCTCTGTATTATGACCAGTTTGAGCTGAAAGGGTGAAGTAGGTCAGCTTGCCTCTGGCTCCCTCCTGCCCCTCCTTTAATCTCACCTCTTCTAGACTTTTATCCCACCCATCCATCCACCGCATCCAGCCTTTCTGTGGGGACAACTGCTAGTGAGGGCATTGTTAGGGGCTGTTTTATAGGGGATTAGGATTTTAATAGGTTACTCTCCCACTTGAGGCCCCAACACTAGGCCCCAGCAATCAATTAGATAACAATTAGTCTGCTCGGGCATTGAAAGGCAATAACTGCAGAACAAACATCCCAAATCAACAAATAGATAAATCATTGAGACAATAAGTAAAAAACATTTTCCAGGTATGTATTTATTTATTTATTTATTGACAAATCAGAATTGGAAACATTGGGTTCATACTCTCAAATGTAATATTGGGCCAGAATTGTGTAGAATGGTCCACTGGAGGTAATGGGGTCTCCCAGATGCCACAATCTCTACTACTCCCTATTGTGTCCCTGATGCAAAACCATACTTGTTTTTTAACTGTGATTGAGCTTAAATTCACTAAATAGAGAAATATTTCTTAGTGGCCAAATCTGAAGTGAGAAAATAAGGAAAACCAAGAAAACTTAGTTTTCTAACACCAAATGACACCAAATATGCTGAGATACCGAGTGTCTAGCCCAGATTTAGCACCTCGTGGCAGACTTCACGTACAAAGACAGGAGATAGAAATATTTATTTCAGCTAGCATTCATTCCTCATTAGCGCAGTCTTCACATATTTACTGAATCTCCACCATGTTTCAGGGACTGTAATAAGTACCAGAAATGATGATAATGATGATGATCATGATGGTAGCAGTGGTGATGGAGATGATAAAAATAATTCATATTTATGGAAGGCCAGGTATTATTCTAAGAATCTTCTCATTTAATCTTCACAACAACCCTATGCAATGGATTCCATTATTATCTTCATTTCACAGATGAGAAAACAGGAGTTCAGAGAAGCAAAATAATGTGCCCAAGGTCTGCTAAGAAGTAATCTGACTGGGTTATGAAGCCAGCAATCTACCTGCAGAGTAGTACAGCACCAGGTCCCTGAAGCACAGTCTCTGATGTCACAGGCACACGAGGGTGGGGCCTTGGTGCCCTGGGGCTTTGTAAAGAGTTCCTTTCCAGGGTCCTGTAAAGAGGTTGTGGATGAGACTTCCTGCCTGACCCTGTTTTAAAATGTTTGTTTGTTCTCTGAATTTCTTCCGTGTTTGTTTAAAGTTTTAATCTGGATCATTTACCAAATCCCTCGTTTTCCTCTATTTTAATTAATTTCTTTTTAGATCAGTCACCGCTACACCCATCCTTCTAACTGAGGCTGAATGTATAAATCCCAATAAGCAAATGTAAACAAACAAACAAAAAGAACCCCCACTAATCCTCCCTGGCAGTTTCTGTGTTTTATCTAATGAGCCCTAATGTATCAGGATAAACAACCATTGCAAACTATTTGGTCTGAATTTAGAGAATCAATTTTTTTTTCTTTTTTCTTTTTTTAAAGGCATTTGGATGATTTTCTTTACATCAGTCAGTGCCGGTCAAATAAGCTTCAACTACAAACTCTAGGATCTTGTCCTTTTGCTTTATCTTTTAAACTAACACCAAAACAGACAATTGAGGAAAGTTCTATGTACTTCAATAAAATACTTCACTCCCTGGACACCAAAGGTCAAGCACCCATTGTAGGCAGTGTAGAACCCAAAGAAAAGTTGGTAGAGTCTGAAAATTAACACTATCAGTTGATCATACACTGAATCACCCCCTTTCTCTTTCTTCTCTACCATTTAAAACCTTGCCAACTAATGAAATGATTTTGTGGGCTCTAATAGTCTTCTCTCTTAGTAGTTTTCTTATCTTAACCCTTATGTCTCATCATCCTATATACACACTTGCGTTCACTGTGAATTAGGTATTGTGTTTTTATAGTTCTACTCTTTTAAGAAAAGTAACAGGTGAAAGATTACATGCTTGAATATATATCTATATTTCCTATATAGGTATATAAGTGTAATAGATAAGAATCTAGATCTAGATTATGATTTCCTGTCTATTTTAATACACCTGTGTAACTTTCATTAAAGTATTCATAGAATTAAAAGCTTGGGATTTAATGGGTTGAAAAAAATTATTTACTGAGAAAAAGCTTTTTAATTTGAATCCATCCCATTTATCGATTCTTGATTTTACTTCTTGCACTTTAGGAGTCTTGTTAAGGAAGTCAGATAGATCCTAGGCCGACATGGTGAAGATTTGGGCCTACTTTTTCTTCTTTTAGGCACAGGGTCTCTGTTCTAGTGCCTAAGTCTTTGCTCCACTTTGAGTTCACTTTTGTGCAGGATGAGAGAGAGAGTTTTAATTTCATTTTGCTACATATGGATTTCCAATTTTGCCAGTACCATTTGTTGAATTATCTTTTCTCCAGTGACTGTTTTTGGCACCTTTGTCTAGTATGACATAACCATATTTATATTGTTTTTGTCTCTGTGTCCTCTATTCTGTACCATTAGTCTACAAGTATATTTTGGTGCCAATACCATGCTGTTTTTGTTACTATATCTCTGTAGTATAGTTTAAGGTCTGGTATTGTGATGCCTCCTGCTTCACTTTTCTTCTAAGGATTGCTTTAGCTATTCTGGGTCTCTTATTTTTCCAAATAAATTCCATGGTTGCCTTTTCTATTCCTATGAAGAATCTCAGCAAAGGAAACATGAGAAGAGAGCCTAGAGACTTGGAGAAAATCTCTACTATATGCACCTCTTATAAAGGATTAATCTCAAGGATGTATAAAGAACTTAAAAATTGAACACAAATAAATAAAGAAAGAAATAACCCAAACAATAAGTGGGCTAAGGAACTGAACAGACACTTCACAGAAGAAGAAATAAAATCAGTCAACAAATATATGAAAAAGTGTTCAACATCTCTAGCAATTAGAGAAATGCAAATCAAAAACTACTGTAAGATTTCATCTCACTCCAATCAGGATGGCAATCATCAAGAATACAGGCAACAATAAATGTTGGCAAGGATGTGGGGGAAAAAGTACACTCATACATTGTTGGTGGGACTGCAAATTGTTGCATCCACTATGAAAAGCAGTGTGCAGTTTCCTCAGAAAACTTGGAATGGAACCACCATTTGACACAGCTATCCCACTTGTCACTTTATATTCAAAGGACTTAAAATCAGTATACTATAGTAATGAAGCTACTTCAATGTTTATAACAGTTCAATTCACAACAGCTAAACTATGGAACCAACTAGGTGTCCTTCAATAGATGAATGGATAAAGAAAATGTGGTATATATACTCAGTGGAATATTACTCAGCTTTAAAGAAGAGAGAAATTATGGCATTTACCAGTAAATGGATGGAGTTGAAGAATATCATGCTAAGTGAAATAAGCCAATCCCCAAAAACCTGAGGCCAGATGTTTTCTCTAATATGTGGATGCTGATTCAATAAGGCAGGGGGCACTAGAGAAGAATAGCATTACCTTAGATTAGGTAGAGGGAATTGAAGGAAGGGGAAAGGGGGGATGTGAGGATAGAAAATTAGTAGAGTGACACAGACATTATAACTTTATGTGTATATGTAACTGCATGACCAATATGATTCTGCAACATATACACTTAGAAAAATGAGAAGTTATATCCCATATATATGTATGATATATCAAAGTGCACAAATGTATTCTACTGCCATGTATAACTAATTAAAACAAATTAAAAACATCAATAAAAAATTATTTAAGGAATTACATTAACACTCCTTTTTACATGGAAAAAAGGCAGTGTGCTGTTTCCTACTTAATAGGAGTGATTTATGATTTCAAAAATATAAGAGGAATGGGAATAGGAAGAGACTGAGTGTGTTCTACCAGCCTTCCTCAGCAGCCACAAACAAAGGAAATCTAGTGGAGTTACAGTTGCTAAAGGAACCACAGTTCATGCAAGACTCACGCAGCTCCCAAAGATGAAGTCTGTACTCCACGTAGCAACAGAATTTTCTAGCACAGTTATCTTCCAATATGAACCTTGATCCAGCAGCCTGATGCTTCCTACCTCTACACTCCCATCACTCAGGGTATCACCATTTACAAAGGAAGGTCAAACATCTCTGGTTAGTATATTTTATATGTTGCTGGACACTTTCTGAATTTAGTTCAGATTTATTCTTCTTCAATTATGTGAACCGTTTTCCCTATTTCTGCTCTTTGATACTCCGACATACTGTTAGAAAGCCTGAATAGTTAGATTCTCGAGACTGTCCTCCAATGTTGAATCCAACTCTTGTATTCATTTGGAACATCTTTACTAAGCACTGGTTATGAGCCAGATTGTTCTCCATGATGGGACTCTGTGGCTCAGCAAAGCAAAGCTCCTAATTCTCATAGTATTCATGTGTCAGTGATGGGTAAATTATTAAAAAACAAACATGAGTAGCTTTATGTAAAAATAAACACCATGAAGAAATAAAGGGGTTGATATGACAGAGAATGACTGAAGAAAGGAGTTACTTGACACTGGTTGACAAAGAAAGGCCACTCTGGGAACACAGAATGTGGAGACGTGGTCCTCTCCCAACTTTCCTTGAAAAACACACATCCTGCTCAGTTTCCATGAGAGGTGGCTCATTTTCTCACTCCCAGGAGTTAGAAGTTGGCCTTCAATTTATATTTCCTTCTATTGTCTCTTCATAATTATTTCTCATTCTTTTAATCCAATAATTCTGGTTCTTTATGAAGCCCATATGATTTAACTCTTTTTTTTCCCATTTGGGATATCATTTTTTACACAGCTCCACAGCATTTCCCCTAAATTCTTTGACATTTTCATTTCTGAAATTACAGATTCCCTATTAGGTACTCCATCATTCCGCTCCCACTTTGATGGGTACAACATTCAAAAAGATGAAGTAAACAACAAACCGTCTGTCTCTATGGATGTGCCTCTACTCTAATGGCATTCAGTTCGACTCTAGTTGGGCAGCCCATTTGCCCAACCACATCTGAACTTCACTGATACTCTGACAGTAGCCTTGAACTTCTGCTCTTGATGTACAAACTCCCATCAGTCCACTTCACAGGAACCCCCACTCTTCATTCAGATCTAGAGTCATTCATCTCCAAACCTACTTTACTCTTCTCATACACCCGTGTGCTGACTCTGTGGGCAGATCCAAGTTCAAACTCCACACCTAGAGCTATAGGGCATCAGGGAAAGTTACTTCACTTGAAGCTAAACATGTAGCTGTTATTCCCTTTCTATCTACACTGTTTCCCCCACCCCTTGTATTTCTTTAAATATGACCATCTATACTGAAAACATATTGCAGATCATTATCACTGGGTAAAAATACTGAATTTATTTTTCTCTAATTTACCCATTACTGGATTTGATGAGAACATTCCCATAACTATATTGATAGCTTGTAGTTCATATTGATGTTATCATGTCTCACAATTGTCATTCATCAAATCTTCTCCTCATTGCTAATTAGTTACCTGCCCCACTTATTAGAGTCCCTTCTTCTCTTTTAATAACCACACACAAAAAAATCCCCAAATGCCCTCATTCAGTCTCAATAAAGATCTAATATTCCATTTTACTAATGTACCAGGATGTTAAATTCAGCTCTTCCTGTTATCTTGAATTTTCTCCATAGGTCCTTGGCTGAAAATAATGTTGTAGTTGCCAAATCCTCCCCCACTGTAAAGAGAGATGCAAAACTAGCTACAAAGGACTTGCAAAGGAACGGCTCACAGCTAATTCTGCTATGTAAGCCCACCGCTAATTTGTGAACACATAAGAGATAAAGGTTTCAAAGGCCATGGGGAAACTTTACTGGGAAAAATAGTTGAAATATTGTGTTATCCTCTCCTTATTTCTCATCTTATAAAAATAAAAACTTTTCCAGAAGGATCCCCAAAGTTACCTTAGTAGCTGTTCTCTGACTTAGGGAATCTGAAGTTTGGCATGATTCTTGCTGGGAAAAGTTCAAAGGCGAACCTGGAGTCTGTGGTGACCTGCTTTTCAAATGAGAGGAGTAAAGAAGAGGCTGCATCTGGAATAAACTGTTCCTCCATACCTTGGGGAGAAGACAGACTTTTCCTGAGGTATTACACAATTCTCAGTGTAAAGCATTAGCTTGGGAACACTTTAGAACTGCATGGTGGGATGAGGTGACCCAGCAGGACATGGGCCACCAGAAGATCAGAGGAGAAGGGCAGAACTGAGAGCAATTGGCCAGGCTCTTATCCTTTCTCATACTGTAGAAGCTGTGATCAGTGCTGGTCAGAGAAAGAACCTTTGAGAAGCTCAACCAGAGATTTTCAAGAGACACAAAGTCCCAATTGCATATCTATCTCAACAGGACAATGGCAGTAGATGAAAACTATTCCAGTCCCATCCATGAGGCAACATTTTTCTTGGTCTACTCTCTACCTAATAATATTCTTAAAGAGTAAAAAATTTTAGGGAGTGTGAGATGAAGTGAATAAAGGAAAGAGAAAAATGAATTCATACATCCTTCCCTCACTGCAAGTTCATAAACCTTAAGTAAGCCGAGCTGAGGGAGGAGAGACAATCCTAAAAGGAACTGCATTTGAGATTAAATATTGGTTGAGAATATTCAATTACTAAAATAAATCTGATCTCAGGAAGTAAAGAGACCAAAAAAAAAAAAAAAAAGACTATGGCACTTGGCTGGGATTTTATCTAAATGAGGAAAGAATAAAGCTAGGCATCCAGTTTAAGGAGCAGCAAGAGAAAGTGGAAAGTTAAGACCCTGTGAGGACCATTCAGAAAAATGGTTAACACTAAGAACAACATAGAACTTTTCAACATCTCTCTCATTTGCCTTAAAATTTTATATTTATTCACTTGTCCTGTCCTATGTTCTCATAACTCACAAGCAAAATCCCCTCTCCAGGAAGATAATGATTTTCACCTATATCCTCCTCTTGGTTCTCATTCATCCATTGATTGATTTTTCTTTTGAAATTGATCCTCTCCTTTTCATGACATTGCACTTCTTTTATTATCTATTGTGATAGTTTCTTAGTTTTCTTTGCACTTTTTGTTCTTGTTCTTGTTTTGCACATTTTTGATGCTTTTCTATATTTTCTCTGATTTCTCTCAATGGGTATATAAGGCTTCATATAGTACCACTTTTCTGATAACTTCCATATTTACATTTCAGCCTTAGGGTTTTGCCTTAGTTTAAGATCAAGGGTTTCAAAGGTCTGTGAGACAACACCATATCCAGAGGACTTTGCTCCCACTTTGTGTATCTTTAATTATATCCTATACATCTTTTAAGAGCAGCTCAAATGTCCTACAATGTGAATTCTTCCCTGAGAGCAAAGAACACACTTCTTTGTACATTCCTTATAATGTACAAAACAACAGTTTTTCTTTGATTCTACCATGTAGTAGCTCTCTAAAGGTTGCCAGGATCTTAATAATTTTGTGCCTTCCAGTGTACCTAGTACAATATTTTTATAGGAACATACCTGTTCTTTGATAACTTGAACTGAAATAAAGATTCTAGATAGAAAAACTTAAGATGATACTTTTAAAGATAGTCTATTCAAATATTTAAATTTGAAAACTTGAATATACAACTAGAACATAGAAAAGTAGATACAGAACCTGTGGGAGGCCAATTGTTCCTTCTATATATTCTTATTTGTTTGCTTGAATACTAATTTTCAGAATATTTTTCATTTCCTCAAGGAAATTGGAAACTTGTTGAGACATTTTACCTACTCAGGAAACAAAGTAGAATAAAAAGGAAACTTGAGTCTCAATATCCAGGGTAGGAGAGTCATTCTAAAATCAGTCAAGGCGAGGAGGTAATAAGAATGACCTATACCTAAAATGCATAAATATATGTAAGATATATTTTTGTAACATAAAAATATACATAAATAATTTATATAATTATATAAAAGATATAGAAATATTACATACATACACATAAATGCCTGCATTTAGACACATATAGGATGTACTTGCTTAATGAGTTGGTGTTCATAGTTATGTTCCCTCACAAGTTATTTATTATAAAGAAAAAAATATACCTACACTCTTTCATATTGCAAAAATGAGCATGGTCAAACGCATATACTCTCCTGAGTTCTGATTCCTGATTCTCAGTTGCTTCCATGACAACCATGTCATTTCACTGCCAGAATATCTTATAAACAGTTAAGATGAATGGAAATATATGCATGCTCTCCTGCAATTAATTGTTAAGAAATAAAAGAGAGAGAAAACTGAAGTTTTTCATTTGATGAACTCCATTCTACATGGATAAAACGACTTTCCTAACTATTCCCTCACCCCATAGATCAAATCAGACACGGTGCTTATTCTTGCTTAGAAGCTGACCATAATCATTTTCTTCTACTTGTTTCACAAAAGGATTTTTTTTGCTTCCTCCAATAGAATATAAACATTCTTACCCCTAGCCTTGTAGTTCTGTTGCCTTGAGTTCTTCCTATGCTCCACTGTATTCATTTCCATGTATGTGATTACCTTTAATCTTTCCAAGCATTATTTTCAAGTTGATGAAAATGAGGAGCCTATCAGTTAAGCAATTAATTCACATGTAGTCAGAAAAGATGGGCTTCAGTAAGATAGAATGGCTGTGACTGTTCACTTACACTTTCTTACTTTATTCCTCTTAAGGAGTTGATCATATTGTTACCTACTGTGATGAATTCTATTACTATTCTCAATTCATTACCCTTCTCAGTATTCATGTCTTTTTCTATGTGTCTTTTTAGTACCTCAATTAATGGCAGAGTTTATTTTGTCACCCCATTAATTTGAGCTTACCATAAATAATCTTTTTCCAATGGGATATAGAAAAAATGGCAGTGCATGCAAACCTTAGTCTTAAAGGGTCATCAGAGGCTTGAGGCTTGTGCTTCAACCTCTTATGTATTTGCATCACTGTGAGAATAGCACAAAAATAGCATTCTCTGCCTATCATGTTAAATCAGGAAAGATGAGTCCTACTTGGAGCAGATCTTGGTATAACCTACTGTTTTATACCAGGCCCAGTAGAGAGCAGGTTCAGTCAGACCATACCTGCCTAGGCAACATAGATAAGAATAAGTTATTATATTGGACCACTGAGTTTTGGAGGGCTTTGTAAATTTTTAAAAATTTAACTATATTCACATTATAAATTTAATTATATGTATATATTATTGTATAAATAGACAACTGAGAACTTTATGATAATCCTTTGTATTCCTACCTAATTTCTTCTAATAGATCATATATTCCAGAGATGTACTGAAGCCTTGTAATATTCCTGAGCACTAATTAATAATAGCTAATACAATGTATTAGTTGGCACAGGGTATGAATGCTCAAATATTGTTGAATGAATACATGTGTATCTTCTTTTCTATATCTTTTCCAAAGAGAGCTAGTATGTAAGGCTTGGTGCTCTTACAATAAAAATGCCTAAATCTCAAGTAACCAAAGATTCTGTATGATAGAATAATTTACACTGTGTTATCTGCTCATGATACCTGTCTCTGGAGGATCCTGATGTGTTCTTACTTAAAATGATAATTTTTCAAGAAGTGAACTGTTTCAAAAACTACCATATCTCCTTAGAAAGTCAGTTTGGTGTTGTGGAAAGAACTCAGCTTTTGGTGCTATATGCTCAGTTTTGTTATTTATTTGGATTGCCAACCTGCGGCCAATCTCTGAACTTTTCTGAGCCAATTTTTTTTCAACTGTAAAGCAGGAATAATAATATTATTCCTCTTGTGATGCTTATGCAGATTAGGTTGACTGGCATAGAAAAAAATGAGGTATCTTTAATTAAAAACTACTATTTATTAAGGACACATTACATGTAATAGGTCTTTTACTCAAAACTAGTACAATATATCCATATCACATTTGTAACAATATTAGTTGGCATTACATAACACCTAATATTTACATGAACTTGACAAAAAGATGTGAATGTTATTTAGTCCATAAGAGTAAATGAGGCAATTTATCAAATATACCCCAAGATTCCTTAATACTCCTCCCTTCAATAGTTTGAGCATAAACTCCTTCCTCTTGAATATAGGTTATACTCAATGAGTTAGTTGTATTGAACAAAATATGGCAAAAGCAATGGGATGTCAATCCATTTTTGGCTATAAAGAGGCTGCAACTTGAATCCATATGGTATATGTCACTGTCAGAGTCTAGCTCTACCCACTGAGATCTTTTGTTCCAGGGGAAGTCTACTACCATGAGGAGCATCTCATGACAAGAACAGGCCTCCAACCAAGAGCCACTAAGAAAGGAAGTTTGCTAACTACTCTAAGACTGAACTTGGGAGTGGATTCTTCAGCCCACTCAAACCTTGAAGTGACTGTAACCTCAGCGAATAATGGACTGAAACTTCATAATTTCTAAGGAAGTTCTTTCAAGTACTGCCTTTGTTCTTCTTGCTGCTCACAGTAAGATGTATGGGAAGAAAAAAAGGCAATCTAAAGGGGAGACTTCTCAGCTTAAAGGAATTTGATGGTTTTGAAAATTCTCAGAACTTTTCCTAGAGAAAATAATTCTAAAATTAATCCAAAAGCATATACAGGCTACTGTCAGGAAATCTAGTCTAAAGATTATGTCAAGGGTGTGACTCTAAAATTATTTCATAATACCTCAGAAAGAGTTTGGGTGGGGCCTCAGGGATCCTTTCAGACAGAAAAAAAAGAAAGACCCATTAAAGATATCAATTTTGTGTCTTAAAGATCAACTCAACCTAACAGCAGGAGTGCTTGTAATCTTAATGACATTGTCCCTTCATATCTTTAGTGGAACCCTTAAATAGACAAGGTTTGAGGAAATTGGGTATGTGGCTATTGTCTAATAGAATAGTACCTAATAAGATATGCAGAAGACCAATAAGATGTACAGTAGACCAAGAAGGGTTTTAGAACAATAATGTATGTAGTGATGTTGGCAGCTTGAATTCAAAAGAACAGAGACAATACAAAATGAAAAATTCCTTGGGATCACAAAAATTCTATTGTCAGAATATAGGTTGAAGAAACTTCTTACCATTACACACACACATACATACACATACATGAATGTGTTTACATTATATTATATTATATTTTGAGGGCAGATAACACATGCCTTTAGATTCAGAGGTAGGGAGAAACTGAACTCAATAGGCTCTAACTGATGAGATTCTGGACTTCAGCTGAGGCTGCAGTGGGGTGAGAATGTGGTCACCTTGAGAGGGGTATATATTTTCAAATAAGATGAATGTAAATTGTGAATCTAAGGAAGACTTGATAGCTTAGTAAATATATCCACAAATTCTTTGCTACTGATTTCTTTAGGAAGTAGAGATGACCTCTGCTCTCTTTGGATGTGACCTTCATGGGCCTTGTTAGGAATCAATAGCTTGTCTTAGATAAATAATGTACAGCAAGAATGATGGTTCTCACTTCTAAAATTAGGTCATAAAAGGGTCTGGATTCTGTGTTGGGCACTTTTTTTCTGTTCTTGGGATGCCACTCTTCTCAGAGCATGCATTCTAGGGAAAGCCAGCTGAATGAAGATAGGCCCTTGATGAGGAATAGTGTCCTCAGCCAGCCTGGCACTGAAGCCTTCCAAAAGCCACATGAGTGGGCAGGAAGCAGGTCTTCCAGCCTCAGTAGAGTTCCCAGATGACTATAGCTGTGACTAATCAGAACTTGATGAGCGTACTCTGAACTATAATCACACAGTTAAACTACTTCAGATTCATGACCCTTAGGAACTACATAAGATAATATAGAGTCATTAAACTGTCACATATTGGTTCACATTGCCCTGCATCAATAGGTGTTATGGTTTCGATCTGGAGCATCCCTCCAAAAGCTTATGTGTTGAAAGCATGGTTCCCAATGTAGCAAAGTTTAGAGGTGGGGCTTTGAGGCAATGATTCAATTATGAGAGCTCTGACTCCATTAATCCATTGGATGGATTAATCCATGAATGGTTAAATGGACTATTGTATGGTGAGACTTAGATGAAGGAAGTATATCACTGCCCTTTAAGGATTTATCTTCACCCTGTCCCCCACTTCCTTCTCTCTCTGTTTCCCAGCTGCAGGCGCTGAGCAGCTTTCTACCACCATGCCTACCACCATGTTGTTCTGCCTTCTTATAGACCAGAATAATGAAAGGAGCTGGCCATGGATAGAATCTTCTGAAACCAGGAGAATAAATAAATCTTTCTAAGTTTTTGTCAGGTATTTTGATCACATCAACACAAACTAACACAATAGGTAACAGATATAAGGGAATTCTCAGAATACTATCCAAATTCCTGTGTAGATAATTCTTATTATCTTCATTCTATAGGTAAGAAGGTTAAAATATTTTTTAAAAGTTAGGGGATTTTACTGAAGTATACAGCTAATAGGTGGTAAAATAAAGATTTGAGTTCAAATCTACATGTCTTAAGGGTAAAAAAAGTACATTTTATATAAATAAAAATAAAAATATAACAAAGCCACATCTTTTATAAAAATGATGTTTGGACTGGCACAGAAAGTCCAATAATGACATACAAAACTACCATCTGCTTTAGAAATAACAGAGGTGTTGGACAGGCAGAGGAATGTGTGAAAGATGCTTAAATCTCTATACCACAGGGGCCAGGACATCTGGTAAAGAAGAGGTGAGCCATTCCTTCCCCATTCCAGCTTTCCCAATTATGTTAATTGTAACAGAACGTGGCTTCCTGGCAATGCAGAGCTAGTGAGGCATTTGACACACTGTAGAATTTAAGTTCAAAAGTAAAATTGTTTAATGAATGCACACCCTACTCCTTATTCATTATGCAAAGTCGGGTTGTAGAGTTTTTCAATATGTACTCTAATTCCCTTTAAGAAACGTGATTCCACATTCTTCATATTAGTGCAGGGGGAAAAAAAAGATAGTCTGCTAGTACAGGCTTTGGGGTCAGTTAGAAATTCTGTGCTCTGTTTTTAAAAGGAAGATATAATCCTTTTTTCTCAGCCATTGTGTTTTATTATGTTGAGGGTTGATGGCTATAAAACACAGCACCTCCCCTTCAACTTTTCCATATAACTTGATTAGACAGGAATAATCTCTTATGCTTTCATGCACAAATTTAGGAGTGACCCAGAACAAACGAGTTTCCTTCATCACCATAGCAACCAGGACTATGGAAAAATGCCACTCACTGGGCTATGCAAGTCAGAATTCATTCCTTTGATGTTAATTAACAAATTGCTTTCAGAAAATCAATGAATGTCCCTACTCCCCTCTAAATGTTTGTGATATATTTTTTAGTACTTCCTAGAGTGATGTGGTGGAAGAATGATGAAAGAAGCTGAATGAAAGAGAACCCTACCTTCTCCCAGTTAGTTAGACACAGAGGTGACCAGGAATGGGAGGGTGAGATTGGAAGAGCAGAATTCATTTGGGCCTCTCGGGCACGGAGATTCAAACCCGGATGTATGTTTTCTTATTGTCTGAGTTTCTTCCTTTAGAAATTGATGGCTGCTTCCTTCCCAGAGGAAAAAAAAAATATTTACATATATAGGAAAACGAACCAAAAGGACCATCACCAAGCAAGGTTTTGGTAGAAACCTATATTTAGAAATGTCTATTCTAATCTGTTCTTGGGACTGTCAATTTTCTCTTGGGTGATTTAATGATTTTTTTTTCTTTGCCAAAAGTCCATAAAATATGCCCACCCTTTCAGTCAGACAGGAAGGATACACTCCAAGATGCAAACACAGGTAAATATACATGAGAGTCTTCACACTGATCTCAGTACTACATTTTTAACAATAGAAACATTATAAGCAACACTGTAGGATTAAAGCGATCTCAACGTACTTTCAGAGAAATTAAACAGGGTTTATAATGTTCAAGTGAGAGCAAAACAAAACAAAACAAAGAAGCAGGTGAAGGATCAGAGCTCGAGGATGATGCATTTAAAAACAATTTGAAGATTCCAAGTAAGTTTCAGAAACTTGGCAAAAGAATAAATAGACTTCCCTTAAAGAACTTTCTCTTTTCTGTATATGTCTTAAGGTTTGTTGCTGTTTATCTGTGTGGGGACAAAATTTCGTGAACAGAAATATACAAAGGTCTAGTTGTCAATAATAGGTGTGTATCTGTCTTCTTTACTAGATGACAAAAGTTTATTCAAAAAGATATATCACTGGTCCCAAAAAGTCTCTCTATTCTGTTCACTTGTAATGTGATGTGGGAGAACAATTCAAAGAAAGTATACTTTGAATTGGCTTAATTAAGTTATTGATAAAAGGATTAAAAACTGACATTTTCGAGCATACTGAGTCTTAGAGAAAAACTCATTATTAAAAACCTTTATCTATTTATAAGTAACAAAAATAATTTCTAGATAAAATGATGTGAGGGTCAGAAAAAAATGTATAAATGTGGTCAGAATATCTTTTCAGGTCCAGGATTAAAACAAGCAAACTTTTATCAAATAAAATTTATGAAGAGCAATCATTTTCATTATTTTTTGACTAGCAGAACAATTTTGCTCGAAGACATTCAGCAAGAAAAGTCAATATACAAAAGTAATTGAAACACAGTTTATCAACTGAAATGCTGGATGAGCCAACCCAAGCCCACCCACTTTTCAGTAAGAGCACTGTTCTGAACTCCACTGTGGTAGACAGTGCTTTGTCACAGTTCCTCCTGCCCTGCCACTGTCTTTTCTTGCCTTTCTCTCATCAAAGATCAGTGCTTGGTTAGGACAGCTAGGCTCTTGCAACAAGAAAATCATCCTATGCCATATTGTTCAAGGAAAGTAGCTACTTTGCAACTCAGTTTCCTTGGCTATACAATGACAAAATGAGAGATCAGACTATGTTTCTATAAGGCCCTAGTGATCTCACCTCTTGGTATTCATACTCTGTGAATTGCTCTCCCTTAGAGAGTGGGCTGGACCTTGTAATTTATTCCAAATAAATAGAACAAAAGAAAAATGTTCTTTTTTTTTCTTTTTTACTATCTTTCATGATTTATTCTTCACTTAAAAATACTGTTAGAATTTGATGCATACAATAAGCACGGGCTATATAACATATACATACACATGCAGATACACATATATATGCATTATCAGTAAGAAAAGTGATTGTATGGTATTTCTGAGACTACAGCAAGACGTAAACAGCTATCAAATCCAGAGAAAAGCTTGATAGTTTAAAGAAAAAAAATTATGCTGATTTGAAGTATTTAAACACCTCTTGGACACCCAGGTTTCCTCCTGGTTTCATTACTCTTCCTCTTTAGATGCCAGAATAGAGACATACCTGCCTTGGAACCCCTGCTCTACTTGTGACCTTTACAATATCTATTGCAGAAAAAGCAGACAGTCCATAGTATGGAAACCAGTGCTGCATCTTCTGGTGGGCAGTTGCATTTATCTTTGAACACAAATTCATTCTTTCCTTTCTAAAATCGAGCCCAGAGGGCATTTGAGGGCTAAAGTAAAGCTGCTCAGGACCTGTTTTGTCAGATTAACTAATTTTCTTAAGGAGAATCCCTTTTCACCCTCCTACCTGTGCAGTTTAAGCTCAGATCTGGGCCCACTTGCCATGAGGGATCTGGATCATTGTGAATTATTAGTTGGAATGAATTTTAAACCTGTGCTTTATTTTGTATAGAAATAATCTGATTGCTAAGAGGTCATATTTTATTTTATTCAGTAATAATTTGTGATTTACTATACCTTAATCCCAACCCCAAATGTTATAGATTCTTCGAAAAAAAATGCACATCTTTCTCCATCATCTTGAAGTAAAAGGATAGATATCAGAGATATTTATAAAATAAATGCTGCATAAAATAGTAGAACTGTTACATTTCATATTTCTTAGCCTCAATTACTACTTTATTGCCCTAAGAGGAATTTGATTATCATTTGGGAAATGAAATAACATTCTAATATAAAAAAGAGTAGAATATTCCCTCTTCTAGAATTTTTAGTATTGCCCTTAGGTGCAAAGAAAGCATGACTGTTTCCCTAAAATTTTTCTAAATACCAATCTTAGATGGAACAAATAGTTCTAACATACAAAACAACTCTAGTACACCAGATAGAAATTTTCTTAAAGATCATGTATGAAAATAATCAATGCCAATTTAATTACAAAACAGAACAAAAAAAATGTTTTCTTCCATGGGGTCCCAAACTGTGTCTCTGAACACGTCTTTGTGGGGTTATATGTTGCTCTCCCTGCACATTTAATATTAGTATTTATATTTAGCAAAGAAAGAAAGCCCCTGTGTGCAGCTGCAAGTGGTCATTCAAAGCTCGCTGTGTTGGTGCCATTGTGGTTGTACTGAGTGTGCAAGTATGGAGAACTTGAAGACAAAGTTAGGGTAGCCTGCTGATAGGCCTGCTCATGGGAAAAACTGAATGGTGGAAGAGAGTTATGAAGAGTCTTGACATTGTATGATGGTGTCAGGAGAAACAGACGTTCAAAATTAGCATGTGATTATGCTGACAATCAACCGGGGTAACCTAGCACCTATTTTTGATTAGAGATTAGATGGTGGAATTGGCTGACTCGAGATGAATTATGAAGTTGTGCCTGAGTGTCACCACAGATGAGCAAAGCTAACAAGAATTTTCCTTTTGCAGTATATTAGGAAGGCCTAATATTTCTGAAGCTGAAAAATAAACCCTAATTTACTACCTAGCGTTGTTTCTTTACCTTTGATAATCTGTTTTCTTATAGGAAGAAGCATTACATTTTCCAAGAGGAAACACTTAATGAAACAACACATCTTAATTCCACATATAAGATAGGATTTAGAAGATCACTACTTAATTCTCCTCACTTTGTTGGGGAGGGGTTTTCTCAAGATAATTCTTAAACGGTAAGCTGCAGTAATAGTTGTTTACAAGTTACTTATCTTACTCACATATGAAACCAAATATTAAAATGTGTCCTCAAACAGCAGTTCCCAGTGCCGGCTATACATTAGCCACCTGGGAAGGTTTTTCAAAAGAGGGATTCCTCAGACCAGATTGAGCAAGAAACTCCAGGGGTGGGAGCCAGAAATATTATTTCTAAAAGTTAAATATTGCATTAAAATACATATCTGCATATCTTGAGGGAAGAAAGGGAATTCAGAGTTTGTAGGTTTGCTTCTATCAGGGAAAAGGCAGCCCTCCATTTCTGCCACCCTAAACAGAGTGATAGGTTCTTCCCTAGGCCATGTCTCCATCCCATAATACCAACCTCTCTGTCCTATCTTCACTGTCTGGGCATTATGATGTTCCTGAGCTGACCTCCTTCTGAACACTGGAAATACTGGTGCTGCTGGGCATTTGAGCAAGATGTGATCTGGGAGAATAAGCCTTTGCAGGATTTTTCTCCCTTAGAAATTTCCTTTCTCCTCTGCCATTACCTTAGAGGAAGGGCTGTTAACAAAGGGGACTGGAACCTGTTTACCAAGCTTATATAAGAACCTTCTGTTACTTGCATCAACTTAGCTTTCTCTGAGTGCTCTTAGATGAGCACAGTGGCCTGAAGAAAAGACAAAACAAAAGATTCTCGTGAGGGGCTTTCAGCCAACATGCTTGTTGAGAGCAATTCTCTTTATGTACCTTTTACATCAGATTTTGCTGCAGAACATCTTTTTCAAAGATGTGTGTGCAGCCACTGCCTCAGAAGACAGAGATCCTGTCCCCCTCTGGGGTACAGAGCAGATTTATTTCCTGATCAGGATAATAAAGGTAATATCTCCCTCCAGGCAAACTTGGGGAGGGTTCAACTCCTTAACTCGGGGTTTTTCTAAGCCTCTGATCTCTCTGGTGTGATTCGAACCCACCATGTGTGCTGTATCCACTTAGGTTACTCCACATGGCCCGTGTGGGACCTGGGGCTGAGAAAAAGCAATGCAATGTGGGCCTTGTGCTCGCTACTGGATAGCAATGTTACTTTTTACTCAGGAATCTGGTGTGATGGAGCCCACCCAACAGGCACTGGCTGAATTACTAATATAAGGAGGTAAGTTACAATTCCGTTTTTGTTTTTAATTTATTTTATTTTTATGTAGTTCTGAGTATTGAATCCAGCTCCTCACATGTACTAAACAAGTGCTCTACCGCTGTGCCACAACTCTGGCCCCAAACCTTACAATTCTTGAGAATGCTTCTCAAGTTTCTGTACACTATGTCACTGAGTCTCAGTTCTTCCACCTATTTGTGTGTGTGTGTGTGTGTGTGTGTGTGTGTGTGTGAGAGAGAGAGAGAGAGAGAGAGAGAGAGAGAGAGAGAGAGAGGGGAAGCAGGGGGAGAAAGAGAGAGGAGATATGAGGAATTGAACCAAGGAGTGCTCTATCACTTGATTACACTGTGCTCAAACCTTTTCACTTTTACTTTGAATCAGGGTTTCACAAAGTTGCATACACTGGACTCAAACTTGTAATCCTCCTAGTTCAGCCTCCCAAGCTACTGAGATTACAGTGTCACTTACTTGTTATGGGACTTAGGACATCACACACTAACTTGGTCTTCGCTAACAATGAGACTGACTAGTTATCTCACTTCCTCACTATGGAAACTTGGCAGGAACAATAGCAATAAACAACAATAATAGTAACCATAATTATATTGGTAACAATACAGCTAATATTTGTTAATGACATGCTAGACTTTGTGTGAACCATGTATACAATGTAGCTCCTTCAGTTACAATTACCACATAAAACAGGAATACCAACTGCTATCACAATTCCATCTTTCAGTAAGATTATGAAGATCAAAATGGTACCATTGATAGTAGAGCACATTTGGAGGTACAAACCTAAATCCTGAAGGAAATCAACTTTCTTCCCTTTCCTTACCTGGATCTCATGTTACAATGAAGAGATGTCTATGCTATGCATCTCTGCCTTTGCCCATGTTGTTCATCTAGAAACCCTTTCCTTTCTTCTTGCATAGACATCTCTTCATTGTTCATGACTTAGCTCCAAGGAGCACTGATAGGAGAGGAGATGTTTCCCTGTGTAAACACATTTGCTTCTTGACCTACAATAAGGTTTCTTTTGACTTCTTTGTGACTTCAATGTGGTTTCTCTTGCACCTTCCCAAATGACATTACTCTCCCATCTGGGGCACAGTATTCTTGCACTGTCTCACACATGAGCTTTTGGGGAACACCTCCTATCTAGACCATAACACTTATGTTTCAATCAGAGTGGAAGCCAAAGTGAAGAAAGAAGTTAAAAAAAAACAAAAAACAAACAAACACTATGTTTGAAACATTCACCCTCCTCCTTCTCCCTATCTTCTCAACAATACTCCTACAGAGCTCTTTGGACTCTCATTTTCCTGCTTACTTGTCTATATTCTCTTGCTGTTTGGGCGCAGCCTATTGGTACCCATATTCTTGCTAACTAGTTGTATCTGGTAAATAGTACATAGCATTATACATTCAGTATTATGTAATGAGCATGTACTAGGTGCTCAATAAATGAAAGAACAAGCTTAAATTGGAGAAATTCTCTTCATCACTGTCTTCGTTTGTCATTTTAGCACTAGCATAAACACATCTACCTCATTATAAGGTATAATATTGATAGGTATAGAACAAGGTTATCCCATTTCATAATGGGACTCAGTGTTTTCCATGTGCCACTTCCACAAATCAAAGTAATTAACCAGTATGCTGTTTCTGAATATCAGTTGCTGGCTTCCAAGCTATGCCAGAATATTTAAAAAAATAAGAACCAATTTTTCACCATTCATATTTCATTTTATGAAACCAAAAGATTTCTCAGTAATAAACAGAAGGCAAGGAAGAAATAATTTTTATCTCTATAAGAGCATCATTACCCAACAAACACGAAGAGATAGAAGGGCACACCTCAGGGTGCTCCTGACACTTTATGTTGGCTGGGTATCTGCTCTCTGGTTTCTTCCTTCTAAGACTGCTGTTACACCCTTCTACATGTTACTGTAAATATAAAATTGAGCTCTCATGCTCAGAGCTTAACAGTGAGCAGTTGTCCTTGAACCTGGATGAGTAAACCTGAGCCGTATTCCAAAAATATACTTTGACATTAGAAGTCTCAAGTTTTAGCTACCCTGTACTGAGTGTTGCTAAGTGCTGGGTATTTTATGAATAACATCCCATTTAATTCAAACAACCGACAAGTGAGGAAGGGAATATCTCCATTTTACACACAGGAAACCGAGTTTTGCTAACTTCACCAAATTAATTTAGTCAGTAAAAGTGTCAGGATTAAAATACATGTTTCTTTCTAATCTCCAAAGCCAAGCACTTTTATGTCTCCCAGGTTTGTGTCCTAAGAGTGAGTATTGCCATATCTAGTTTTGGGCAATTCCAAGATGGTAAATGCCTTGAACTGATTAGATAAGAAACTGCCTCCAAATTCAACATCAGTGACTTGTTCTATGTTTTGCTATACTCTGGGTTGGGGATATCCGCCAGAATCTTGGTAGCAAAAGTTTTGTGTCCAGCTTGGTGCTTTTAGAAGGTGATGGAACTCTCTAAGAGGTGGGGCTAATGGGAGGGTTTTGAGTCAATAAAGGCCCTCCAAGAGGAGTCTGCGACACAAGACTCTCTTGTCTCTCTTTCACTCTTTCACTGTGAGGGGAATGGGCTTCCTCTACCACATGCCCTGTGTCATGATGTGCTCCCTCCCCACAGGCTCAAAGGGAATGGGGTCCAGTGACCAGGGAGCGAAAGCTCTGAAACTGTGAGGTAAAATAAATAGTTCTTCCTTATTGGATAGCTCAGATATTTTGTCACAGTGATGGATATCTGTATAACACAATAAACCACAGAAGGGACATTATGTAAAATAGTAATTAAGTGTAAGTTTCTGGGATCTCAATGCCCTGGAACAGATGGACTTAACAGCAAATAACTTCATCTCAAGAAATCAGAATTGTTTCAGCCATTCAAATCAGAAAAATAACAGTATGCCCCATCTAGGTTTTATGTGACTATTACAGACAAGGAAGGGTTCATAAAAATTATTGACTCTGGTATTTAATTAATAGGACCTAGAAACCAAACTTCAGGGTTTTTTGTTTGTTTGCTTTTGCTTTTTTGGGGGGAGAGGTACCAGGGATTGCACTCGGGGTCACTCAACCACTGAGCCCCATTCCAGCCCTATTTTGTATTTAGAGAATAAATAACTCAGTTGCTTAGCACCTTGCTTTTGCTGAGGCTGGCTTTGAACTGTGATCCTCCTGGCTCAGCCTCTGGAGCAGCTGGGATATTCCAGGTTTTAATGAAGAATTATTTTGTATTTCTAGTAGTCTCCTCATCAACACTGCTATTAATTTATGGTTTTCAGAATATCTCTTCCAGTCAGAATTTGGTAGGCTGAAGATTTTTTTTTTTTAAAGCAAGGAATGTATGAAAATAAATGTAGGTGGACATTTCCCTCAAACTTCACCTACTGTCCTGAACCCTATGTGGAGGTACAGAGACATTGTGACATCCCAGCTCCTGACTTTCCCAACAGTGATCCTGAAATAATCCTCTGTATTCTAGAGACTGTAACTTAGTTCTAGCATTGCAATTTGGAGAACGAACAGCTGCTAATCGTGTTGATCAGATGATGTCGATGGTTGGAAGACGCCTATAGAAAGGGAGAAAAATCTTTCTTTTTTAAGGGCTCAGGAAAAAAAAATATCATGACACATGGAGACTAGCACACTTGTTATTCCACCAGATTTCTTCACACCTGCATGCATATAACACATCATTTTAAAAATTCACTAACAACATTTGAAATTGAATTCATTTTAACTTGGAAAAAAAATACCAAGAAAACTGCTAGTTACCAGTGGCCATAAAGGAAGACTCTTCCATACAAGGAACAATTTTTGGAGTTCTGTGAAAAGCTAATTTTGTTCTTCTTCTTCTTTTATTTATATTGCAGATATTTTACAAGTTCCATAAGACTCCATCCCACACAAGACAGTGAATCTAGGCGGCAGAGAAGACTGAATTTCCTCAGCATTTCACAGTTACCGAAACACCTGTGCTAAATAGCTCTCTGTGTATCAGCTGTGAAAACTCACTGTTCAATAGCCCTCCAAATCTCTCATTTATTCCCCATGGTGGGGGATCCTGGGGGCCTCACAATGGGTTATTATTAAATGCTTGGAAGGGTAGTGACTCAAGAGCTTCATAATGAATTTTAAAAATAAAAGAAAAACAACAACAACAAAAAAGGACCAGCAAATTTCACCTACACTCCTTATAGGCATTCCCTTCTACCTCTTCTGAGACACAGCCTTATCTGGAAATTAATTAAGCAGAAAGTAGATGGGCACAAATACCATAACATTCTGAAGCTTAATTAGCAAATGCTTTTTAACTTCACAACAGGTCTTAGCCTTGTTGGTTACTTTGTTTCTTAAAAGAGGAGAAAGCCAAGCGGTATTATTCTTTGCTGCTTTTCAGAGAAGAAACAAGTGTGGAAATTTAAAAATAGATCAAGGGATGCTCAGAGGGCAGCTCCCTAGCAACCCGGGCTGCAGGGCTGGGATGGTAACATGAGTGGTCTGTGTTCTGCCAGGTATATTGGCAGACCACTCCCCCGACAGCAAAGACCAGGAGGGAAGGAAGACAGGAACAGATGAAGCCAGGGAGGGGAAACTCAGGTGCCAGGTCCACAGACACTCCTNTTTTTTGGTGTGAGGAGGGGCTTGCTTGTCCAAAACGCCTTTTGAAGGAAAATGCCAAGAAAATTGCTTTTATTGAAAATGCTTTTCCTTTCCCCTGTTTTGGCTCACCCTTCCTCCCTTCATGGACAGCGGTCTCAAATGGCCAGCCTTTCACTACCACTTGCAGAGAGAAATCTTTTTCTTTCCTTTGCACAATTAAGAAATCATGAAAAATGCAATGATACAAAAGGAAAAGGAAAAAATAAAGTGAACTTTCATGTTTCTATTACTCAGGATCAGGAATAAAATGACAATTCCTCCTGAAGGGCATGTTTTCATCCCGCTCCCCCCACCCCCCCCCAGCCACTTCCTTTTCCGTAGGCTTCAAAGTAACCATTACCCTGAGTTATGTGCATACTATTCCCAAGCTTCTCTTTATACCTTCACCATAGATGCATGTATCTCTAAATACTATACTGTTTACATGTTTCTGCAATTTCTACAAGTGTTATACTGTGAAACTTGCCTTTTTAAATTCCATAATCTGCTTTTTTAAAAACAAAAACTCAAAATTGCATTTTTGAGATGTTAGTACATTGTTAGTCCATGTTAGTACATTAGTTTTCATTTTGTATTCTCTCGACTTGAAGAAATAGAACACAATTTAATTATACACTCTTTTCAACTAAGTCCCAGTTTCCATTTTTGGTACAATTATAAGCAAAGCTTGATTTATCATTCTTATTCATGTAATAGACAAATTCTTATCTGTTTGAGACAAATATGTCCTACATATACGTTCTCACCTCCTCACATATTTGAAAACAACCTATGAAGTTACCACTTTAAAAAAATGTTAAAATTTATTGTACTCTTTTTAGGCACTGCCACTATGATCTATGTTTTACATAATGTATTTCTCATTGTCAGAGTCAGAAGATTAGGTACATTCTAGTAATAATTCTCAATGTGATAATCTGAAGATTAGATTAAAATAGGCAATTTTATTTTCATTGTATAGAAAGGAAACTGGGATTCAGAGAATTTAATTCCTTTGTAACTCAAGAGCAGTGTTGACCTTCAAATTCAGATTTGGCTATCCCCAAAAGCTGTGTTTTGTACCACCACCGTCTACTGAGCCCAATGGACAGGAAACACTCCACAGGCCTCCCACCTTTTAAAATTGAGCACTCTTCCTGAAAGAAATTTGTTGAACCTGAGCCCAACAAATTTGTATTTAAATACACATTTTTAAATACTTAACACTATGGAGATTAATTCACATGAATTAATTTTTTTGAAAGTAAAACAAATTTAAAAGGATGAGGTAAACACGAAATGTGATTTTCTTTTATTCAGCTCATTAATGGTGTAAAACACCATGCTCTAAGACATATTATCCATAGCTATTATTTCCTGTTTTGCTATTTATTTTTCTGAAAAGTAGTACAAGTGGCCAAAGGGAGCTTTTATTGCTTTTGAGGTTGATTAGAAGTTTAAGAATGAGGAGATGATGATATTCAGATACAAGAAGAACAAAGGCACCTATGGTGGAATAATTCATTCAGTACTTATTCTGTGTCTTGTTTCTTCAGGGTAAAGAATGTCATCATCATAATAATCATCATCATTAATATATATTTTTAGTGGAGGTAAAATCATTAAATACTACTTGGTGTTACTACTTGGTGCTTCACAATCTAGTTACAAGTTGAATTTTCTGCTTTTCTTTTTGTTTAACAGGTGTTCTTAATCATTATCATTGACAAAAAGGAAATCTAACAAATTATTGACCGTGCTTACTAGATCAAAATATTTAGTTTTCAATATCATCCACTAATTATGTAAAGGTATTTTTTTTGCCTAACTGAACCTCATAAATTTCTGTCATTGAGCTATTTTTTAAAGATTATTATTACTAGTTTATATTATTACATTTGTAAAAAGTTAATCCAAAACTTTATTTACAACTATTATTTGGAAAATTTTAAGAGAGGTTTGAAAGCACCATTTGAAAACTTAAGGGTTCAGGCATGAGTTTTGTTTTTTTAAAACATGATAAACACTGTTTTCAGAAACAGAACTGCCCAGTGATATATACTTTTCCAAACATCATATTTCAAAATGTGTTCACTGAGCAAGAGGTTTTAAAAAATACGTACTTACTTCACACTCATTGTGAAAATAACACTTTTATTTCAGGGACAATATTTCAGTATGACTTTTTGTATTTTTGAAATTGTGTATCTTCCAGATAACACACACATAACATTGTTGAACACAAGAACTCGTCTAAGAATTTTGTCAAGAGAAAAATCTAATAATCTCTAAGAGGAACAAAAAATCTTTATAATCAATTCTCATTTCATTATATATTATAGGAAGTCTCCTCTGTATTTTAATACTCTTGCTTTTGTAAAGTTAGCTATATTGCTGGTAATGTGTATAAGTGCATGTATTTCTTATTTGCTTCTGAATGACATGTTGAATGAAATGTGCATCTGATGTCTCTTCCATACCTTCACACTGGAATCGTTCCCTCTTCCATTCACAAAACTCCATCATCTATAATTCCATTTACCAGAAAAATCCCATTTGCTTTCAAAGAATGTAGTTTGTAGTGAAGAAACTATATAGCAGTGAAAATATAATTTATTGGAAACATCTTTCCTTTAGTGAATAAAAATATAAAAATTCTTTCTGAATACATTATTCAGTTTAGAAAATACCAGAAGTTGGAACAGATTATTATACCTGCATAATTATTAAACTGCACAGATAATTTCATATGTCATAATTCACAAAGATAGTTGTTTTTTCAAATTTTTGTCTATGTTTTCTATGTATCATTTTATACTATTAATTGACAAATGTATTCTTTCTTATTTTAGCTATTCTTGGAATAGCAGGAAGAATTTTTTTTTATTTCTTACTATTACAAAAACCTCAAAATAACATTTTAATTTAATTGTTAAGTGTAATAAATTTGTAAGGTGCTGAATGAGCATGGTAAACCTTACAATATCGCTGAAACAACTCTGGGGTTTGCCTTCAAGTTCTGCATGGTTAATTTTTAAATGTCTCACTAATTCTGATGGCTTAATTCTACCAACATTAGCTGATATCTCAAGGCACAAAACATACTTTATGCAAAGATGATCCTTGACAATGGTAAATATAAATCTTTATATCAGATGTTCTTTGCAAATTAGGTTTGTGAGCATGGATTTTCCCATCAGCCAAATCTGATGACATAATTGTGTGTGTGTTTTTTTATCTGGTGTTTAATTTTTGAGGATTTTATCTGAACACTAGAAGTTTTAGTTCAATTTTCAATTATTGATTTGTGCTTCATTATTAGTATACTTTCATCTTCAATCTGCAGGGGTTTCTTTTGCTTTTTTTGAGGTGAATTTTGAGAGAGAGAGAGAGAGAGAGAGAGAATTTTTAATATTTATTTTTTTAGTTATCAGCGGACACAACATCTTTGTTTGTATGTGGTGCTGAGGATCGAACCTGGGCTGCACTCATGCCAGGCAAGCACGCTACTGCTTGAGCCATATCCCTAGCCCCCTTTCTTTTGCTTTTTTAAGAATCTATGAAGCCTATTTGCCCATTTTTAAAAATTTAAGTAAAACTTGATAATATATTCTCAAATTCATTTGACCAACATATGCAATTGTAATATACCTCAATATGCTAAATGTAGACATCAGAGTATAGAACTTTGCTAACTCATGTTCATGTGGATTTCTCATCCTTCTCCAAAGAAAGCTCAACTCAATCTCCACATAAAATGTGAGTGAATTCTATACTCTATATTTATATAAATAGTAAATTTATCTTCTAGTACTTTTTACCAGTAATTTCGGGTATTTGAGGCTGTCTTTACATATTGATGATATGAAATTCTATACCTAGTTTAAGGGGCTCAAAACCAGGATGAAGGTCATGCTCACATTCAACAAATGCTTAATTAGTATTCACCACAGAACAGTCATAATGCTACTCATTAGGAAAATTATGAGGCATTAAAAAAAGGGATCCATTTTCATGGAATTGAACAAGTTTGTGGTGAAAAGAATAAATAATAAATCAAACATCAGCATACATATGTTGCTCAGGCCAGTGTCTTAGAGCATTTCTTTCTTCTGCTTATATTATTTTATTTTTAAATGTTTTCATAACTTCACATATTATTGCTAAAGATTTTTTTGGATTATTACTACTATTATCATTATTATTAATGCCCAGAAGCACAGGCAACAAAAGCAAAATTGAGCAGTGGGGTTACATCAAAGTCAAATGCCCTATACAGCAACAGACAAAATCAACAGATCTAAGAAGCAACCTACAGATTGGGAGGAAACATTTGCAAATTACACATCTGACAGAAGGTTAATCTCCAGAATTTATAGGTAATGCAAATATCAGAAAAAAATCCACAGATAATCCAATTCAAAAAGGGGCTAAGCCTCTGAGTAGACATTCTTCAAAAGAAGACATACAAATAACAAATTACACACACACACACACACACACACACACACACACATATATATATATATATGACTAATTGTCAGGATTCAAAAATCACTAATAATCAGGAAAACAAAAATCACAACCACAAGGCAATATCACTTTTCCTCAGCAAAAAAAAAAAGACAGTGAAGTGTGAGGAGAACTCTAACACATTGTTGGTGGAAGTGCATATTCAAACAGAAGTTCGGGGAAACATTATGGATGTTCCTCAAAAAATGAAAAAAAAAACAGAGCTATCATATTATCCAGCAATTCTGTTATGTGGTACATGCCCAAAAGAAATGAAATCATTCTATCAAGAGGCACTTGCACTCCATGTTTTTTATAGCACTATTCACAATAGCCAGGATGTGAAATCCATGCACATGCCCATGAGTACAGTAAGGCATAAAGAAAATGTAGTGCACGTATATAATGGACTATTATGCAGCCATGAACGGGATAAAATCCTGTCATTGGTAACAATGTGGATAGACCAGGTGGATATTATGTTAAATGAAAGAAGCCAGACACAGAAAGACAAATACCATATGACCTCTCTCACATGTGGAATCTAAAAAAAAAAAAGCTTATTTAATAGAAATTGAGAATAGAATAGTGGTTACCAGAGTCTAGAGAGAGTAGGGAGCAGAAAGAAGAGGCTGGCCAATGAGTAAAGTTTTAAAATTACATAAGAGGAAGTAAGTTTTATTGTTCTAGGGCATAGTTGGTGAATACAGCCAAAAATAATGGATTGTATGTCTCAAATTAGCTGTGAGAGGGGTTTTGAATGTACTCACCATAAAGAAATGATAAAAGTTTAAGGTGATAGATATTCTAATTACCCTGATTTATTCACTAGCTAATATATAGATGAATCATAATGTCTCTTGTAAGTATGTACAATTATTATGCATTAATAAAAACATTTAAAAATTCACATATATTTATTGTGACTCGTATTTGCTATGGCTAGAAAGTGTCCATTCCAAATTTCATGTGGAGAAACTTAATGGCCAATGTCCTATTAGCAGGTAAGGCCCACACATATTTGTTTGGTCACAGGCATCTCCCTTGTATATGAGCTTAGGTGCCCCATAGAGGGGCTTGGCAGAGGGAGTTCATTCCTTTATGTCTCTCTGCCTTCTGCAGAGTGAGAACACAGATTTCCTCTCTTCTGCCAAGCAAATCCTTCAAGGTACCATGTTGGAAGCAGACCACAGGCCTTACTAGAAGCTGGAGCCTTAATCTTAGACTCAAGTACAATTTTTAAAAAAAAGCATAATTATTTCTTTTTGTAAATTATCCAATCTGTGATATTTCGTTATGACAGCACAAAATACACAGTACCATAATGGAAAATGAACATAGGTAGAAGAGGAGATATAACCTGGATGGCACAGTTTACAAGGCTGATCAGAAGAGATTTCAAGATAAGATGGTAGCCCAGTTAAGAGTGAGAAGAACAGGACTCCAACAATAGCTAAGGATTGAACTTTTGGGGTAGTAAGGCATTAGAACAAGGGAACATTCAGGAGACCAGGGCAGAATTCAGTGAGGACAGAAAGGGTCACTGCTGTTAAGGCAGCCCAGACCCTCCTGTGGCTCGATGGAAAGGAGGGTGAGATCTGGGTGCCATGTAACTGATACAAGTCCTCTTTTAGGAGCCCTAGAGGACAAGCCTGCAAATATCTAAATCCCATTCCATAGCTTTGGTGCGGGACAAAGGAAGTCTCATAGGTTGTAAAAGTGGACAGAGATGAAAAGAAAACATAAAAAGTTAAAGTCAAAGGTTAAGAGCCATAGCTATTTCCTATTTATTCACAAGAGGCTGGTTAAGTCACTGGCCTTGATGTTAGACATATGTGGATTTACAACCCAGCTCAGACACCGACCTCCTGAACACCCTGAGAAATGCCCTTCACCTCTCTGACACTCAGTTGGTGCATCTTTAAGCTATGAATAAAAGCAGTAACACCCCACAAAGGTTACGTGGCAACTGTGTGACGAGTGAATGTACGTACAGTACTTAGCCTGGCACTTAACAGGGACTTGGTGAACTTTAGTAGTTGGTATTATTATTTTCACAAATAACAAAGTGCATTTTTCATCACTTGGAAACCTGAGTGATTGCAAACCTCTAAGTGAAGATACCCCTTCTTTGAGTATTAATCTGATTTTTGCAGGTAAGAAGACAGCGTCTCATATACTGAGTCAACCTCTTTGGAAGTAGATGCTATCTCTGAAGAAAAAGTACACAGTGATTGGGGTAAACACACATACACACACACACATCCACATACACACAGATACGATTGAGTTTCTCAAAGAACTGTGCTCCTGAGCTATAGATATATTAATAAGTGGTTAATTGAATTTCTCTTTCATATAGTGATGCTGCATACCCTTGATCTTCTCTGGATTTATAAATGACTTGCTAATAACCATGTGTTTCAAGGACAATAAAAAGGCACGGGATTGCAGAAGCCTGGGATGGCCCTGACCCAGACTGTTTTTCCCGGCCAGCCACCCTGCCTAAAATTCTACCATATTCCAGCTTTTCCATTTTTCACCACCTATGAGAGATGTAATAGAGTTTTCAGCTAAAACTTTAATAAGAGATCACTTATCATGCTGTTGGCTTGCAAAAAGACAACATGACCTTATAAAATTGGGAAAGAAAAGCAGAGAGACACCACAAAAGGCAAGTTAAGTTCCAGAGGAACATATTTTTAATCGTGCCCAATGTTTCTGTTTGAGAAAAAAATAGAAAGACTGCCAGTAATACCTGATGTCCTGTACCCTTAAAATCTTTAGTATTAGTTTCTTCTTGAGAAGAAATCATACCTAAATCATATGTTTAAATGGACCATGGTTCCCAGAGATCCACAGGCATTGTGCATTCCCTGGGATAGAACAGTTTCATTTTTTAATTAGATATGCATTTCTGTAGATCACTTCCAATGATAAAGAGGTGTTTTAAACATTTGTTTAAAAGTAATATTGGTCAGTTTAGCACAGAAATAATGAGTCATGATCACATAGTACAGTGCACTCTTCAAAGTCCTTACTACTCAGCTATGAAATTTCACTGAAGACACATTGCAAGATTAAAGAAGAGACAGACTAACTGTTGAGAGCTAAAGCCGGTGCCTCAACACCCAGCATTCAAAATGACATTAATTTCTAAAATCCACCAATGCACAGTTGTAGCCTTTCTCATTGGTAGGAATGGTAAAGGTGAATTAGTGGCACTAACATTGTACAGTTCAGGAACTGAGTTAAGTATTCCAAAAGCTCTATAGAGACCTGACTCTATTGTTACTAATAATTTTTGATTAAGCAAACTGTCTGTCGCACCATATAAGATGCAGTAAGGAATTTCTACCCTGTCTCTCACACTGAAAACAGCTATACAACCTGGAAAGAGCATAAGCAGCAACTGTTTGAGAAACTCTAAAATGTAAGTAGTACCCTGGAAGCCGATTGGGGAAGAAGACAAGTGTTCAGACAACCAGTGGACTGGCTGTGAGGGCATCATTCTCATTTATTTTTATTATTTTTTCTTCTGGCTTCCCTCAAGCAGATCTCACTGTAATCTGAAACTCAAAAATGGGCCTTGAAAATAGAGACAACCCCTTCTCATTCTGGCCAAGGCATGAGAAAGGAATTCCCAACAGTCAGAGACTAGAATAGAGATCTCCATTTTTTTTTTCTTTCTCTACGTTTCCCATTTCTAATACTCTAGCCCCTGACCAAGGCTCCAGTGGCAGCAGTCATGATAGAAATGGAGCCAACAACCTTGAGGGAGGATCACCTTCCTGTCTTTTTCAGTGCTATTTTTCCACGAGGGTGGGGGAGCATCACTTCCCCTGCCTTTCTGTCCCCTGCAACTTGGTGCTACTTACAGTCATAGTGAGAGAAGTACACAGAACAGCAGGGGTGCCCAAGTCCCAGCATTCTGGATGGAGAACTAGAAAGGGGTCCTCCAAGGAATGGAAAGTTCTGGAAGATTGTGAGTGCTTTATAAGCTTCTGGACCCTACTCCTAACTGTGCATATGTGAATTAGATTCTAAAAAACGCGCTAATTAGATAGTTGAACAAATAGACGACTGCTCGTGTCCCAGGGTAGTCACCAAATAGTATACAGGTGAAACAGATCTGAATATCCCCACAAAGGGTTAAAGCACCGAAGTAGCAATGAAGGCAAGGTCCCTGGAGGGTTGACTGTAACTAGAAGCTTGAACCTAACTCACTCAAAGATATGTTTTTCATAGGACTTAATAAGATGCAAATGCCCAGTGCTTAATCCAGTATGTCAGATATAAAAGAACCAGGAAAGTCTCTACTTCTATAGCAAAAGATAATTAAGATGCCCAGACATGCTAGAATTAATTGATAAAGCACTTAAAGCATAAAAATGCTTCAAAAAGCAATTGCAAAAACACTGGAAACAAGTGGAAAAAAATAGAAAGTATCAAAGGGAAAGGATGAAACAAAGAAGAATTAATGGGAATAATGAATTGAAAAAATGTGCTAAATTTAATTCAAATCTGCCCAATGGCAGAATACAGTTGAAGAGTAAACAGTAAATTTTAAAATAGAACAATAGAAATTATCAATCTCAAACACAAAGAGAAAAAAGTTTGAAATAAGTGAGCAGTCTCTGTGGAAAAATAGCTGTACAGCTATGATGATCTCCAACAAAGATGGGAAATTTGGAGTATTAAAATTTTGGGAAATAATAATAGCTAAAAATTCCATTATTTGATGAAAGAATTCCAATAAACCCAGGCCCACAAATATCATATTTAACTGCCGAAAAGTAAAGACAAAGAAAAAAGGTTTTGAAAAATAATATGTTCCCTGTAGAAAAATAATGATTTGTAGGACTGCAGATTTCTTTTCAGAAACCATGAAGGCCAGAAGGAAGTTTAAACCTCTCTCACAGTAAGAGAATTTGATGTCTGGTGAACATATCCTTGAGAAAGGAAGAGCAAAATAGAACAAAAATAATTGAAACAAAAAAAATGAATTTGGATGAAGGAAAGCTGAATTAAGTCAGTGCCAAAAAATCTGCGCTGAAATTACACTAATACACTCAGAAGGGAAAACAACTTATTTTTTTATCACTTGCTGATTCTCTAACCCTGACTCCAAGCTGCTTTTCAACTGGTCTATAACAAAAGTGTATAAAGATTCATTAGGGCTTAGTAAACACTAGTCTGATTTGTTTTGGTGACAAAGAGTATTTTCCTTAAGTGTGACTTTTATCTCACTTCATGACTGCAGCCCTTTCTTCCTATATGGAAAGTATAAAGTGAATGGCCTTTTCTTTTCCATATAGTATTCAGGTTAGGTCTTTTATTAAAAAAGCAACAGGCAACAAAAACTTAGAGGAGAGTCTCTGAGTAAGTACCCTCCAAAAGGACCTAAATATATTTTAGGAAATACAAGCAAAACAAGACCTTGGGGGAATGATTTTCTCTATATCAAAATTAAACCAGGTTTATCATAGTAGTTAAAAAAAAATAAAAGTTAGATTACCCCACTCCAATTCCTACCAGAGTCCCCATGTCCTGTCATCTCTCAGAGATCAGACAATCCAAAGAATCTACTTTAAGGTACACCAAAAGCAATCTTTTGCTGTGATAATGCAAGTTTCAAGGACTATCCATTTACTTGAGGGTCTTCAGCCATATTTTGGGTAGAGATGGAAAAAAAAAACTTGACTAAAGAGAGAGCTAGATTTATCTTCATAACATGTTAAAGTTTTAGATATCTTTCCAAAGTTTAACGTACACAAATTGGTCCTCTGCTAAACTAACATTTAACTGAAGTTCCCAAACAAAAGAACACTTCAGCCAAGAGTCTCCTTGATACATCCTCCTCTCTATTGGATAACTGTTTTTGTTTTTTTTTTAAACACGCTCAGTCTGAAAATATGCTATTTTTCTGGATTCACTTATAGTCTGCGTAAGAATTGCTTCTCCATCTGCTTTTATTCCGTGTTTTAGTGGGAAAAGGAAGAGCTGCCTAACTCAGTAGATCAATAGGTAGCAGGATACACCAATGTATTCATTACAATGCTGAAATCTTATTTCCTGTTAGTCGGTATGGCTCTCTTGTGCTTTCAGTTGGCTGTGAGCACATTTTATAGCTTATCTTCCTCTGAAATATTTTCCTCATTGAGGATTTTGCATTGATGGAGATAGAAGGAAATGAGCATTTGTCCAAAAGCTCCAGAGCTGTAATGTCTGTTCTCAGCCCTACAAGAGGCTCATGGTCTCCTTGCATATTAACAACAGGCAAATGTCTTCTTGCATATTAAGTACTTGATCAGGACCCTTTGCTTCAACAAAGTCTTCTAGCTAGATGAGGCAATAAGAAATGAAAACCTGGGTAATATTGAGATTTTTATTGCTTTCTAGCAAAACTGAAGACTTGGCTCTTTTCTTCTAGAAAGGTTTATAATAATCAAGACCTTTCAGTGTGATGTAAAACTATGTATTATAATTCTGCTGATGGGAAGCTGCTTTCTGCTTTTCTGTACAAGCAGCATGAAAAAAAAATGGGCTGCCCTCTCAATGACTTTTCAGGGAGGGGACCCCAAAATAATGTTGGGTAGAGCCTAGGCCATTCTGAGCAGGAATCCAGGAGGTTGACAGCTAGTGCAGATCTGCTTATCATTTCCTGTAGTCATAATGTCTTTTTAACCCTATTCTCAGATCAAGTGGGAAACTGCAAACATATTAATGCCCTCCAGTCAAACACTTGCCAAGATAACAGATGGCCAATACCAATAAGCAACCTTGACCTTGCAAGCACCTGCCCTGTCAATTGGACTCGGGATCTCTTCTCTAGGGAAAACATTGTCTCCTTTGTGACACTGCATGCCCAACCATCCTTGCAGATTCCATAAAACACATAGTCCATGCAGCAAATATGAGCACAGAATTTTCTCTCATGTGAACTGAAATACTGGCATGCTACGTAAATTCCCTGAAGCCTTTAACTGCTTCCACATAAGGACTGGACAGAAAAGAGAACACTGCTGAGCATGAATCAACAGTTATATTCAACATCTGAAATAGAAAAGCTCTGTGTTAGGGCTGATATAACACTCGAGTGTCATACACCATGCAAGTAAGTGCCCATCTAAATCACAGGAAATAGCCATTGTCTATAGATTAAATGTATGTCATTAACCAATGTGCTCAGATGGATCCATTAGGTGTGAAAATCCTACAGATATTTCAAAGAGCATTTACCATTGTGTGGCAAAGGAGAGCACTCTTCCCAATGTTAAAACTCCACAAGCACAAATGCTGACATAAAGAAGATATCTAAATAGATGCATGGATGCTGACAGGCAGAGAGCCCGGCCATAAAGCCCTATTAAGAGGTCATTAGGGACCTGGGCGACTGTCTGCAATTGGAAGACATTCTTTCTGAGATGGCTGTACACTCGAATGCAGGAGGGTGTTCAATAGGCTAGGAGACAGCATCACAATCATTCACACACTTGCAAGCAAGAGGCCAGATTTCTAATGTCTGCTCTGGGGTTCACCCTGATATTACATCGTGGAAAGTAATTTAGCATAATGAGCAAGAATCTAGGCTCTTGATCTAAGATGAGCTTAAGCCCTGACATTGATTCTGAGTACTGCTATACCCTTGGTACATAATTATACCCTTTGCCTCAGTTTCTCTATCAGTTAAATGGGGTTATGGTAACACTTTTAGCAAGGTACTCTGATCATTTAATGCAATGCAGTACATTAAGCCTTTAGTACTATGCCTGGTACTAAGATTCATTAAATGTCAGTTAGTATTAATAAATGTTCATCATTACTATTAATAGTTTAGTATGCTTGGGAAAATGACTTCTGCTTTCCGAGTCTATTTCCTCTTTGGCAAAAGAGATATTGGAATAGATTATTATGACAAAATATGTCCAGCTTTAGCATTCCACAGTTACATAATTCTGATTTTCTGCTAGTAAATACAGATATATCCTGCAGACATGTAATAGGATACTTAAGTATTTGAGGGAAGAAATGGTTAAGCTGGTATTTTATTTCTAAGGAATCCAAGGAATTTCTTCATTAAATCTGTGCCACAACCCTGTGGCCCATTAACAAAGGAGGAAACTGAGGCCCATCAAAGATGAGAACCTTGCATAGTTATGTAGTTACCAAGACTGAAAAACTGAGGTGTAGCAGTAACAGGATTGAGAACAAAGGTTAGCAACACATGTCCTTCCCAAGAGAAAACTTATCAAGCCCTCTGGCAAAGTGAGCCACCATGACAGTCCTATCATCTGGGCAGAGAAGTTGCCCAGGCTGGTTCTGAGATGCTCCAAACCCAGACTCCATAGCCAAGGGGAAGGGCAAGAGAAGGGAGGGCAGATTAATTTATTTAGCATAAATAATGTATTCCTTAATTATCTGCCACATGATTAAGTAATTCTGATGTAAATAATTGAAATCAAGGGGAGGGGAGGACAATAAGTATGTGTAGCACTGTTTGTAAAAAAAATGTATTAGTAGAGGACATCAATTTAAATGAGATCAGGTGCATTCAGGGTGGTGTGGCCTTAGAGCAAGAGCAAGAGGGTAATTTAGATTTCAAATAAAGACTGGGGGATCATGTATTCGTCAACACTTATATTAAGTGCTACCAAGTACAGGGATGGTGTTGAACTCTGCATAAAATGACAAATAACCTGAGTTCCAAACTCAAGCAATTCACAGACTAATGAGGAAGAGAACTGTATAACCTATGCTACAATATACACAGTGTGCATATAATTACATTATTTGTATATGCATATGATTCCATTATAACCATTTGTTCTACAGGAGAACAGAGAGAGAAATACCTATTTCCCAGGAAGGTTAATTGAGGAAGGATTCTAGTTGTGTTTCTGAACAAACAGGAGTAGAGCTAATCATCCTGGGAATCAGGTGGGAAGGAGGTTTGCCATAGTACCTTTGAAGTAGTACTATTTCTAATTCACATTGCAAGGAACAGCCCCCTGCTTCTCAAGAATTCAACTTAACTCACTCTCTATTGCTACAAAAGTAGTAAGTTTAATTGCTCTGAAGAGCTTTCATAACCCCTCTTTAAGGAATAATCCAATAATGCAGCCCACCCTGCCAAAGTCAACTTCAAGTTTGAAAGTTGGGAAGTGATGTAAGGAGTGCTAGACTTTGGAGTCAAAGTTCCTGTTCTTGCATCCTATCTCCACTTTTTAGGAACCAGGAAGCTCATGCTCCGCAAGTCTGTTCTGCTTCTCTGAATTCAAGTCTCTTTATCAATGAAACAAACATAACCATGATATTTATTTATTTATTTATTGCTAGCAGGGATTGAACTCAGGGGCACTCGACCACTGAGACACATCCCCAGCCCTATTTTGTATTTTGTTTAGAGACAGGCTCTCACTGAGTTGCTTAGTGTCTCATTTTTGATGAGCCTGGCTTTGAACTTGCTATCTTCTTGCCTTAGCCTCCAAGCCACTGGGATTACAGGCATGCACCATGGTACCCAGCTATGATACTTATGATGTCTACTTTGTAAGAGTCTGAGAAATAACAAGGGATCTACAATGTCTAGCCATTATTATTATCAGCATGACAATTGATTACAATTTCTAAGAGAAGTAAAGAAGTAAAGGACATCTGGGATTCTGAGAAATATCAGCAATCTTTCTGAGACTGAAATAAACAATGTTGGACATTGACAGAAATCCCCAAACACCATACCATATATTCAGTATCATACGTATAAAACATTGTACAATCCATAAAATTTACAGAACTGGAAATTTATTTTAAATTATGAAACATATTAAATTCCGATTGTTAAAAGCAAAGATTCCACAAGTTTATCTACTTACTCATTTTTTAAAAAAACTTAGAATAAGATATTTACCACAATCACTACATTTTATCATCTGACAAATAGGCTTATGTTATCTTTCTAACTTATTAAGGAATCCCAGAGATACATTCTGAAAAAAAAATTACAATAAAAATTAAAAAGCATGGTTCTCACAGTACTGTATGCCATATTAAAATCACAGCAACAGCCCTTGCCCTAATGTTCTTTACAAAAAGCTGTTTATTTTTTTCCCATTAAGCTCTTTTCTCTTCACTTGTTTTTGTTTTGGTAAAATACATATGACAAAATTTTCCATCTGAGTTATTTTTAAATGTACAGTTCAGTAGTATTAAATACACTCGTAATGTTATGCAACCCTCGCCACTGTCCAACCCCAGAACTTTTTTCATCTTGCAGAACTGAAACGGCTGCTCATTAAGCTCCCACTTTCCACTCCCAGCTCTCAGCCCCTGGCAACCCGTATTTCTGTATCCATGATAATGACTGCTCTAAGTGCCTCATGTACATAGGATCAGACAGGTTTGTCTTTTTGCAATTGGCTTACTTCACTTAAGAGCCATCCATGGTGTAGCTTTGTCTGAATTTCTGTCCCTTTCATGCTAACATCCCACTGGATGTGCATTCCATATTTTTCTTATCTAGTCACCCATGAAGGAACACAAGTGGCTCCCACATTTTAGCGATTGTGTTTGATGTCACTCTGCCCACGGAGCTCTTTTTAAACTACCTTTATAAAAGATCTTATTTATATAACCTCCTTGGATTTTTCAATAAGGTTTCCCCTTTCCTCTGAATCAGACTTAGTCTGTGGTTCAAATCCATCGCTGTCTTTCGGGTACACAAAGTCCCTCTACCCATGGGTACATTAGAATCCAGAGCATTGGCACGTTTTGACTCTGTGCTTTGCCCATTTAGTGGATTAGTCAAGTTTTACTACTACTCACTCATAAAGTTCACCACACTTACCTTCCTCCATGTATCTGAATCTCAAATTTAATGACTTAAAAGGATACTGGCCTCACTGAAGATGAAGATCCCAGTGGAAAGCACACAACCCCATCTCTAGAAAACATAGATGTTGGGATCATAATGTTTCCCAGAAGATAATTGATTATAAGATGGAAAATTGTAAAATGCACACTCTAAGCAATTTGAAGTGTCTCATGCCCCATTTGGCATGAATGTCAATTAGGATTGGTTATAAGTAACAGAAATTAATTGTGGCTTACTCAAGCTAATTAAAATAAATAAATAAACAAATAAGTGACTCTGAATAAAAGAAAAACTAGAACAATGTGGCTTCTGAGAAGATGGTACCTGAGCTGCTCTGAGTATCAAAATCACAGGACACAGAGGATGGTTTCTTCATTGTGCTACTGTTGTAGTGGATCCCAGCCAACCATTTCCTGCCTTCCCAAAATTCATGAAAGATTCAGATGCCCAGGGGATAGTCCGGCTGGCCTGTTTGGGGTCATGTGCCTACCCTTTGTGCAGAGAAGAGCAGGATGTCTTGAGTGAATATCAAGAGCAGGGTGTCTTGAGTGAATATCACACAAAGATTATACACGTTGGGCAAAGTGTAATTTTTTTCAAAGGAAATTTAAAATGCTGTCACCAAAAGAAGGGGGAATGGATGCTGGGCAGGCAAAAACAACAGATGTCCACTGCAGCAGGTCTATGTGGTGTATTTTTGATGAGCCAAAAGATGAGAAATCATGCAAAGACACACACAGCAACACACACACACAGACACAATTTTTGTGCTGATTCCTACACTAAGTCCACCTCAGATTTGACTCACTTTTTTATTCTCCTTTGATTCTCTTCTTACTTTAAAAAAAAAAATTCTTTCCTTCTAGACTTTGTTTTCTTTTTGCCCAGTTCTTCCACCATGTTTTTGCTACAACTAGGGTATTTTTCAATCATGTTAGAGGAGAACACAATCTTTCCCAATTCCTCTTATCGAATAAATATCAAACAGTGCCAGAGATAGACGTCCTATGCATGTTTATGATAAAAATTTTCTAAATTACTTTGCATTATTTTTATTTGGGGGAGAAATGGGAGTATTTCTGTTTGGCAATGAGCTACTTTTATTGTCATATTCTACCCTGAAGACATACCATATATCTTTGCTCTAATGAAGTGTTTTCTAGGAAGTAGATATAGTTCTCTGTTTCTAATCTTTAGATGACACAGATTGCTATGGTAACCTTGGGTTTCTTGATTTATAACTCTTTTCCTTTGTGAGAGAAGTAATTTCAGTTTAATTTACTAATGGATTTTTACTCAATGTACAATAACAAATAAGTCTGACCACACCCCTTTTTATTAAAAATCTGTAATTGGGATTTTGCAAATGCCAAGGTTGTTTCACAAAGACCCTGCAATGTGATATATAGTTTAAAGAGAAGAGAAAATGTGAATAAAATAACATATCAAAGTCAAAGTAGGGTAGCAACTTCAACAGCAATTTCTTTTTAAAAAATCACATTTACCTTCAAAGATCAAAAGATAAGCTTGGAATAGTAATCAGAATACAAAAACAAAATTGCAAAAATCAAACTCCCAAATTCATGAAGCATTGTGCTCAAGAATGCATGTATTTATTTATTCTTTGTTGTGAGAAGTCCTGGAACACAGATTTAAATAGACAGAGCCAAATGGTATTTTGACACATAACATCAGGGCTAAATGTGCCCCAGTTTACTTCAGTTCCTGCTCCATTTATACTGGATTCAATGTTGGATCCAAACAACTACAGAAATTTTTAACTTGAAACAAAGTGAAATGTCCTAACAAATCTAGTTCTCTGTCAAATGGCTCTGTGTTTATCCCCTTTGTAAAATCAACAGGAAGGTTTAGTGGAAAGAGAATTGGAACAAGAAAGCCTTTAGCTTCTATTGCTAGCTGTATTATCTGGGTGCTGTGTGTCCTTGGGCAAACCATGAAACCATTCTGAATTGTCTCTTAAGGGACATTGTTCAGTTCACATCAGATATTTTTCAGATTAAATGGGACAAGGGTACTGAAAACTTGTGATAATAATAGAGTTGTACTCAAATGTTCAGTAATTAACAGGGCCAAATCATGACATTAGCTTTCTAAGCAAGAGGGTGGGGCCCCAGGTCCCTCTCTGAGTCTTGTGACTCTCCTCACCTTTACCAATAGTCACAGGGAGAACAAGAAAGGTCAGAGGGCACAAGTTCTCCAATAGCAGCATAGTGAAGACTTAGTACAGTGGATAGCACTGAATGAAAAGTATGTCCTACTCAGGGAGATGTAATAATTGATCTACAGCCACATGATTTATATTCTGAAGTTTACATCATTAATGTTTACTTCCTTTTATGGCCGTCAGATTGAACAAAAATAGGATGGGTTTCCATTCTGAAAAGAATAATTAAGCCTATATTTAGTTAAGCCTAGTTACCTAGGTCTTAGATGAAAAATATTCCTCCCTCCCAGACTTTGGACTTGAAATTTCTAGACATCTGTAACAAAAAAACTTCCCCCAACAAGGTCACAGACCTCAGTGAGAATGAACTTATAGTATGTCCTAATTTTTAATTTATAAAAGTTTCTTCAAAGTCTATAAAAAAAGGATTTCATTTTTTCCCCTGATTTTACAATGCATTCTTAAAATTGAAAATTTGGAAAATATAATGAAAAAGTAAAAATCTCTCTCATTCTGCTTCCTCAAATACAATCAGTAGCAACTCTATATGGATCTTCTTTGCAGAATGCACTTGTGTGTAGGTATGGTAGATGTGTGCTGCATAGATTACTATTTTTTTCTTGACATGATTTTAAATGTATCTGCCAGGCCTGCTACTTTTCACAGAAAACATGAGCTATAAGCTTCATAAAATTTCATCCTATGATTCTGCCAAATTTGTTTTTATCTACCCCAAATTCTGTGATTAAAAAAAAAAATTATTCCAGAAATAAAATCTCAGTTTTAAAAATTTAAGCAAAACAGAAGTTTAAAGAGAAATAATGCAGCTTCTACTATAACCGTGAAATTTTATTACACATCGTCCTGCTCTGCTTTCTAGTAACCTACTCTAGGGCATGTTTATCTGCATCCTGGTGGACTTTTTTTTGTGTGTGTTCACAATGATAATATCTGTATTTTGGTTACAGCAGAACTATAGTATCAGTATGTAGAACCTGAGGTCTCATTTCAGACCTATTAATTTAGAATCTACAGTTTCACAGGATATCCACACATTTGTTTACATCCTAAACTTGATGACCGGGTGCGGGTCAGGGAGTGGCAGACCACAGCTCTCAGGCTTGTGGGCCAAAATACTACCAGCTGCCTATTTTGGATGGCATGCCCACTAAGGATTGTTTTTACATTTTTAAATGCTGGAAAACAAAAGGAGTATTAATATTTAGTGACACATGAAAATTCTATGACAATCAAAGTTCAATATCCACAATAAAGTTTTAATGGAACATGCTCATGCCTATTTGCTTATGTATTATCTATGGCTGCTCTAATGCAGCAAAAGCAGAGCCGAGCCGAGTAGCACAGCAGAGATCCTGTGGCCTCCAGAGCCTTAAATATTTACTATGTGGCCATTTCCAGAAGTTTGCCAACTCTTGGACTATCTAGCAGAGAATCTAGGGCAGTGAGCACATCATTTCTATAACATATAAATGTATGATGAAAGGAACTAAAAAATAAACCAGCCAACTCTTTCTTCATGCATATTATATTTAATCATAAAAATGTTTCCCAAATATGTCTATTTGCTGATACTTGTCCTGTTTATTTATTTATTTATTTTTCTATCAACCTATTGTCTGTCTCACCACACTGGAATGTAGCTTCCAAAAGGGAAAAACACCATTCTGGTTACTGAAGGCACACAATACAGAAAATAAATAGCCCAAGATGATGAGCTAATTTAAGAAAAATAAATGTCAAATATTTTCTGCTTGAAATGAGCTTGTCGCTATGCTTGGTCTTGAAAGAAATGTAAGGGAACAGTTAAAGAAGAAGTGCCAGTGGTCAATCCTTTGTTAATGTTAAGAAACAAAGATTGTTTCTGGTTGGTACTTTAGAAGATTCAGTTTAGAAACATTACAAAAACATGATGCACTTACACAGACTCTGTCCATCAGAGCTGGAATTTCAAAGCATTTGGTATAACAACTTCAATTCCTGTGCTATAGTCAGTAAGTTTGAAAAGGTGGATGATAATGACACAGATCACAAAGGGTCATTTAACTGCTAATTATGGAAATATAAAATTGACTCAAAGAGCTCCTTTTTTTTTCCTCTCACAGTAATGCTACTGGTTTGTGTCACCTACTCGGGCAAGCACTTCAGTGATAAATTCAGGAGTACAAATCAGGGAAGACCTTGAGTTCTAGAAATGGATTTTCCAAGAGGTGGGAACAAAGGTAAATAGAACTCTACCCTAAAGCACGAAAGAACCTTGTGCCTAGCTTGGCTGATGTGATTTAGGAGGATTATGGAACATAAATTTAAGGACAATCAGTATGATAAAGGAAAGTGAGAAGAAATAAATAACTATGAAGAGGTCATTGGTGATTCCTGAGAATGAGCATGTGGGTTTATAGGAGTGGGATTTTAGGACTATAGATTTTTCTATCATTTCTAGCGGATACCATCATCTAAATTTGTTAAAAATGAGCAAAAGATTTCCAGACCAGTTTGTTTTTGGATTTTATGGTACTGGGAATTGAACTGAGGGCCTTTCATAGGCTAAGCAAATGCCCTACCACTGAGCCACTTTCCCAACCTACAGTTACTGTTTAACTGATGCAAAGGAACACCCAGCCAAGAATTCTCTGATTTGTTCATTTGGATATCTCTGTGAATGAACTCATTTGAATTTGGCAGCTTGTAAGTGTTTATTAATCCAACGTTTTGATTTGCACATTGTTTAGGATTTGTAAGGTACTGGTATTAGTGTTTTGTCATGTTGTGCCTGAAGAAAAACTGTTTGTGGACAGGAGAGATGGTTCAGGTTGACTTTGCTGATAAGTCATGGGGCTTTGTGGTGGATTCAGTGCTGCATGGTTCAAGAGTCTGGTTTATCTTGGCCCAAGGCTCTGAGCAGCAATTGTAGAAGGGGACCAAAACCCATTCAGATCTACCTCTCTTTACTGCTCACAGAATGTTGGTGAAAAAAAGGCCTACTTTTTTAAATCTAGAAAACTTATGGAATCATCTCCTCCTCCTCCTCCTCCTCCTCCTCCTCCTCCTCCTCCTCCTCCTCCTCCTCCTCCTCCTCCTCTTATTACTGGGGGTTGAACTCAGGGGCACTCAACCACTGAGCCACATCACCAGCAGTATTTTTATATTTTATTTAGAGACAGGATCTCACTGTGTTGCTTACTACCTAGCTTTTTGATGAGTCTGGCTTTAAATTCCCAATCCTCCTGCCTCAGCCTCCCGAGCAGCTGGGATTACAGGCATGCACCACAGTGCCTGGCATGTTCTTATTAATTTTAGCATTTCACCTGCTGGTTGATAATATAAACTGCAAATAATAAAATCCTTTGTCCTGAATCTTTAATTTTTTAGGAGTTTTTCTTATAGCACTGGCCAAGTCCTCCCATGTCATGTTAAATTAGAAGCTAGGCATGTTTCTCTTCTTTCAGTTTTAAAGAGCAATCATTTAAAGTTTTACTATTAAGTAAACTATATGTTGTATTAATGCATAACTTCTAGCAGGATACGGACATTTTTCTAGAGGTCCTTGTGTTCTGTATTTCTTATTAAATCAGTGAAATGCTTTTTCTGTCTCAAGTGAGAAAATCATCTGATTCTGGATTGGAGGCTTTATAATGGGATAACAGCTATTTAAACACAGAGTCACATCATGACATCACTGTTGTCCTAAGGGCTGCAAGCTACACTGGGAGGCAGGGAGTGAGGCACATGGGGCTTGATCTGGGAAAGCTCTGGAAGAAAAGATCATTGGGATTAAAATTTTCTAGAAGAGGAAGCATGAAAGCAAGTCTTTTCATCTTCCCTATAATTTAATTATAAATGGGTAGGATCAGAATGATCCACCCTTCCGTCCTCCTGTACCTGGCAGCAGTAAGATGGTGTGGTGCAAGCAGCATGGGCTTTTCAATGAGAAGGACCGACTCTGGAATCCCAGCCATATTACTGAAAAGCTGTGTGTCTCCACAAGTCATTTAACACTTCTAAGTTTCAGTCTGTCCATAAATACGTAAAGAGGGTTGTTGTGAGGAATAGGTGAAGGGAGATGTTGCCTGTGGAGTGATGGGCACAGCATCTGGCACACAGTGGAAATGGGACACAACATCTCAATATTAATTGTACTGAGTGTGGTCCCCAGAAGGGCAGGATGGGCAACATTTCCTGGGAATGAAATGAAATGAAAATCCTCAGGTTCTACACCTGACACACAAAGTCAGAACCTCAAGGAAGAGGGACCAGCCATCTGTGTCCTCCAAGAGAGTCCAGAGCTACATTTGATTTGAAAGTGTGGGTCTTTCTTCCTATAGGAGCAATCTGATGTTGATGTTCTTGAATTTTTCCATAACAATTTATTAATGTTTCAGATACTTTGTCAGCTACCACTTATTCAGAATTATAACATTTACATTTTTAAGTAAAATAAGATGTATACATTTATTTTCTTCTGTATTTAGAAACAACATTGTATTTAGTCACATAAATTAAGTTGGGTGATTTGGGGACTTCTTCTATTTGGGATAAGAAATACTGTGGAGTCACAGTTATTTCCTACAAGTTGCCTACAACTTATCTCTAAAGTTATATGGGAAGGATTTTTTTATGGACAGAGGTCTATGATTACCATTCCAAATTGAAATATGATATTTCTTGGTTCCTTTCATCTTTCATCAATTTTTATATTTTAGCTACTTCTGATAATTTATACATTTTATCCATGTTTTTATACGTTAGATTTTATAATGTCAGTGTTTATCCATGTTTTTATACATGTTAGAGTTGTTCATAATAATCTAAATTTTTAAAAAAATTGTGTTTTGACTCTAAGTATTTCTCCTCTTCATAATGTTTGTAGATTGTCTACAAAATCTCCCACATTCCTTCTCCTAAGGTGGTCTGGCAAAAAGTCTGAAAATATTTCTTTACTTTCGTATTGTATTTAGAGACAAGGTCTCACTGAGTTGCTTAGTGCCTCTCTGTTGCTGAGGCTGGCTTTGAACTTGTGATTCTCTTGCCTCAGCTTCTTATCAAGAAGCATATCAGGAACCTGGGCTGAATCCCTGAATGTGCTCTTTTTACAATGAAATGGTGAGTATGGATTCATCAATAAAAAGGGAGAGATCACAGTCCAGGGCTGCAGAACATGCTGATGTGGTGACAGCTCCTTCCAGGAGATGTCTGTAATCATATCCTGTTCAGCTGAAGGGAAGGGGCTATGGTCCTGTGGAAAGAAGAGTTCACATGCAGTCTCTTCTGGGAGAAAAAAAAAAAAAGGCTATGGGCTGAATCTAGCTGGCTTTTTGCTAGGTTACCCAAAGGAAGATCTTGAACAAATCTGGTTACTATTATACCATGTTTTATTTGCATTACATTTTGACAGTAAGAGTTCTATTTTGGTTTGGGCTCATATTTTTGTGGCCTTTATTTTCTACCTATTTAAAAAAAAATTATGCATATTTTTGTAGTAAGTTTATCTTTTTTGTAAATAGCATCTATCTGAATCATTTCTGCTATTGTTAAAAATACAGTCTGAGATTTTTGGTATTTCTCATGATCATGTCAAATATTCTTTTAAATAGAACATTTCTGCAGCTCTGTTTTATATTTTTCATTTTCTATGCTTTACTTCTCTTCATCTTCTCCTATCTTACTTCCCACTATAAAAATAATACTTTTTCTTCAGATATGAAAATTATGATAAACATTTCACATTTGTATTCATATTTTCTATCTTATAATCAAAGCTAATATCTATTTATTCTTAATAATTTCTTAAATGCATCAACATATGTACATCTCCTTGATTTCTCTGTATTTTTAGTTCTAGAATGTTCTCAGTTGTTATGAATATACTTTTTTCCATGTGCACTCAAGTTTGCTTGTAAGAAAACATTAACCTGATCAAGTTTTTTTTTTTTCCCCTTCTCACATCACTTGCAGAATCAATCCTCCTGAAATCCTTTCCTGTTGTCTGAGAGTATGTTTTCAAGTGTATCTCTAGAGTGTGTCTTCCTGTGAGAAACTTCTAGGGCCTGTATGCCTCAGAGTGCTTTGCCTTAAGTCCTCACATTTAGATGATGACTTTGCTAGACACTCACCTTCAGGTTATTTTCTTTCACAGGTTTAGAAACTTGACTTCAACCTCTTGAATCCACTGTTAAAAGGGGCACTGTCAATCATTCTCACTTCTTTGTAGGTGGTTTGTCCTTTCTTTCTGAAAGTTTTATTTTTTACCATTTTGGTTCTTCCATTTCACTACATCTAAATGTGACATTGTCCTTCTTTGTTATTTTTCCTTGCCTTATCTTTCCCAGTTTGAGCCCCTCTAATTTGACAATTTTCAACATTTTTTTTGGGGGGGGGGTAACTCTAGAAAAAAATTATCTTAACTATTTTCTTGGCTATCTACCATTTTCTGTTTTCTATTTTCTCCCTCCCTCTTTCTGAGGCTTCAAGTACTCAGATGTTACTATTTCTATTGCTTCATAGCTGTATCTTCTGAAGTTTTTTATTTTCCATCTCTGTGTTTTCTTGCTGTTTTCTGCTAGTGCTCACCTGTAGGACCTTCCACTCTTCACCTCTTTGGTTCTTACTGTTCATTCTAACTCCAAGGTCCCTTATTTCTGTAATTTTTCATTGCTGTTTCAAACTGTTGCTTTTTATGATTTCTTTTGTTCTTTCTTCATGTTTCTTCATCTCTTTCTTCAAGTGAAGAAGGATAAAATATCTTTGTTTGTACAATCTTCAAGTTGATTTAAATTCTTTTTCTCTGTGTCTCTATTATTCTGCATCAGAGGGTGTTTGTGGTTACTCAAATGCTCTTTCTTGGCTGGTAGCTGTGTCTAATATTTTAACCTGAGGATTCATGTCCTGAGTTCTTGCTAGTCTGCATGGAATTTGTACTAGGAGAAATGAAGGTCCTGGTTGCTAAGCCTTAGGTGAAGGTGATGAGTTAGAAGAGACAAAGATACTGGACATGGATGGGAGAAACAACAAAAAGATGATTCAGCACTTCTATTTATTTTCATCCCACCAGGCAACTCTTCTTGCTGTTGTTTTTACCTTTCAAGGCTCATGAGTCACCAGCACTGAGTAGAGGTGAGGCTCCAGGTCCTAATACTTCCTAGCAGGGGGTTGTAGGAATGGAGTCCTGGATGGCTGAGCAAGGCTGGCCAGCCTGCAGGGTTTCATCCATTCCCACCCATGTGGCTGCCACATACCCCGACTTGTCACCCCTGTGTGTTTCCAGTACTAGAGACCTAAAAATTTGCATCCAACTTCCACAATAAAATCATAGGAGCAGAGCATCCTGCAACCTGGTGTCTCCCTCACAGCTGTTTTCCTGTTGTTCTGTTCTTCACATCTTAAATATTATGCATCCAAAACTTCCAATAGGCAAAGCAGACCTTAGGTTCCTCAGACAAATATCATCCTCCATTTTTTCTTTTTTCAATCTTTAAATCCATGGTTCTCCCCTGGATTTGACAAGGTTAGGGTTCACTTCTGAGGAGGAATCAGTACCCCAGTCCATTCTGTCATCTCGAAAGCACCTCTTAGGTCACATTCCAGTTTGTGTTCTACATACACCCAAGCCCTGTCAATAACTAACCTCCATCTCCCACGCCATGTCAAACAGGTGGAATAAATGTTGCCCATGTCACCTACTAAAAGCTCTTATTCCATTCCCTCATTTATTCTTCCAACAAATATTACCAGGCATTAAGATATGCTGGCACTTTCACAAGTGCCAGGGGCACAAGACGAATAGAAGCATGACACAGATTTTGAAGCATTTAGCTAACCAGTGTCAAAGGACTTTGGGGGGAATGCACAATAAAATTCCTCTGAAACAGCAATATTACTTACCTGAATTATGGCAACGATTAGAATGTATTCTCTCCCATCCCACATAACTCAAAAAGATTATTTTTAATGAGCTATTATTTCATTTCCCAAGCTTTATTTCTCATTGTTTAATTCTTTTAAAATAGCATTTCACATTATTGAGGGGAGGGTTAGTTCATCTGCTGATTGCTATACCTTCTGGGATCCCTTCTGTTCCCTACGGCTGAGGCAAAACCCAAATTTACTAATGAACTGCCAAAAATTTCATCTCACAAATTCCTACTCATATGCCATTACTGTAAAGGCTTTGTAGTTATTACAGTGATGAGTTTATAGCCTGGAAACTAGGACAGTGCTGTTTCAACTAATTCATTACCTACTCTTTACACATTTTAAAAAGGAAAATGTGTGTGTGTGTGTGTGTGTGTGTGTGTGTAAGAGAGAGACACAGAAACCCAGAGAGGCAGAGTTGTGTTTTCTCCTTTGGCCATGGACTCCATTCTGTAAGACAAAGGGTTAATTACATAAGGATCTCATCTTTTCTCTTTGGACTCACCTTTGGTGAACTCTCAGCCTAACATGGGTACTTAATTCATTTTTTAATCCATTCAGTCAGAGATAATTGAGTGTTTCTTATGTGGTAGGCATCTGAAGGTGCTGAATATCTACCTATTGTGGTGGTTTTGTAGTGGATCAACTTAGTGGGGCTGAAGTCTGTTCCCCAGGAATCCCTTTCCTCCACATCTCTGGGTACACTGGGTTACGGGATGGAAGTGATGGAGCAACCACACTGGGGCTCATGTACAATGTTAATGATCTGCTACCTTCCTCCCCCATTCATGGGCCTTCCCTTTCTCTGGAGCCTCCTCAAGGTTCTTTGCCTCACAGGCCAGGGATATGAACTTAGCTCCAGGAAAAGGGAACCTGGTTTCTGTAGGACATCCACAACTCACAATGTCAGAGAAAACAAGAATGAACATGGGTTTCAGCTCACCTCTGTGGGGTTTGGACTCATGCTGCCAGCCAGAGAGACAGCAGACTTCTAAACAGGTATCTTTCAGAGAACGGCTCAGAAGGATTATGGGGCAGAGATTTTGTTCCAATCCACGCAGGCCCTGTGGGATCCCATTTTCCCTCCTTCATAATCATACCCTTGCTTCAGGGTGCTACTGTTTTAGGGAATAATAAGTCTCCTTTAGAACACTTCTCTCGGGCTATAAATCTGTGCTTCATCCTTAGAGAGAGAATCTGAAGCAATCTACAAGACCCATTAGTCTAAAACATAACAATATTTGATTCTATGATCAGAATTTAACATTCTTAAGGTATTAGATATATGTTTAATGCTTTCATGGAGGTATAATCAATTTTAGGAGTGTTTATTCTATTCCACATTATTGAAAGTAACCTTGTTATCTTTCTCTTCTCCAAAGCTTGACTGTCACTCAAAAAGAAAGCCCTTCTCTTAACTCACTAAGTGAATCCTGGTGACGCGCTTTGTGATGTAGGTGTTACCTTGTGCTCCCTCACATCACATGGGTTGCCAGGGTTGTTTAAAATAGATTTCTTCTTTCTCTTCGATCTATCCCTTCTTCACTGTTTTCTTTCAATTCTCTTTACTACTGGCCTAGTTAACCACCACATCATCGCCTGCCTGGACTGTGGCAATTGTTTTAATTCTTCTCCCTACAGCCTTTCTATTTTAATTTCATCTTCCACTCTGTCCCAGGAGGAACTTGCATGCCAACATGGCCATGCAAGTATCCAGCTAAGACAGCTGAAGGGCTTCTAAGCACTGAGCATCTATGTATTTCCATTTTAGTAAAATTTGCATGTAAAACTTCCTTGGTCTTCTTTAGGACTAGAGGATAGGACTCCATTTCTCAGCATGAAGATGAGGACTTCACAGAGCCACAGACTTGCTCTAACTCTTCGCCTATTCTCGTCCATTCTCTGAAAACTGCCTTTCTCCGGGATTCTTTTCCATCCCACTTTGCCTTTTCCTTTGCTGTTCCTACTTCTCAGAATGCCTTGTCTTCCCTTATTAAAATTTCCGGTGTCTTCTCATTTCATGTATTACTGTCTAAAGTCTCCTGCAGTGGCCCAGGGTACACAGCCCTGGCCTTCCCAGTCTCCAGTACCTTTAGAACAACATTGCTGCCACAATATGTATTTGTTTTTTATACCTGTTTTTCTTAAATAATCTTTTAATCCTTCAGAGCAATAAACTGTCTTTTTAATTCTTTTGGTTTCTTCAACACATCAGAGATGGCTGAAATATATTTGATGAATTAGCAAGAGTAGTTATATATGTTTTGCTTCCACAGAAACTCAAGGCAGAGTTTGTATAGGAAATGATCTATGCTACCAAAAGGCTTAGCTTTGTCCCATACCCTCATGACAAACTCAATAAAAATAAAGCCTCTTCGGCTCACCAGGCCTCCCTTTCTTGGGATGGCACTGAGCACTCTGCCATTGAACCTCTGGCATTTACTTTGCAGATCTGGATTGCTCTACACCCTAGCCCCAAGCAAGTAATTGAATTATTTATTTCAGAGAGAAGTTCTGCAAAATAAAATATCCTGAGTCTCATAGTCCTTCAGTAATATCTTAGTGTCCTTATAGAGTTGTGACCTGCTCATACAGCCTGTTCCATGACCTGACTCTTGCTCTGATATCGTCCTCAATTTTTAAAAAAGAGATTTTCATCAAAAGCATCCTACTACTTGTTCAAGAACTTTGAGGAACCAAACAAGACTTGTAGGACTTCTCATGAGGCCTCTGATGTGAAAAAATTAAACTGAGCAAATCTTTCCATTGTGTTTGATTCATTTGCAACTGTATTGATTGTGTGGTGCTTAACTGTGACAAGGCTGTAACTACCACAGAGGACGTGAATTTTCATTTGTCCCTAAGCCACTGTTATGGTTTAGATATGAGGTGCACCCCAAAAGTTCATGTGTGGGACAATGCAAGAACATTCAGAGGTGAAAAGATCAGATCATGAGAGCTTTAATCCAATCAGTGGATTAATCCACTGATTGGATTAACCCGGTGGTGATTAATTATGTGGAAGTAGGGTGTGGCAAGAAGTAGGTTACTGGGGATGTGACTTGGGGGTTCATATGTTGTTGGTGGTATGTGGAGAACTCACTCTGCTTTCTAGTTGCCATGTTCTGAGCAGCTTTCCTCTGCCACACCTTCCTACCAGGATGCTCTGCTTCACGTTGGGTCCAGAGCTATGAGGAGGCTGACAATGGACGGAACCTCTGAAACTGTGACCAAAATAAACTTTTCTTCCTGTAAGTTGTTCTTGTCAAATCTTTTGGTCACAGGAACAAAAAAGCTAATTAAAATGGTCAGTATTTCTCAAGTTGTAGATTTGGGACCAACTGCATCTGAATCAACAGAGATGCTTTGTAAAATACTGTTTTCTAGGCCCCACCGACAAGATACTTTATCAGTATTCCTAGAGTTGGGAATGAAGAATCCTGGCTGCTCCCCTATGCCCAACACACACACACACACACACACACACACACACACACACACACTTCAAAGCAATAAACGTGAACATGGAAAAATGGCTAAATGCTAACTGGAGCCACATTCCCCTTGGTGCCCTGTCACTTCTCACTGGTACCCAATGGTGGTCCTCTATACACTCAGTGTCCACAGCTGTCTGACCCCTTCCCTGAGGGGTCCCACAAGAGACACCCAAGTGTGCATTTCCAACACTCTCTATTTCTTCAGTAACAAACCCTTGTGTAACTCTACCACTGCATGGACAAATACATTTTGGATAACTGTTTCAATGTACTCAATAGATTATAAAGTATAAAATGTTTAATTGGATAAAATGTGTAATTGTTTCTACATCTTTGATTTATAAAATCAGAAGAATTTGAAGGCCAAACAGTAGAAAAAAGAGAAAAGACTAGCTCTACAAGAACAAAGAAAACAATCTGAATGTGATGGGTGGGAGGGACATCATAGACCGTTCTGCTGTTTTTCTCACTGCCATTAAAAAATAGACTGTTCTTTGAAGTCATCCTGAAAACTACTATACATTCAAGATGTAAATTAACAGTAAGCTATCTATTAAAAGACTTATGATTTTGTCACTTGCCAGAATATTTCCATAATATATATTTTAGAGAAGTTATGTATTTCAGATTCTTAAGAGGGCAAAATGAATTCATTACTTTCATTAAAATAATCTGTGTGTTATCTTTCAGGTGATGTTGACATCTAAGTAACATTTATTACAATATGAGACTTCTGTAAAAAAGATTTTACAATAAGAACTGCAGATGTTAGCTGGAAAAAAATCTTCCAACTTTCTTTTGAATCTAATAAGAGACCCATTATTATTAAAAATAGTCATCTAAACTTATTAGAGGCATAAAAATGACACCGAGTACCAGACATCTTCCTGGTGTGGAGATAAAATTATTATATAAAAGACATAAAGAGCTAAGAGTGCGAATATCTAAAAATCACTTCATTTATTTTAGGCTGTGTCTATAGGGCCACTGCAATGGAGCCCTTTATAGTTAAAGAGGGTAAGTATTAGAGATTGGAAAATAATCTGAGTAGCTGATATTATGTCTTTTTTCCTGCAAAAATGAGTGTCTCTGAATGAACCTCATACTTGCATAACCTCTCTGCTTCTTTTGACTCTTTGAACCAATAATTCCTTGAGGGTAATACCCATTTCTTTATTACTTTGGCATTAGTTTTGCATTGCCTAGTCTGGGACTTGCATCTTTAGTGGAATAACTGACAGATGCACCAAGTGTTATAGAATTAGGCAATCAACAGGCAATACCCTAAGAAATTCAAGTGTTTCCAAATCTCCACTAATTATCTGAGTATTTCCATTTTAATGCCTTTTATGCTAATTTTCTAAGTAGAGAATTATTAGTCAATTTATGAATTAGGATCTTCGTTACAGGTCTAAAATGAACATTATTAACTTACTAGCTTAAGTGCCTGTTTTCATAGCAATTGTCATTATGTAAAAATTTTGGATAAAAGTGGCCCTCCTAATACATCACTTAATAACAAGCACATCAGCAGCTAGCCTGTGTGTGTGCTTCCTCTAAGGGAAGAGTGGCTTCAATGAACGAAGGAGTCCTCAGTACAAAGAAACAAATGATAACAAATGTAAAAAGAAGGGTACCATGACCTCATTCTAATTAATGACTTTGACAATCATTACTTGCTGTCGAGAGGCATTAGTCAAGGTTCGGTCTTTAGCCCAGGCATTTACCACTCAATATCATATGGCCAAAGCAAAGAACTTCTCCATGTCAATTACTTAATACAATAAACTCTCAAGTCACTTTGAAATAGTTAAACAAATCTATACATTGATAGCTGCTGGTATCTTTTTATGCTGCATTGAACTAACTTGAAGTTTTTGCAGTATGAACTTCTGTGCAGATATTTCTGAGATCTCAAAATTGGGAAATTCTCAAAGGAATTGAGGATTCTGTTGTTCTGCAAAAATGCTAGGTTTTCCTATCAAAACACTGAAAAACTGAAGCGTATTTCCAGTGCCCCAAATTAAGGATGCTTTTTAAACCTTCCATTTCATTAAATTGCATGGCTGGATAGGAAAGTCATGCTAAAATATTGTGATTAACACAAAGGAAGCTTAACAGACAGTGCTATTATAGGTGAAAGACTGCTAATTGCCATCTTCCCAATAACTTATTGATTTTAATCAAATCTTCCTAGAGCAGCAAGCCAAGGGCAAATGGATAACTAGGTAGAGGGAAAACACAACAATGGAAGGGGTAATATGGAAGAAATTATTCATGTTTGATTTGTATAAAATTGAACAAATATTCCTGATCAGCATTTCTACAAATATAGATTCGTCGGGAAGGTGCTATCTAAATTGCTTCTCTCACAGTGTATTGAAAATTACCATAACTGTTAGCATTTTTAATTATTTTGATCTGCTGAAAATAGATTAAACTGAATGGGAAATTGGCTTATTAAGGCTTATATATCTGAGTTAATATGAAATATTCTCAGCCAGTGTGTCTTGAGAATCCTTCAGTCTAAAAGGCACTTGCTATCTCTGGTTGGTTCTGGGTGGGGGAGCAGGGTGAGGTTTAAGCCTCAAAAAGGAGCTTTATTCCTGTCACTTAAGCAAAATCTCCCCACATCTGGTAATGGGCATATTACATAAATGAGCAACTGGTCTGTTGGATAGACAGAACCAAGTTTTTGTAGGGGAAAAAAAATTCTTGCTAGACTAAACTTAACACTTAAAAAAATATGGAGAACACTTGAAATCCATCTTGTATTACAAGAGCAGTTTCTCAGTGTGAGATTCAATATAGTGTGAAACACTGAAGAACTCACACTTTGGTCATTCACTGATGATAAAAAAGAAGTACAAGGTCGAGTTTCAATTGCTAGCTCTAGGCAGGCCCTGTGGTACCCACCGACAGTGTTTGGTTTGGGAGAATGTCTTATTCATCAAATTGCAACTCTGGACCCAAGGCAGATCTTAAATATGAGCATGATTATACTTTCTGGGAAAGACTATTTAGTTTGACTTATAAATCAAATCAATAGCACAAATATTTCAGTTGCAAAATCATCTTCTTCAATATGTACATAGAATTAATGTTGTAATGCTTAGAGCAGGGTGTGTCTGCATAAACAGCATTGAGATTGTTGAGCTAGATCTTTGCTTTTGGGGTCTGTCCTGCATATTTTAGGGTGTTTAGCAGTGTTGTTGGCCTTTCCCCCCCACACACTCTCATGACAACCAAAATCATCTTCAGACATTGCTAAATATCCCATGGCTGTTAGAGTCGCCCCTGATTGAGAATTGCTGCCCTAGTACAGGGGATTCTTTAGTTCTCTTGATAATGATACACCTCAAATAATTATCTAGAAAATTTACATTTCAGTCTAACAGGGAGCAACAAAATAATGAAATCTGCATTATGATTCTGAAGTCTGAGAAGTTGCTCTTTGAATATACTGCATCCACAAAAATACCTCTATCTAGGTCAGCATTTGAAATTCATGAGATCAATTGACTACATGAAACAGGTAGTAAAAAATAATCACAGTGGTCGTTTGAAAAGGCAAGTAAGTCTCAAGATTACATGGTGCCGCCTTCTGTTTAAGGTTCTAGGAAACTGCAGTCTAATCCAACAATGGCAAATTATTGGTAAATAGTTGCCAACTCCAGCTGACTGGTAGTGGCTGATGGAAGTCTTGCATTGAGGAAGATTCTGATTTGCAACCTGACCCAGCAGGAAAGCCGGCTGTGATGGATTAGCCATGTCTACCTTGGACCAGACAAAGGAAAGTCATGGGCCATATTTCACACAGTGACCCATTCTTTCTTCATCTTTTCAACTGATTTGTTCTCCAGAGTATTTTAAGCACCTATTGAGACTGTGGTATGATGTTTTGGTGTTGAGTCAATAAATATGTAGAAAAAGAAATTGCAACAAAGTCCTTTTTAAATATGAACTAAGCATCTTCTATTTTAGCCTCTTTGAACATGCTACTGAGCTTAAAAAAAAAAAAAAAAAAGCAGTGTTTTGGATCAAAATGTTAGTGTTGTAGTGCTCTGGCTTCCAATGCAAACGAAAAAAGCCACTCGTATATGAAATACAAAAACAATCAATACCTTGACTTCCCAGAACTGTATAGTTTCTTTTAAAATATTTTAAAAGGTATAAATATTTTCATTCAGTGTCACCTAGTATTCTTGGTCTCTGAGGTTCCAAGAATCAACAGTCTAATTTAGCCTGCCATCTAGACTGTGGGGTTCAGAAAGAAGTTAAGCTTTGCCTCAATTTCTGCACATAGAAAGAGAATCAGCATAATCTCTTCTGAAATAGAAGTTCCAGTCTCCCACACCACTCAAATGACTGTAAGACAAGCAAGCCTAGAAGGGTTCAGTCCAAATTTTCATTTTAGCAGGAATCTTACAAATGACATGTGAATAATTGAAATCACCCATGTTGAATCCTCAAAAGCTAAAGTTCTTCTGTAGATAAGGTTGACATAAAACATGTTGATTTACTTTCTTTGTTTCAGGACTGATTTAATTTATCTGATTAAAGTAAAATAAAGACTGAGACAAAGTGACTGCAGTAGTTAAATGTGCTGTTGCTCTCTCAAGCCGAGGGAAACCTATTCCAGTGCAGGGATAAGGATTCGTGGATTGTGGTTTTCAGATCCTCATAGATAAATTAACTCAGAGAGGATTAAAGCCTTGGGAATTGGCTAGCATGTTGATATGAAAAGACAAGAACAGCCTCATTTTCTAAAGAACATGCCACAGCTCAGCCAGAAGTGGGATTGACCAGTTTAAGGGTGGTATTGTTATCACTTCAAGATTAACTAGATTCAGAGGATATCCATGCAAACCAGTTACTGAATAGTCAGACATTCACCATTTGAATGGCATTTACCTACTCTGACCAGTTTTCTGAGAAACAGTTTTTCCAGCTCTGTTCGTTGTACCCTTGTACAGGGCTACTTTCTATTTAAACTTTCAAGGTTCAGAGCCATGAACAGATCAAGTTCAACTACACAAGTTCAAGGTGCTTTGGAAATATCTTTCATCATCCCCATGTTAATTTGACATCTGTGGCAGCTTCAACAGGAGAATGTATTTTAGAGAGAAATAAATGTCCTTTACACTTAGTGGAAAAAAGCATTAGAAATAAGGAATTCTTTCCTTTAATCAAAGCATTTGTGGCATGGTGTTTGGGTATTGACAAAACAGAGCTGGGGTTTAATCCCAATAAGAAAGAGAGAGTGCTACAGACAACCAACCAAATAGGTGCCCTAGTGGAACAACTAGTGGGGTAGAATGGGCTTCTCTGCAATTCCAAGGAGAAAATAAATCTGAAATAAAGTCAAGGACAGAGACCAAGGGGATTGCAAAAGTATGTTTAGTTGCACATTGCAATTGAGCTACTAATGTTGGGTAAATGAAGGAGTAAAACAAATTACACAATTCGTTATCAGCTCGAAAGATGTGGAGAGAAAAGACTCCCATTTGAAAGAACACTTTGGGGCTTTTCCTTCCACAAGAAACATGTTTCATGTCATCCAGACACTAAGTAGATTTCTTTCACAAAAACTGTTACATTATCTGGGTAAACATGTCAATCAAAGACTACAACTAGCAATTTACAGCAATGATGCTAGATTTAACATCTAGAGAGCAAGATTCCAGTGGGAAATAGTGTTTTTATTTACTTCTTTGTTACTAGAACATTTCTTTTAAAAAGGTTTTTATATAAGAGCTTTGAAAAGAGAGTATTTATGTTATAACCAAAACAAATCTTTAAAACTTTGAGGTCTTTTTATTGGATTGCTTTCTCCTTCAATTTAAGAGGTATTTTCTCCAAAACACTATTTACAAAATTTTCAAGTGTATCTCAGAACAAACACTTTTTCTTATTATGAAGCTTTGGGAGAATGGTGATATGATACACTATTCTGCTTGCATGTTAAGGTTTAATCATTACTTATTAATTTTCTTATTTTCATGAGATTTTCTCAAACTTAATATTCTATTAAGGTAGCATCTGTTAGAGGAATTATCTTAGTTTTTTAAAGCAAATTTTAGCTGATTACCATGAATCTACATAATTAGAATTAGGTCTAATTATGTAGTGTAAATACATGTAATATATTTATAACATATAATGACATAATTATGATTCACAATAATGTTGAAAAACTCCTCCTTAAAATTAGTAAGAAAAATATGCTGCACAGCCCCTCTACAATTTATTAGCAATTTTACAATGTATGTTTTTCTGTTGCTTTTAAAATGGAACTTCACAAGAAAATATAATTAAAAACAAATATATTTTGAAGTTATTACCCCAAAAGAATACAGCCAAACCTTCATTACATTTCAAAACTATAAATATTTTGCAACCTCTTTAAGAATATAACTTAGAATACTAATTCTAATAAGCATACATTTCTAATATACCACAAACCCAATGTGGAATATCTATAGTATCTAATGCAAGATGGTTATCACTGTGTCTCACAGGTTACTTATCAAAATGAAACAAAACAGAATAATGATGAGTTTTACTGGAAAAATACCAGGCTATGCAGCTGTATTTCATGCCCTATATTATGTAAAGTTACATTTTAAAATTATAGAACACAGTTAATCATTTAATTCTCAAAATTTAATCATGTAATTGATATACTATAGCACATCAATTTACACTTTCTTTTCTGTAAAGGATGGTGGTAAATATTTATGTTCAGAAGATCTTGTGGTCTCTGTCACAACTATTCAAGTCTGTGGCTGCAGATCTAAAGCAGTCAGACAATATTTAACTAGACTGCTATGATTTTGTTCCAATAAAACTTTATCAACAAACAAGTTGCTACTGAATTTGGCCTGGTGTGGACATAGCTTTCTGAGCCCTGCACTGCACCATTGTGGTTAGAAGAACAGGTTCTAGATTCTGGCTACTCTAATTTTTTAATTTTTATTTTTAATGATTTTACCATTTAACAACTCAGTGTTCAGCAAACTAAGTTTTCTCATTTGTAAAATGATGGCAATGACCGTGACTATCTCATAAGGTAGTTCGGAGGACAAAAAGAAATAATTTATATACAATACTTATCCCTTTGTTGGACAAATAAATAGGCATTCATATATGCAGAATATTTGCTATTTACCATTAGTTTTCAGATTTTGATAGCACAATTTTATACATTAAAGTTTGAGAAATATTTATATAGTTGTGAAGTAAAAATAACCATTCTAGTAAATTATTTTTTTCTACTTAGTGAACTTCATCATTCCTAATAAGATTGACTTTATACATAAGGTATACACTGCATAATATACTAAATATATTATTATTATTATTATTATTATTACTGCTACTGTTGTTGTTGTTAGGTTGAAGTACTGGTGATTGAACCCAGGGCTTCCATGTGTTAGGCAAAATCCCTATCACTAAGCTACCAACCTCCCCAGCCCAAATAATATATGCTTGGATCACGTATTTTTATATATAACAAAGAAAACGTATCATGTGCAAAATACATGTGATTTTGTATTCATGCATATTCAAACACCAAATAATTGTTTGGTGCCTAATATATATAGTCATCATGCTAGGCAGTGAGCTTTCTTACTTTTTTTTTTTAACTAAAAGATGCAGGGAGCAGACAATTAAAATTCAGTATGATAAATTATTCTAATAGAGTGCATATATTATATTTTAAATGATTTTGGGGGGAAAATAGCTTAAGAAACTCTTCTAATAGAGTGCACATGTTATATTTTCTAAAAGGACTTTTCAGAAAATTCTTATTTGCATATCACTCTATATTTCTTAAAGGATTTTCATGAATATATATTTGCTTCACCACTAAAAATACAAGTGTTTTAAGGATAAGGTCTGTATTTATTTATATATATATATATATATATATATATATATATATATATATATACACACACACACAATATATATATTGTATTTCCACCATGCCTCTCATGTTTTTATGCACATTATTTTTGTCAAGTACTCATCTTTTAATAAATTAATTTTGCTATTAAGTGAGCAAGATAGTCACAATTAAGTCATCAAACTTTACATCAGATCATAAATTCAATATTTCAGGTGCTCTTCTGGGGATAAGTGAGAGGGTATCTTATAATTTGAAAACACAGCTCTTGCTTGTTCTCTATCTTCCCCCAAAGTTGTGAGGAATAACTGTGTAATATTGGGGTAAAATGAGCTTATTAAAAAAATGGATACAAAGTCCACAAAATGCCAAGGAATTCTAACAAAACACTCCATTACCTGAAGTAGAGGTTACAGAGGAGGGATATTATCCTGGGTTTCAGGAGAACTGGGTTTGAAGACCAACTACAGAAAATTGTTCTTAGCTAAGTACAGACAGGTCAATCACTCTGAGTCCCTGCTCATCTATAAAATTAGTAAGCTTCATGGAGCCTCAAAATAGACGCAGAATTCCCTACTTCTCCCAAGACTCTGATAAGCCTGCTACAGGGGTTGGTGCAGTGAGAGGCAGAAAGCTTGATTTAATGTCCTGGGGTTCAGAGAGGCCCTCTTGTGGGGCCCTGTTAACAGCGGGTGATATGCCTTAAGAGCATGGAAGTAGGGTGGAAAGAAGGGACTCATTCCCCAGATCCCATTCTGCTGTGCAGTGGATCCAATTCCAGCGTCTTTCCTGACCCGTACTTCCCCAGGGACTCTTTCTCCTATGCTTCCTCAGGGCCCTTTTTTTCCTTCTTGCATTTTTTCCGACCTGGGTTTGGAGTCCTCTCATGTATCCAAAGCTATTCCAGTTTTAACTTAGCCTTCAGCTGCCTCATGCAGCTTCCTGGACAGAAACTTGTATGACCCTTAATCTTCTCAGCAAACTTTTCGTTCCTTTATCCCATTCTCTCTTAGTCCTGCTGGGACACACTCTGATCCAAGAAGCCATTTCTAATTGAAGACTAATAGTTAAGGATTACCTAACACAGACAATCCAACATGTGTTATTACAGCAGCCTTCACATTCTAAACACAAGTCAAACATAAGGGGAGAATTTAGATATTTACTATTGGGGAAGATACTTGGGAGGAATTTTTAAAAGAAGTAGGCTCTTTAGCTCTTGAGCACTTTGAAATTCCTCCAGGAGAAAATACTTTATATTTGAGATACCTGGTACTTGGTGAAGATGTTGTTTCTATGTTTGTTGTGGGGGCAGGATGGGGGGGAAGGGGTCCTTAGTCCTTTCTACTCAGAGCATGTCTTGCAGACCAGCAGTGACGCTTGAAAATGCAGAATCACAGGCCTCTCCTCAGTCCTACTGAACCAGAATCTGCATTTGCACAACATCCCCTGGTGATGATTCTTAAAATCATTAAAGTTTCAAGACAGTGATACACCAGAAAGGCAAAAGCCCCCTCATGCTTGGATCCACGCACTGGGAATCCTGATTGCCTGTACGAAGAAGGGTTGAGGTAGATCATGTCTAACCCCCAAAGGGATGAATTTCATGGAATGAATACTTAATCTCTCCAGTCAATACTTAGCCCCTTGGGCTTTGGGAGAATTCTATATGTACTATCAACAAACGATTTAGGATGATGTAAAACACCAAGAGATACTTACAGCTTGTAACCTGCACTTGACTTCTTCTATTATCAACTAACTTCACCTCTTTGACTTCTTGCCTTTGCCCACATGTCATTGCATGTCATTGCTCACTATGGGGATTTAAGCCACTCGGGGGAGGACCTTCAAATGATGCATCTTTCCATCTTTTCCATCTCAAAGCACCGCCTCATCCCTAGGGCCTTATATAGTGCAGGTCACATACTTGGTAATAAAGAAATATTTGTTAAACTCATAATAAAGAATCTGTAGAGACAGGTCTACTTTGAAAGAGGTTTGTTTAACCCACAGGAAACAGACAAGGGGGCAGTTCACTGGCAGAGAGCAGGGCACTGTGGTTATCTACCTTGTTTTCGTAAATAACATTTAATTGACACTCAGTCCTGTGAATTTGTAGACATAGTGTCTGACATTGCTTTTATGCTATAGCAGTACAGCTGAGCAGATGTGACAGAGACCAGGTGGTCCACAGATACCTGGTCATTTACAGAACAATCTGCCCATTCCTGCCATGGCCCTTGGGCCCAGGTCCTTAAAGCCACTATATGCTTGACTATATCTGGTACCACTGCTGACCTCCCTAGGCTTATTAAATCTGCAAGAATGACTTCAATTGTACAAGGCCAGGATTTAACTGAGGATTGCAAACTCCTTTCAAGAGATGCAAAAATAACAAATGGTGAATGTCCTTCCTGGCCCAAGCCTGCCTTTGAAGGACATTTAAGACAATATTTGAATGGAACCAAAGGGTAACCTGTACCTTGATGACCAAAGCACAGTCTTCTCCTCCATCTTCATTTCCACTGTCTCTGAATAAACTCTGGGAAAAAATCCATGCATCTTGTTTTGTGAACCTGAAACCCCCTGGTCTGGCCTCTCCCTGCTCTGCCTTCTCACATGAGCCCACAGGTCTTCTGTATCCCCAGAGGGAAGGAAAAATTCTGCAGGGTCCTGTTTCAACTTCTGATTAAATCAGACTTTTATACCCTGAGCCATCATTCCGAGTGCCTTGTGCATCTCACCAGGCGAAAACCTCCCCACATCGAACTGACAGATTAGATATTTATACCCTAAACATAATTGAAAATCAGTTCACATTTTAATACCTTTGTCTGCACCATCCCAAAAGTCACCTCATTTATCAGCAAGTGTTCAATCAGAAAAGTGCATCTGTAATTTCTAATATTTAATAAAATTTTTAGTAGCATTTCATCTTATATTTTATTACTGAAGTTACTATCATTATTGTAATTACTACTACTATTCTTTGGCTTTGAATAATATGGGTACTGAAAACAGAGAGATTTCTACTATGTTCTTTCCCAGATAAAAAGTTTTCAGCACAAAAGTCATTGGCTATTTTTCAATTGGTTGGAAAGAGTAAACCAAAATGGTGCCAAACTCACTTCCTCTACCTGAACTCACTGCCTTTTATCTTTTCGTTAATTTAAGGGAACTGGGGTAAGGATCATGATTGCTGGCCCCATAAATAAATCTCCAACTCAAAGAGGATGCATAACTAGAATAATTTGCCCAGAGTCAGTTTCCTGGCTTCTGCCTGCCCATCTGAAATGCCCCCAGAAGATATTCTAAATTGTAACTTTAGGTTTTACAAATCATTTATTTATTTTTTTCTGTCAAGGATTGGCTAAAAAAGAGAAAGTCCTTAACATGAATGTACATTTAAATTGAGACTGCCAATGCAGGTTATATAACTCTATATGAATCACTTTAATCATTTTAAATGTGTATGGACAAATCAAACATAAAGGTGGCAGTGAACCTGAACCCAGCTATTTTCTATGGCCTGTCCACATGAGCCAGTTTGGTCAGTTGTGTTTGTTAGATTCATATGTGAGGTACAGGTATGCTTCTTACACATTCAACAATAGGTCAGAAAGAAAACAAGTGTCAGAGAAAATTCAGGACCACACACATGTAATAATAGCATACAGGTACCACACTGTCACCCATCCCAGTGCCAGGCCTCCACCCTTGGGAATGCGCCAAGAGTCTCCCCTATGCTGTGTGGTTTAGGTGGGTGCTTTCAGAAGAATTTGACTAACCACAGTTAGAAGACCCAAATAATTGATTAATAACTGGGAATCTAGTCTAATATTTTCTCTCAATTCTTTTTTTGTTTGTTTGTTTTTCAGAAAGACCAGTGTCTCTATAATATTTTACCAGTGTACATATTCTGAACATCACATATTTCCCAATGACATTCAGTTTGTTGCCTTCTATATGGCTGCAGTGTTGTTTGTAAAGGTAGCAGATGCTCCTATAGCACCTGCCTCTGCACAGTGGCCTTACATGTGCACTGTGTATACCTGATTAAGACAGCTCTGCACCACCCATACCTGTGGTAAAGGAACACAAGCATACATAGCACACCATCTGTAACAGAAGTAATTTCAATGCTAGTTACAGATTAGACAACATTTCTCATGTTTTCACTATGTCAGATTTGATATGAATTCATTTGTTCAAAGAAACATGCTCTGGATTCGAGTCCTATACAATACTGGGGTTATACAAGTGCAGGCGAGTACAACAGTAAAGGTGTTCCACAGTAAAGTATCACTGCTCAAAGGGTGTCCAGTGGACAGGCAGCATCCCTCTGGGTGTGCTGGGATTTTACTAGGAATGCAGAATTTCAGGGTCTACCCTAGACTTTCTGAATCAGAGGTAAAGCTTATAAAACTCCCCTGGCCTTGTATACCTGGGGATACTTCAGATGCATGGCCTAGGAGCGTAAAGGTCCTCAAATAATAAAGTGTCTCAGAGTTATCAGGGGTGACAGCCTTCTTCATTTAGGTTATAAAAACATGCCAAAGTCTCCATTTAACTAGCAGGTGGCTGTTCTGCACATGGTCCCTTCCTGTCTTTGAGAAACACTAGCTGATTGGAGGTTAGTAAAAGCATCTGGGGGACGGGGTGGTGAGAAGGGCATGTGAGTCCATACTGAAATGAGAAAATCTTGAATTGGAGCTGCTGTGCCTCATGTTGCTGGCATTGAATCCTTTCCTTTTTGGGTTTGAATGGAACAGATAGCCCATCTAATTGCTGCCCCAGATTACAAGGGTCACAGACTTGAATATCTAGTACTGCACGAGGTCTTTTTTCATAGCTAATGCATATCAAATAATTTAGACCATTTCTGTGTCTGATGAAATGGGTTTTCAACAGAAGCAGGAGGTCTAAATATTGGTCATTACTGAGTGCTAATCACAGAGTATTAAGAGACTTATTTACTATTTTTAAGCATCTCATTCACTTCACATTTTTCTAAAGCAAAAATGCTTTACATTTGTGTGTGATAAAGCTGCACATTCTAACATGGCCTGTGAGTCGTCCACAAAGCCTAACCTGAATTGTATCCCTATTTTTAAATAGATAAACCTAAAAGCTAATGATAAGCCAAGAGCAGCTTTCCATTACCATGACTGAGTTCCTGTCTTCCAATTCTATCTCTAGTGTTAGTTTTTTGAGCCAAGTTAACAAGGAAAAGGTTTTCAGGTAACCTAGATTGCTGTTCTTATAAGTGCTTGTTATAGCTGTAGTGAAATAAAAAGAAGTGCCGGGTGGGAGGAACGCATTATCACCCATAAAAATGAGCAAGAAAGGAATCATTTTAGGGCTGCCTGTTGGATAAGAAGTGAAAAGACCCATCAGAAGTGCAGTTCTGGAAATTTGCTAATTTTCAGGCCATCACACAGAGAAGAAATTCTCACTCCAAGACAAGGCTGGTTGGAGGTTGTTGCCTTGGTGACCCTGCATCTTAAGTAGTCATTGAAAAGAATCTTGGGCCCTTGGTTCAGCAATTCCTTTTCAAAGACTGTATCCTGCAAAAATACACAGATGAGCATCCAAAGATGTAACTGCAAGGGTGTTCACTGCAGCTTTATTTTTAATGGTGAATAACTGGAAACCACACCAGTGTATATCAGAGAATGAATGGAGAAATTTAAAAAATAGGCACACAGTAGAATACTATGCAGCCATCATAAAGAAAGAGATCTAGATTATTAATACAAAAGCCTATCTAATTATTAAGCTAAAAAGCCAATCTCTGAATAGTATTTATAGACCTTGACTTATAAAAATAGTAGTGTATTGGGGCTGGGGATGTGGCTCAAGCGGTACTGTGCTCTCCTGGCATGCATGGGGTGCTGGGTTCGATCCTCAGCACCGCATAAAAGTAAAATAAATATGTTGTGTCCACCGAAAACTAAAAAATAAATATTAAAAAAAATTGTTTCTCTCTCTCTCTCTCTCTCTCTCTCTCTCTCTCTTTCTCTCTCTTAAAAAACAGTAGTGTATTAAAAGGAAGTTAAATCTCAAAGAATGAACAATAAAATACTGATACCTCTGAGAAAGGTCTAGTTATAGGAAATGTATATATTCAAATTCATATTGATATGGCTTGAATGTGAGGTGACCCCCAAAAGCTCACGTGTGAGACAATGCAAGAAGGTTCAGAGGAGAAATGACTGAGTTGTGAGAGTCTTAACCCAGTCAGTGAATTAATCCCAAATGGGATTAACTGAGAGGTAACTGGAGGCAAGTAGAGTGTGGCTGGAGGAAGTGCTTAATTGGGGGGTGTGGCTTTGGGTATAGATTTTGTATCTGGAGAATGGAGTCTCTCTCTCTGTTTCTTGATCACAGTGATGTGAACTGTTTCCCTGAGACCCTCTCCTGCCATGATGTTCATCTTTACCTCAAGTCCTGAGGAATGGAGCTGGCCTTGTATGGACTAAGACCTCTAAAACCATGAGCTCTCAAATAAACTTTTACTCCTCTAAAATTATTCTGGTCTGATCCTTTAGTCACAGCAGTGAAAAAGCTGACTACAACACACATGCTCTGTGTTCTTTAAATTTATTTGATAAATGTATTATTTTAACAGGAGAAAAAGATTTAGAAAAGGTTCCTGAGAGATTACCAGTCTTAACCTATTTCTTCTTTTATTTATTTTTTTCATTTATTTTTAAAATTATTTTTTAAAAATCATCTTTTTACAGTCCAGGGAATGACTGGCCTGAAATCCACAAGTGAGTTAAGTTTTCAGGAAGCCATAGAAATAGCCAAGGCCCACTAGAAACTTTAAAAGAGCAATAGCCTGCCTGGCTGTGTCTGAGTCTCTCCTGGCAAAGCCCTCCATTGCCTCCGGTGTTGTACTAGAGAGCTGGAGGAAGCAGGGAGAGCGGTATCAACAGATAAGAAAGCTTAGCCAGACATAGAAGGGGGAAACTATGCTGTGAACATTTCCTTCAAATTAATAATCTGGCAGCTAATTTTTGAACTAACTCTAATTTGCACGTGGCACCTTCTGTCAAAGCTGTCAACATGAGTTGCTTTCATTTCACACTGGCTCACTAGCTGGAGGGGCTGGCACGAGTCCAGGTGCTCACCCTGCTAGCACAGGCTGCCATCAACTTGGGCTCTTTGGCTGAAACCCTTGGGTAATTTTATGAGCAAATGCAGGTGGCTATTTATAAATGTGATTTCTGTTTAAAGGGATGAAAATCCACTCTACCTCCACCCCTGTACTCTTCATCCAATAGATACCCAAAGCTCCAAATAGCACAGAAGAGTCCATGGTGTTATGGGGACCAAGGGTGTTTCTAGAAGTGACAGCATCTAGGTTTTCGTAATTCTGTACTATCAGCTGCATGGTAATTGGAGCCAACTATTGGAAGGGGCGCCTCACTCTGCTCACCTATGAAATGTCAGTAAATATATTCGCTTAACCTCCCTTTTAGACATTAGATAAAATATTTTTAGATATGGTTTCTGTTTTTGCATGTTGAGACTTTATAGGCCAACATAAATCCCAACCACCTTTTTCAGGGCATGGCTCATATATCCTTCCACAACCTCCCAACCAATAATCATCTCTGTCTTCTTTCTGTGCTGATTGAACCTGCTATATTCTTGATCATTAGGGAGGAATCTTCAATTCTTTTTTCTTTCTTTCTTTTTTTTTTAAATTTTTTTTGATGTGTGTGCATGATGAAGTGAAATAGGGTATCTTCTCAAGACTTTTTGGAAAACATCTTTCCTGATCATAAAAACAGATGCTTTAAGAGAAATGTGCTCCTTGCAACTCACCTTGTCAACTGCAAATGCTGCCTGACTGCACAGAAGTCTTGCAAGAAGGACAAAAGAACTGGGAAAAGGAGAAGCTGTGACCATGCCACCATTGTCCCTGGGCTGTGGAAGCTTACAAATGTGGCAAAATTCTCTAATTGTCCTCCAAGACTATGTACCTGAATAGGTCACCAGTCACAGCTTTGTTGAAACTTACTCGTGCCCATTTTGACTCTCTACATTGCATACATAATACTACAGCAAAAATATTTCCTGATTTGAGAAATCCTGAGGAGCTCGGGATTCTAGAACCAAGATTCATAGGTGACTCTAGAAATCTAATGAATAAATTACATTATAGGTATAAGGGAATCTAAAAGGTAGTTGTGTTTCTCAACAGGCATTCTGTTGCAAAAATACTAGATGTATTATTAGATTTTAAACAAATTAAAAGAGGTACATTTGGAAAACATAGATTAAACAAAATTTAACTGGTCACTTGTTTTTACTTATTTGTTATTATTGCTAGTTTTATTGGTTATTTGCAGAAATCTTATTAGAGTTTTAAAGATGTAGATGTACATTGCACTTAACCAAGTAAAGGGATAGCAGTTGTTTTATAATCATTCTCTGTGTTAGTCAGCTTTTGGTCCCCAAGGCCATGCCTCCAGTGACTAATTTTTCCAGCCACACTCCACCTGCCTATAGTTAATACTCAGGAATCCATTCACAATGTTAATATGTCAAATGAATTAGACCACTGATTAGGTTACAGCTCTTGAAATCTAATCATTTCACCTCTGAACCTTCTTGTATTTTCTAACACAGGAGCTTATTTAGAAACACCTCATACCCAAACCATTAATATTCTGCCTCTAACTCTCCAAAGTTCATGTGCATCTCACAATGCAAAATGTATTTAGTCCATTTTCAAGGAAGCCCATCGTCTTAAAGATTTCAGAGCTATTAAAAAAATCCATGTCCAAAGTTTCATTTGAGACTCAAGGCAAACTCTTGGTTGTAAGCGCCTGTAAAAATCAAAACTAAGTTATGCATATCTGATATACAATGGAATATAAGTAAACATTTCTATTATAAAAGGGAGAACAGGGCCATGGAAATAAGGCACGGGACCAAAACAAGACTGAAACCCATCCAGGCAAACATTGGGTTTGTAACTACCACATCTAGCATCTGGGGCACACAATCACGAGACATGATCTCCAACTGGCTTGGGTAGCCCTGCCCCTATGGCCTTGTTGATTGCAGCCCTGTTCTCCAAACTGGATCTGTTTGTAGTCATCGCCTTTCTTCTGAAGATGTGCCCCATGACAGGCATCTTTTATTCCTGGGGGGTCTTTCTGGTTTCAGCTTCCTTCTCATAGCTTTAGGCATTGTCTTCTCAGAGGCAGCACAAAGGGATTCCCACCTTCCATACATTGCCTAGCCCCTCAGGCCTTCTCTGAAATCTTGGTGGAAGCCTACATAATCCCCTAACTACAACTTCTTGCATTTCTGCAGAAACAGCACCAAGTTGGTGAAAGGTGAAAGACACTGAGGTCCTCCACCAGCTTGAGCAATAGCCTGATCCCCTGGACCATGACTGCAGCAGCCCCTGAATGCCTGGGCCCTTTGAATATGATGAAACAAATCTTAGAGAAACTGCTTCCTAGGCCCCTGTAGGAGTGGTGTGCCCCCAGGGTCTCTTAAATGCATTGTAACTTTTCCACCCTTGAGTATGACAGGGGTGTGATCTTGCTTATTATTGAGATGCCCTCAAGACATCTTTCATAGAGTCTCTGTGCAAAATACTTAAATTCTCTCTTTCTTATTTATTTATTTACTTAGTATGAGAAATGAGCTCAAGGGCTTTTAACCATGGACTCAAATCTTCAGCCATTTATATTTTGAGACAGTGTCAAAGTTGCTTAGGGCCTCAGTAAGTTGCTGAGGCTGGCCTTGAACTTGTTATCCTCCCTCTTCAGCCTCTCTAGCTGCTGATATTCCAGCCATAAGCCTGAACCCAGTTTAACTTCTCTTTAGTAGTGGTACTCTCTTCACTAACCACAACTTTCTTGGCCCCAATTTACATATACTTTTCTGGACAAACAGCAAGTTTTACAAATTGTTCATCTCTGCTTTCTGCTTCTGATTACCACAATAAACTTGGCTAATAGTTGCAATACTCATGCTACTTCCTGAATGCTGTGCTGCCTTATAATTTCCTCTGCCAGATTAGACCATCACCTTGAAATTCAGTCTCACACAAAGTATCAGGACATAGGAAAAATTCAGACAAGTTATTTGCCAGAATGTATCACGAATGGCCTCTAATCCAACTCCCAATATAATAATGCCCATTTCTATTTGAAACCTCATAAGCACAGTCTTTACTGGTTACAGTCCTCTCAATATTCTGATCTTCTGAGCTCAAACCAGAACAGCCCATTAGGCTCTTATTACAACGTTCTTAGGCTTCTCCAGTCTGAATCCTCAATATTTTCCAAACTCCTGCAAACAGTTCCAAAGTCTTCTGAAAACATGGTCAGGCGTACTCACAACGACGACTAACAACTCTGGTACCAATTTCTGTTACTCAGCTTTTTGACACTGACCAAAGTACCTGAGAAGAATAATTTCAAGGAGGAAAACTTCATTTGGCTCACAGTTTCAGAGGTTTATTCTGTGATCATTCAGCTCTATTGTTCTGGGACCAAAGTAAGCCCTATCCATAGTGGAGGGGCTTAGCAAAAGAAAGATGCTCAGCTCATGACAGCAAGAAAGCAGAGAGAGAAAGAAAGAGCCATGGACAAGACATATATTCCCCAAGGCCATGCACCTAGTAACCTACTTCCTTTCTCCATACTCCACCTGCCTACAGTTACTACTCAGTAGTCCATTCAAAGTGTTAATCCATCAAATGAATTTATTTGCTGATTATGTTACAGCTCTCATAATTGAATCACTTTATCTCTAAATTTTTCTGTATTGTCTATCACATGAGCTTTGGGGGAGATGCCTTATATGCAAACCATAACGTTTTGATTCGATTATTGCACTTAGCTTGAGTGTGTTATAGTTTTAATGTTAATCATTTTAAAAACAAATAAAACCAAAAAACAATACTCAAAAAAATCCTGTAAATTTGTTAACACCATTTCTTTGATGTACAGAAGATAAAACTTATTCTACTCAGAAATATTTTTGGGCAAATGGGATGAATAGATATGCATTTAATTCCATTTGTTCTTTCTTTGGAGTGGCATACCATAAGACTCAAAAGGACTGATCTTTTGATAATATAGGGGAAAAAAATCAAGACTATGATCATCAGTATCATCTTCAAAACAATTCCCAACCGTTCATTCAACAAATACTTGCTACCATGTGCCCCGTGGGCATTACAGGTATGTGGAATGGAACATCAGCCCTGCTCACATGGAACTGAACTGATCATGAACTGGAACCTCTCAAAACATAAGCCAAAACTAACCTCTTCTTCTTATAAATTAATTGTCTCATCCATTTGTTTAGTGACAGCAGGGGTAACACTTACATTCCTGAGTAATACAATCAATTCTCTCTCGGAGATAAAGAATGGATAGGTTTACAAGTAACCTTATATAAAATTAAAAGTTCCTAAATTCATGTAATCTCATGTAACACATGCCACTGCCTACATAGATGCCACCTTTGCCTCATTGTATGGCCCCAGGGGATTATGACTTCCTCTTAATGCTAATTTTGTTGGGAAAAATAAACAGTCTCTGTCTCTGACCAAGAAGTCTCCGGGTGCTTCCAATACTTCACATCTACTGATGATGCACATAAAACATAATTTAGCTCACTTTATACTGAGGGTCAGAAAAGATCTAGCCAAAGATGTGATGCACCATATCTTCAGCTGTATTAAGCTCAGGTGTGAGAAAAATACAGACAAGGTGGGTTTCTTTCTTATCCATCCTATGGTGGCAATGTTATGCTACAAGAATGACAGTCCCATGTGGGGAATTTTATGTTTCATATTTCTGGCTGTATCCCCAGCGCTTAGAACAGTGCCTGATACAAAGTAAGTACTCAGTGCATTTTCACTGAATAAATGAATGATCAGTACAGAGAGCTTTCCTTCACTTTCCTTCAATACACAGCACCACCACAGACTGAGTAAATCTCAGAAGAAAGAGAATAAATATTCCTTATGGATGATGGTAATGGATTTTAGAAGAAAAACTACCTTACTGCCTTTGGGTGAGAAAAAAAAAAGAAATATTCTTAATACCTAGGTTATGAGTCTGTATTAAAAAATAATTTCCTGGGGATGCTTGGTTTCATTTGGACCCGTCAAACCAAATATAGTAAGTGAATTATGCTAAAAAACTAAGTTCCAAACCAAATAAATGTACATATACCTGCAGGCATTCCAATTGGATTTTTTAAAACTCAAAAAGTAATTATGCCATTATCTATTACTGAACCCAGTGAGCTGTGAAGAGATAGTGGAATTCATGTCTACTATTACTGAGTCATTTTTTCTTGCTAAGAACTAATATGTCAGAAAAGTAGCCAAGAATAAAAAAACATTAGAAATATTGAGATTAATAGCTATTATGGTCATATAGCAGAAATAGAGAAACAGATAAATTGATAATAAGTAAAAATCTACACCAACTGTCACTTTTGTGCTCAGATTCTAAAAATTGCTCTAACATATATTAATATACTTATGAATCACATTTTATTTGAATGTGTTAAATACATGCTGGCTACTAGCAGGATTGGTGCAACATGAGATTGAAAGGAAATAATAACTTTTACTGAACTCAAAGGGGCAGATGCTGTGACTGTTTTGTAAGGTTTCTGGTCATGGAAAGTATTTAAAAACTCCATTAATTTTGCAGAGATAAAACAATTCCATTCAATTCATTTTTCATACTTCCATTTGATTCCTTTGTGGGTTTTAGAAGGAGGGTGAAGGTTTTTGCATTCCTTCATGCACTCAGGGGCCATGGCAACAAAATAACAGTTTCTAGTTATAGAGCAATGCTTGATGCAAAGAGCTCTGCTAAGAGTTTCACCAGTCCCCCCAGCAGCGGAACTTTCAGAGAGATGCTACCATGTGCCCATTCTCCAAAAGAGGGATTGGAGGCTGAAAGAGATCAAATAACTTGCCCAATGTTGTGAAACTGGAATTAAAAAGGCCAGGATCCAAATCTAACCAGCCAAACCCCACACTCATCTTAACCACCACACTATTAAAGGAAAAGCCTCTTGTGGAAGGATTAAGCCCCAAGAAAGGTACTGGCACCACCAGTGACTCAAGGAGGCTGGAACTATCCACAGCTCCTTTAGACTGGGCCTCTCAGCCTCCATTTCAGGAAGTCTGAAGGCAACACAGGGCACAGAACTGTTAGGATCTACCTCAGGAGCCAATCTGTCCTCACATTTTGATCTCATTTGCTTCCTCCTTTCTGTCCTATACCTATATCTTTTTCTTGGTCTGGAGACCTATATTTGAGGGACTTGGGGGGAAAATGAGCTTTTCTTCAAACCACTCTTTGGGGGTCTTTATTTTTCAGTATCTATGAAAATTGAGTCATTTTTATATGGCTACCAGACATTTAGTAAAATATCTAAGTAATTTTCAAGAATATGCCTACCACTTAGAAATGTTCAAATGCTGTTCAGCTTAGCTTTGATCCCCTTCTCCTATCTTCTTTGTCTTTGAATCCCAGATCAATACTTTCGTCACTTCAGACTATGGATCTTTCTCTACCTGGACACTATGCACACCTGCTGTAGTATTTTTGCAAGCTGAGCTCCTTCCAGAGGATACCTTCTCCTCATTATTTTTATAGTTAATTTAACCTTTGGGCTAAACTCAGATCCTAATTCTTCTGTGATAAATTCCTCTGACCAACTTCATTCAGAGAGATCATTCTTTTCTCTCAACCCTGAAATAATACTGATAAGACATTATATGAATAGCATTGAGTTGTATAAATTATGGGTATGCAGATCTCCTCAATAGAGGAGAAAATAGAAATGATCATGAAGGAAGGTCTGACAGAGTTGACCCTGGATCACATTTCAACCAACCCCACACCATCTTCATATGACATATCAAGATATGCAACAGAAATTAAGAAGTAAAATGGGAGTTAGTTAGCTAAAATATTTAACCCATATACTTAATTTTGAGTATATGCCACTTTTATATGGGTACTAGAAATTTAGTAAAATAACTAAGCAACCAAACATAAAATTGATAGTGAGATTAATGTTTTCCCAGATTATTTCATTTTAGCAATTACAAAGCATAGCATAATGAAGATATCTAAGAAACTTTTCAGAAAAAATATAGAACTGCTTAACAATTTAACCTAGAGTTTCCAAATTGGATTTTATCATGGAACATCTACTTTATAAAAAATTTAAGAGCAAGCAAAACAGAATTCAGGAAAAACTTGTTTAACATGATATGTATACCCATAAATTAGTTCTGAGGAGTAGATTCTGAGGAAACCAGCAGCTAAATAAAATTTCTATTTTATTTATGAATCTTCTGTTTAAAAACAGAAGCTGAAGGGTGAAGTAACTGCTTTTCACAGTCAAAGGATGGGTCCAGATTCAAGTGATATACAATGACACACTTCCCTGATCTAAATTCAAAGTCTTAATCTTTGAAGTTGGAATAATATTTCTGGAAAACTTGTGTTTTCAGTGAGCATTTGATGAGTGCTACAGTTTGATTGTCCCCTAATTTCATTGTGATTAAAGTACTGGTCCCAAGAGTAGTGGGATTGGGAAGTGCTATGGAAACCATGGGAATGGGACCCATGGGAGAGCCTGAGGTCACTTGGCATGACTTTGGAAGGTAGTTCTCCAGAGAGGGTTGGTATAAAAGTCTAAGTTTGGCTACACAAAGTCCTCTTTGCCCCTTTTTGGAGATATAACCATTTGCTCCACACACACTTCCACCATTGCCATCTGCCATTTTGTGATGTAGTTGGGAATTAGCTGATGTCAGTATCATTCCCTTGATTTTCCAAAGCTATGAATTAAATAAAACTTTTCTGTTTTTAAGTTAGTTAACTTAGGTATTTTGTTGTAGTAACAAAATGCTGGCGAATACAGCCATGAAGAATACTCAGAGGAAAGTCAAATGATTGCATACTTTGATATACCTGTACAATCATTTCACTCTGTTCTGAATGGAAGTTATCAAGTATTTAGGGGATTGCAGAGCTGAGATATAAATAGTACACAGGGCCTCAGCAAAAGAACTGCCCATTCAGGGAATTCTTGAAGAGAAGTTAGGTGTTAATTCTCTCATTTTGCTTATAATTCCTATATCACAAGGTACTATAGATTTGTTTGCAAGGTGTTAAAACTCAGTAGCTGTCTTAGTTTGCTTTGTGTTTCTATAATAGAATACTGAAGAATGGGTTATTTATTTTTTTAAAAAATTCTATATTTCTCAAAGTCCACGAATCTGGGAGGTCTGACATCATGGTGCCCGCAGGTTTAATGGGCAAGGGCTGCTTCTGATGGAAGAGAAAAAACTCTGCCTTGTGTGGTGAAGAGTGGGAGTGCAAGTAGACTGAAAGCTAAGTGAAGCCTCATTTATAAAGTCCTCAATCTCATTCACATGTGGGGAGCTCTCATAGCTGAATAATATCTTAAAATGCCTCATCTATTAATGCTATAATATTAGCAATATCTGAATTTTGAAGGTGCATATTTAAACCATAGTAATAACTCTTGGGTGCAATGATTTGCATAGAAAGAGTAGCTTACAGTATTTTCCTAAAGCAGTGTAGTAGTGAGAAACAGCTTCTGAGTCAGATGAACCAAGGATAAAATCCCAGCTCTGTTTTACACTGCTCTGTGAACTTGGACTAATCATTTCACCTCCAAGTAGCATTAGCATTTTAAAGGTGGTTGTAAGATTTAACTGAGACAGTATTTGTAACAGCTTAATAAAAGTAGAATTTCGATTGCTGCATCTCCAACTTCCAGTACTACTATTTCTTTAAACTGCTTTGCTGAAGGGAATAATTTATTAAACTCAGCAGTTATTGCTAATCTGTGAGGTGCCAGGGCTGTGCTAAATCTGAGCAATATAGCAATGAACGAGATGTAGTTGTTACACTTAAGAGCTCAGGGTCCTGTGATAAAGGCAGACAAGTAAACCCCAAAATTAAAATGTACTCTGACAAGTGCCCTAAGTGAGGTTTGCCTGGTACATTATGGAAACACAGAGAAGGAGAAATCAGCAGCAGTGGGATCAGTTCAATGCTCTAAGAAAATAAAGCACTGGAGCTAAGTCTTCAAGGTAAGTAGGCATTAGCCCATTGAACCAAGCTCCAGACTGTGGAGTGGAGGTGAGGAAAAGAGTCTTTCATGCTGGCCCAGGGAGCTCAAGAGAATTTGTCTAATCAAGACATTCTGAAGATGACAATTGAGAGAAATATTCTCATGTATTAATAAAGTTGGGCCTCATTTATCCCTCAGAGGAGTTAATCCTATATCGTGAAGGCAGAGGAGAATGCTGGATTGTATACTTCCAATCTGAAGAGTGACAATTAGAGTTGTACAGATGGAAGAAGGAAGGGAGAGCTAGTGGCCAACTTTGAAATAGTTAAGGTCACAAAGCCCCTCTGTGTTTACTTAAGACCTTAACCATACACTCTGCTCTTGGTGAAGTAATCCAGTCTTGGGACTATAAATTGGGTTTTGTGGTCATGGCTTTCTGTGTAGAATGAAGAGCATTTGTTAATACCACAGGAAATACAGGAGAAGAAATTAACATTGTCCATCTTTTTTCTGTTATATATTCACTACAGAGGAATGAAATTCCCCTCCTCCCATTCTGCTCAGGAAAGTCTCCATTTGGATTACTGAAAGTTTAGTTCTCATATTTTTTTTTTGAGAGAGAGAGAGAGAGAGAATTTTTTAATATTTATTTTTCAGTTTTCAGTGGACACAACATCTTTATTTTATTTTATGTGGTGCTGAGGATCTTATATTTCTATAAGAAAAATAAGAAGCCTATTTTTCCTATTTTTTTTCTTTTATTTTTTAAGCCTAATCTTTAAAAGGGAAATAAAAATTTAGATTATGTTCAAAAGAGATGAATCCTGGTTTCTGAAGAGCAGTCAGATACCAGAGAGCTTGTGCGTTGTTTCCAGAGTGGCACTGGAGCTAAATCTTCAAGGTGCAATAGATATATAGGCACTGAAAAATAATCCCTCCAAACTTGGTATCCCTAGCAAAGAACTTGGGGCTACCTGTGGCCTATAGAAATGGCTGAGCTTCCCTCTTTAGAACAGCGCCAAGGTAGTCAGGAGTATGAGAGTTTCAGCAACCACCACTGCAGAGTCAAGATCAGAAGACCCTCCCAAGGCTCAGAGCTTTAAATAAAAGACCCCCCCCACCACCAATACTGTATTGTATTTCTTACCAATCCCTGGTGAAGAGGGAGGCAATGGAAAGGGAAAGAGAAGCCAATTGTAATTTGCATAATGAATGCCTAAAGGTTACAGAATCTTGTTAAGGGTCAGAATTAGAAAGTTATAGATTCTATCTATTTCTTTGCACTGGAAGACTAGTATTAAGTTGGACTGCCACATGGTCTTGATGATGTTGAAAAGGACACACAGAACACAACGACATGATTACAGAAAGACTATTTAGGCAGGACCTTTTCTATGAAACCCATTATCAGAGCTGACTTGATTGGTCATGGTTTTCAGTTGCTGTTGCTCTTTCTAATTAGAAATTACTGTTAATCATCATTGATGTAGTCTGTTGTAGGTTGATTAGTTAACTTGAAAGTATATAGCTCCATATTTACATTAGCAATGTTTTTGGCCTGTGATGTTTTGAAAACCAGAATCATACCCAATTCATAAAAATAAAACAAAAACTGTATTGCCAGGGCTTATTTGTTGCCTTGAATTAATTGTTCATCAACACATTTGCCATTGAAAAGTACCCTGCGTGGCCAATGGCACAGAGGAGAAGTATTGCCTGGTCTTAAAATGGGCTATGATCAAGAAAGTTTGAGAACCACTAGTGCAAATGCTAAGTGAGGAGGGCTGAAAGCAAAGCAGAAATCTTTTGGAAGAGGTGGTATATTTCATCATCACCCAGGGCCTGCAAGCTGTGGGCAATTATATTAACCTCACAGGTTAACTTGCAGCCTAGGCAGAAATAAAGAATGTAGGGAGGAACAGCACGAGATGCTCACTATCACTCATTTAGCTTCCCGACCTTTTTTGTGTCTGGATTTAATGGATAAAAGCCTTCCCCATGTGCACCCTGCTCTGCACTATGCAGTCCCTTGGATTGCAACCAGTATGCCAGGTAACGTCCCTTTTTAGTTTCCATCCAAAAAAATCTAAACATGCTTCCGTGGCCAAAAATAATAGCTTGTAGGTCAGAAATATCTGAAACTAAAACAAAAAAAATCACATTGTAAACATAGTAGATTCTAAGTATATTATTACATGCTTAGGGAAGTTGATCCAGAGAGATGCATATCAAATGATTAACAGTGAATAATTCTGGCAAGGGGATTATTGGAAACTTTCATTTCCTAGTTTATGTATTTTTAACAAATTCTGATTTAAAAAATAGAGAACATGCATTGCTTTATAATCAGGGGTTGTCACAGTGTGTCTCTTTAGTGTCGTCTTAGGATGTAGGTATGCTCTTAACCTATTTCTCCCAATTGAACAATTAAAAGGAAGGGATTGATCTAGATCCTGTGTTTGGTAGACTGTGCGTATTCACAATTCACCTTAATACTGTAATTTAATATATCTACTACCATTTGCATGATTGTGTACTTAATACTTTAGCCTCATTCCAAGTAATAAAATCTGGGAGCTCATGTGTTTGGTACGCTGGGTGAACTAAAGTAAAAACCTGTTCTTTCAGGTACCCATGTCACCATCTGCCTTACACACTCTCACCTGGGAGCTGCAGCTTACATGACCTCCAAATTCCTTTCAATTCCAAAATCAAATCTCAAAACAGGAAAAAAACAAAACAAAACCAAAGAAAAAGAAAAACATGGCCTGTTCTGGTGCGTCTTCTTGCTATATACTTTTCTATTTTCTAGACTTTGCAGGTACTGCTATTAAGGGACTGTCTATTTTCTAGTCTATTTCCCTAACTAATCAATAGTGAAGAGCATAGGGCAGCATATTTTGATTAAGGGCTAGAGAGTAAATATTTTAAATATTGAAGGCTGTGCACTACTGTCTCTGTTCATTATCTTCTTTCTTTCTCATCTTCTTCCTCTCCCTCATTTCTGTCTTTCTCCTCCTTTCCCTTCCTCCTTCAAAGCTTTGTAAGTGTCAATTTAAATAAAAAAAGAAAGAAAGAAAAAAGAAAAACCCTTAATAGCCCATGGACTCCATTTGACCCATGGGCCTTCACTGCTAAATCCTGAAACAGTGGGGGCTTATCCAGCATAGCTTGTAAAAATATCTTAGTTTATGCAAACTACTATTTTGTGGGCAAGCAATAAAAAAAAAATGTTAGTTTGATTTGGAGATAAATTGTATTATAAGTTTATTTTCTTCTTGGTTTACAGCTTAGTGAGAGCTTGGGTGGTGCAGACTGGCTAGCATTTTGATGGCTTTGGATTTCTAGGGATTTTAAATTTCTAGTTCATTTCAGGTCCCCCTCCTCCCAGTGTGACAGATTTCTCAAAACTCTTTGTGGCTCACTGCTGCCATTGGTGCCTGGATCTTCAGAAGGCCTTCAGGAGGTCCAGTGGGAAATGGAGGAGACACACCTTTGGCTTTTAAAATGCATTTGAGTGTTAAGGATTTCGATTTCACATTCATCCCTGCTAATGAGGGGGGAAGTGAAGCTTCCCTTTTAGTCACCTTTCCTCTTCTAAAAGAGCGTCAGGATTTCACCTTTAAGGGAAGCTCTGGGCTTAGTGCTTCATCCCACATCAAAACCCACCCCTGGGATTTCTACCTTCAAACAAGTGAAACAAATGCGTTCGGCAGGGGGGCTTGCTGTCAAAGGTGAGGGAACTCATCCAGATATCAGAACTATTCAGATAGGGTTGCCTACTTAGTTAGAGAAAATCAGTGGCTGATAGAGAACACTTTCAGTGGGGGACCACTTAACACTCCATCACACAAGCTTCCAATCTCTTTAGAGCCAGGGAAAGAAAAAGCCCCACCACATTTAGGTGAGTGGGAAAAGTGTGTAATAGATGATACAGCTCAGCATGGGGCAGCCCAGATATTTTGATTACCTTTATTTTAACCTCCCCCTATTAATGGACACTTTTCCACATAGGAACCACATTTCCTATAGAAATTCCTAGAGCAGTGGCTCCCTTCTCTCTCAATATTTCCCATTTTAACACTTACCTAAAAGAAAAGATGGATAATGATAGATACTTTGTGTTAAAAGGAAAACAGAAAAGAAAAAATAAAGGAAAGAAAGAAAGAAAAAAGTAGTTCCATTAGCAACTTTGGTAAGAAATTGCTGCACATTGTTCCTCTGACAAGTAATTTTTCCCAGCATGTGTGCATCTTAAAAGTATTGCAAAACAATATCTTAAAATGAACTGATTAGTATGCATGCTCTGTGGTCACATTTAAGTTCTATTTATAAAATCTATTCTGTTCCAGGCTCAGACAAACAAAACTGAAATGCAGCTGTGTAACACATTGATAATTTTCATTAGTTCTAAAAGCCTCAATAGAATTTGCAATTTTATTCATTATATCTAAATAATCCTGGAAAACCCATTGTGAAGGTGACCTTTCACTTTTCCCCCCCTGGCCTTTGTGTGATTTGGCTGGGAGTGTGTGTGTGTGTGTGTGTGTGTGTGTGTGTGTGTGTGTGAAATGTGAAAGGGCTGGGCAGGGGAAACATTTCTGCAGGAGTGAAGAATAAACGAGAAAAAATAGAAAATGAGGCATAAGGAATTAAAATCCCATGTAGATTCTGAAAGCCATTTTAACTGGGGGCATCCTGCCATCATTCCCCAGATGTGTAGAAGCCCAGATTTCTGAAATCACTGTGTGATACTGTGGGCAAATGTGGATTGTATTCTAATGCACGGGGAGGCGGTTTGCTGTTTTGATCTAAGAGTTGAGGATTTTCCCAGAGAGTGAGCCAAAGGACAGGCCCATGAGGAATAAATAGTGCTTCTTCTTTCAACTTGAACTTGTTCTTGAAAAGTGAAACAGTGCCAACTTTGGAGATATCTTTTCTTACTGTGAGCATTTTATGTGTATGGATTTAAAAAAAAAAAAAAATACGTACTTCCCAGAGTGCTGGCAGCCAGCCATAAAACCACAAAGAAGTCTTTAGAAAATTAAGATAACAAAAATAAAATAAGAGGCATAATATGAAAGGTGAAAAATAAAGACAAACACTTGCAATTTAGCGGCTATGGAGATGGTGCTTCAACACTGACCAGGCAATTAAAATGATAAAACCTGTGTGTACAGAATGTGAGGCACCTGTCTCAGATAAATACATATGCCTGGACATCTACACTCACACTCAAGAGTTTATCTGATAATTGCTAATTTGGGAGTGAAGATAATGACAGTTATGAATTACCCATTATGTACAAGTACCACCTTGAACAGTCCAACTTCCTAGGTACTAGTGTCCAAGAGCTCAGCAGGGATAACTTTATCTCACTGTATATGAAGACCTCAGATTTTTCTTTAAAAGGTGGTTGTGATTGTTGGAGACAAGGCGAAATTCTGGGAAATATTCAGGTAAGCAAAGATAAGGTGGCTTTTATAATGTTCAAAACTTTTAATTTGAAAACATCAATCTCAGAGAGGAGGCAGCATGGGGCTCCCCTGTGGTTATGGAACAATAAGAGATTTTTTTTTCTTTTCTTTTTTAGGTGTCCTTAGAATTTGTGTTCTGGGGAAATATATTTTGAGCAATGTTGCTTTATATGAATGATTACTTTACAAACCATTGACAGTATTAAGCTTCAGATAGAGCAAAGAACATTGTAAAATGATTCATTCAGAGTGAGGGTCGAATCATGGAGCTCTGTGCAGGCAGGTGAGGCTTCCATGAGGGAGATCTCAGCTGCTAAGGAACTTAGACACAAAATAGGAGAAAGAGGGACAAGGCAGAAACCTGCTGCTCAGTGAAGTCTATAATTGCCCAATTTTAATTTTTTTTTTTTTTTTGAGTACCAGGGGGATTGAACTCAGGAGCACTAGACCACTAAGCCACATCCCCATCCCTATTTTGTATTTTATTTAGAGACAGGTTCTCACTGAGTTGCTTAGCACCTTGCCATTACTGAAGGTGACTTTGAATTCACAATCCTCCTGCCTCAGCCTCCCCAGCTGCTGGGATTACAGGTGTGTACCACCACACCCAGCACAATTTTAAACTTTCAACACTACAATTTGAAACAGAAATTTACTAATAAAGTGAAAAGTTTCTAGAAGATTATTTGTCAAATTGTAGCCTTCCAATTACTGCCTTAGAAGTCTACTAAAAATGTCATTAGTTGTGTGAAATCCTACCTCATTTCAAAACCACTATGTCCAGTGATTCTCAGCAGACAGACATCCTACAGTGTTATAAGACTCTTAGCTAACAGGATGAAACAAGAGGAATTTTATGTCAAGAGATGTTACATCAATATCTGAGGGGGTGGAAATAATATTTAGAAAAAAAAAATGTGTGCCCTGGTGCTTTTGTGTGGATAGCTATAGAATTCAGTCGAAAGAAAGAAAGTTCATGGACACACTTGCATGTTGTTGGTAGAGAAGTTTTTCAACTCTAGCTCGTGAAGATTCATAGGCTCATGAATTTCATGCTGTGAAACCTCTTTTTTGTACATAGCTAAGACAGCAGCCACATTTATAAATGTTATAAAACAATTAAGGCCTGGGAGTCCCTGGCACATTAACATTATTGTAAGGTTGTGTTTGGGGATTTTACCAGAGTCAGTTACAGGCAACCAAGACTATAGTTCTACATTTATGTGACAGATGTCTCTAGTCATGGCTGCTAAATGAGCTCATGGAGCTCAGAGTTTGGTCACTGCTATGATTTTGATTACTGTCCATTAGAGGTCCACATGTTAAGTCTGGGTCCCAAAGAGGCAGTATTGAGGTGGACCTCTAAGAGACAGGGTCCCCAGGGAGGTCCGGAGGTTATTGGGGGTGTGTCTACAAGGGGAACTGTGGCAACCCAGCTAGTTCCCTCTCTACTTCCTGACTTGTGACATGAGCACTCTGCTCTGAGATAAGCTTCCAGCCACTGCATTCTGGATTCCTCATCTAAGGCCTAAACAATGGGACCACCTGATCATGAATAGGAACCTCCAGAACCAGGAACTTCATAAACCTTTCTCTCACTTAAATGCCTCAGGTATTCCTTTATAGTAACAACACGCTGACAGATACAGCCACTTTTTATAAAAAATTGAATTGTGTATTTTCAACCAATCACATTATACACATAAAATTTGAAATAAGTTAATATTTCAACCAAATTTTAAAATATTGTGAATCATTACAGTATTTAAAACTTTATTCTGAGTGGGTTATAAATTATATTGCTGTCAATGTGTGCTGGTTCCATTTAGACCAGTGAAGAGAAATTTGTAGTCCCCTCTGTCAACATGAGATGACTCAAGCTGTTGTTTATAAGAATCTGGACTTGCGAATGAGCTGGCAGACTACTGTGCTATTATTTCAGCATTCACTCTTATTGTAACTTTGATTCTGTTCTAATAATGTCAAGGAAGTGCTCATTTTCTAGCAATGGTACTGTTCCAGGTGAAAAAAAAATAGTAAATTTGGAAGGAGTTTAGGCTTAATGAGTACTATGAAGGCCAAAATACTACCAAGATACCTAGGGCTATCAATCAAAGATAGGGTGCTCTGCAAATTATTAGAGATGATATTGAGAAGCAAAACAACAGCCACTAAATATCTGTAATCTGGTTACACTGCAAATTTACAAAATTATCTTCTATAACAAGGTAAATTAAGTGGAGAAAAAAAACTGTGATGACCTGGCCACAGACTCAACCTCCAAGCTACAACTATTACTGTTTTAAGCACCTTGGGAATTCACTCCAATTACTTGCTGTTTGTTATGATGGCAAAATTAATCTTGAATTATGTCAGTTTTGAATTAATGAGAGCTTTTTCAAGAATATACCTTTGGCATAAAATGAGACTCCTTTGCATCCACATTTCATGCATCCTGAAACGCATGGACTACCACACCAGATCAACAAAGATGTACTTGAGTGCTATGCTGTACAATGAGAAAACAATGCCAACAGCTGACATCTACTGCTTATCATGTGCTCAGCATATGTTAGGAGTTTGTACCCACTCTCACTTCCTTCCTACCGACCATTCATTGATGTTGTTGCTGCCATTGTGCATTTTTCCCAGTGAGTCATCTGAGACTTAAAGGTTGATGTACCTTCCCAACATCCAACACGTATCCAAACTTAGATTCTCTATGTCCAAAGGACACACTTTTAACCACGTGCTCTATGTTAAGGTGGAGTTAAAACATGACTACCTGAGAGTTTGTGTGTTGCATTTGTTTTCTGAACTTGCCTTGATTCAACAGAGCTTGTTTTTGATGTGTTTATAATGCTAAGAAAAATTGTAAATTACTGTGCACACTGTTATTTCTTTAATTCCATAAGAGGAAGATAATAAGGATAATGAGGATTGTTCCTTGGTAATTCCAGTGTGATATTTTTGTGGGTGGTTTTCAAAGCACACGGTATGCAATTAGAGATAATGTGGATAGCTCCTTGTTTTCCGGGCGTGTGCCATCCACTGGGCACTTGCGGAGAGTGCTTGATGCATGTGCCACAGGAATCGATGTGGACGGTTCATTTGCCTCTCGTGTTGGAGAGCCCTTATGGTTTTGGCAGTGGCACAGCCCTCAGATGACTTGTAATGGAGATGTATAAGGAGGAGTCTCTATTATATTTTAAATACACTGTTTTGCTTCTGACAGTATTTCCTCCTTCTCTTGGACTTCTTCCCTCTACTTAAAATTGCCATAGTAATCAGGAAAGTGACTCTTGGAGCTGTGGCTGACTAGCTTTCTGTATTTGTTCCCTTGCTATGACTTTCATCATAACTTTTCAGAAGGCACATGGAGAGAGCCGATCTCCCTGCCAAGGTTTTTAAGCTCAGCAGAAGCAGATGTCCAGCCGTGTAATTTCTGCCCAAGTATCACTGATATATTATTGAGGAAACATCAAATCAGATGAGTACTGGAAAAACTAAAGGCTATTCCCACAACCTGTCTGCCTGATTGGTTCTATTGAGGTCAGATTTATTTTCAAGTCCTTCACGTTCCTCAAATTTGCCCTTGTGTTATGGAAAAAAATCTCCTTTATTCACGTGTGCTATTCAATGTTGCTTTGTAGTTTTATGTTCTGTTTTTATTTCAACTGTTTCAATTTCCCCTTTGTCTTCTCTTGCTCAAGCCACCAAGAATCCGCAGTCTGTACCAAAGCAATCTGACCTATAGCCTTCCATATTTTTCTTTGGACCTGAAGTCCTAGTTACTGATTACCTTACCAAAAAAAAAAAAAATAAAGGTATCATATTATATGTGCTTCTGAAGCTTCCTTGAGTGGTTCATGTGTTTTTGTTAGTAATTATTAACTATATTTCACCTCCATAGTTTTTCAGTCCATATCATAGATATTCCTTGGCTAATTGGATGCTAATGTCAATGTCATAAAGCAAATATTATTTATGATGTTAAGTTGGCTATTTTAGAGCTCCCTCAACTAGTAATGACCGAATAAGAATGAAAGGGTGAACCTGATCATGTGTGTGATCATAAAACACAGATAATTTAAGAGTTGATTCCTTCAATTTTCATTCATTTAGTGCCTGCCTTGTGTGTAGTACTTCTCTACAGTATCTGCTTTTATGGGCCTCACTTTCCAATAGTTCTGCAGAGAGGTGATCATAAACAAATGAAAAAATCCGGTAGTGTCAGAGAGTAATGTGTGCTCCTACGAAAATCAAAACAGAACAATGGTATAGAGAGTGCATGGGAAATTCACAGGAGATGACATCTGAACCAAGATTTGAGGGATGAAAACAGTCAGTCACAGAAAGGTCTAGACTCCTGGAAGGGCATTAGAGACAGAGAAAACTTCAAGGGCCTGAGATGGGAAGGAACTGAGGGCATGTGTGGAACCAACAGAGGCCAGAATGAAAGGAACATAATAGAAGAGGGGGGACTTGTGTGAGAGAAAACTGTGGAGATGTGCAGAAGCTAGGCAAGTTACCAGAGAAATAGCTCAGAGACTGAAGGTGGTTAAAAACTGCAAAGATAGTTCAAAATACTATGGGGGGGAAAGGTGTGGGAGTGGGTGTGAGTACTCACCTTCCTAGAAGAGGTAATAAGGGAGATGGGCTTTGAAAGACAGGTAGGATTTAGACAGGGGGAATTTCGCAGTGAGAGTGGCTGGAAGGGCATAGGAACAGGTGGGAGCAGCCTGTGCAGGGAATTAGGTGGGTTTGTGTGCAGCGCTCTGTGACACCAGGGGCACAAGGTAACCGCAGGAGCAAGAGCTGGGCTTGAAAGGCTACAAAGGAGGCTAGGCTGAGTACTGGAACATGAAACTCCCTGAATAGTTCACCTGAACCATGGAAGGTTTGGGGGATAGAACACGACATCATCAGAGCTAGGATTTCAGATTTCTTTGACTCTTGACTTCTGGGTTGGAGTAAGTTAGGAAGACTGGGGTAAAAAGTTTAATTGAAGCTCTTAAAACATTAAACAGAGTGGACTGAAATCTTAACAAAGATGCTACTGAAGAGAATGTAAAAAAAAAAAAATATATATATATATATATATATATATATATATATATATATATGGCTGAAAAACATCTTGGCCTTAAATCTGACATAGGATTTTTTTTTTAAATTATGCTCATAAGACAGGTGGAGTCTCTCTAATGTATCTCTAGGGACAGGGAAACATTGTCTCCTGGGGAAGCCAGCTGTGTGGCTGTACAACTCCAATTATTAGTAAAGTCTTTTCTCAGGTAGAACTGGAATCTGCTTCTCCATAGTTTATACCTGAACCTAGTTTTGCCTTATGCAGAAAAGCAGATGAAGTAGCCTTCTTCTCCTGCAAGTCAGCCTTTAAGGTGTTTGAAACTAGCTAACATTCTTCTGTCATTTCTGTTAATTCCCTTTCCACTTCTTCAACCATTTATCCTACATATAAATATATGATGTGTATTGTATCTTATGTGTAAATGTGAAGACTGTATTGCATTCTAATAAGTAATTACATGTACTCAATTTTTACATGTTCTTAACAATGGGAAAATATTTTTTTTCTGGAGACTTTTTGCTTTTCTTAGAAAAACTTATCTTTTCAAATTTCCTTCTGTATAAATGCTGGCCACTAAATATACAAATGAGTCACAAGAACATGGAAATGCTCTGTTCTATACAACTTTATTCTAGGCCAGGATTCCTTAAACTGTGAACTAAGAATTGAGAATAGCTTTTACATTTTTAAAAGGTTGAAAAACATCAAAAGAAGAATAATATTTCAACATACATAAAAATTTTATGAAACTCTAATTTCAGTATCCAAAAGTAAAGTTTTACAGGAATGTACTCATTCATTTCTTTATTGCCCAGGGCTCCCTTTATATTACAATATTGTGGCAAAACCCACAAGGCCTGCAAAGCCTAAAATATTTACCATGTGACCCTTTAGAGCAAAAGTTGGCTGACCTAGACTCTGAGAGTCGTATGTGTGGTCTGTGAGTGCAGTTTCTGTCTCACCTGGGAGAACTGCAGAATCTCAAGCCCCATCCAGGATCAACTGAATAAGAACCTACATTTTAACTAATCCCCAGGGGATGTTAAAGTTCAGGAAGCAAGGCTGGAGCACACTTGTCAACTTTACATGTCTCAAAGTCACCCCAAGAGTTGGTTAGTTTACTCTCCCTGTGATACCCTACAGAAAGCAGGCCAGGTGGGGCCTCATAGGCTACATTTCCATCAAGGCCCCAGGGGATGCCGATGCTGCAATTTCCTGAGCACATTTTGGAAGATGTGTGGGACTCTTCCGCCCTTAAGCCTTCTTCCTTTGCAAGCTTTACCCTGACCATTCCAGACATAACAAACTCTTTCTCCCCTCCTAGGCCTCACACTGCAAACTAGGCTCCCTTTACATGTAGGGTAGATAATAGCATTTGGCATTAGTAGATATCTCAAGTGGAAAGGACTCTCTGTCTTACTAACTTAATGGCCTCTTGCGATTTCCCTGAACACGCCGAGCACATTCCCACCTAGGAGCTTTTGCATTTTATTTCCTCTGCTTGGAAGGCAGTTAGGTCATTCAGGTCTCCCCTTAAATATGCCCTCTTCAGCAGTGCATCCTCGGAGTGTGCTCTCTAAAACTGCTTCCTATCCCCACCACATCACTCTTTCCTTACCTCACTTTCTTTTTCCTCCATTGCAATCAACAGCACTTTACATTATGTATTTATTCAATGCCTCTTTTCTCCAACTGGATTATAAACTCTGTGAGAGTCAGAAATTTGTCCTCATTAATTCTCTTTTAACTAAGCACCTACTATGTGCTGGATACTTTTCCATGATTAATTGACACATGGCTGTATCCAGGAAAATAACTCTGACTCCTTAAGGCATTAAATCAAAACTTGGTGAATAAATGAGTGATTGTTTTTTTAATTCACTCAGGGCAGAGATTATGGCTAATATTTTCTAAATTTATGTCTCCATTGTTGTTAAGCACAGCAAGTACATACAACTATTGAAAGCCAACATTCTTGAGTAATATGTAGCAGGCACTCAAAATCAACATGAGTTTTATTCTCATTTTAAACTTAGGGAAACTGAGATCTAAGGCAGGCATATCACTGAAAAAGTGTATAAACCTCCATAATTTAACTTTAGAAACTGAAATAATAACCATTACATAATTTGTCTTCTCAAAGGCAACTTGTAGATTGGCAGGTGGGTGTGGCAACTAAATCATACCACTAGGTTTACTTTTGTCCTTTTAAGAGGGACACTTAAAAGTCACTACTATCTGTATCAATCCACAAAAGACTGAAGGTAATTCTAAAAATGACACACACTAATTATACGATGTATGGAAAAGGGAAATAAAAAACTAGGCACAGGCAAAGAATAGTGAAGAACAAACAGGTAAGGCATTATTCTGTTGGGTCACAAATCTGCCAATATATCCACCGATTTCTTTCTTTGAGGATGGAGAGGATGTGATGACTATTATTCCAGGATCTTTGGGTAGAGTGCCTGGATTTACAAAAGTTGGATCTTTTTAAGAAAAAACACACACAACATAATGTTCTTCAGGTCTATCCATGGTGCTGCAAATGACAGTGTCTCTTATTTTTTTAAAAATTTATGTTTTCTAAAGCTTTTAAATTTATTTTCATTGGTGCATTATAATTAAACATAATAGTGGGATTCAATATGCTATATCCATACATATACAAAATTTGCTCATTCTCCTTCCCCTATCCTTCTTTTCCTTTTCCTCCTGCCTCACTTGAGCTACTTGCTCTACTCTAATGTGTCATTAATAATAATAATAATAATAATAATAATAATAATATTATTTGTCTAGTGCATTATCATTATATACTATATGGAGATATGTGTGTAATATCTCTTTTTTAAGAAGGAAAATTTGTTTTTATTTTTAATAATCATATTTTCTTAATTTATGTCACAAGTGGGGTTCTCACTACAAGTGTCCTCCATTTATTTGTCATGATAAATTATTGAGACATGTGTAACTTTTTGTCCAGGTTTTTGTTTTGTTTTTAAAGAGGTTTATGGTTATACACAGTAGTTGGATTCACCCAATAAACTCACACATGCATGGAAATTGATTTCAGTTTATGAGCCTCATCCCCCACCTCCTATTTCTTCTCCCTTCCCTCTGTCCTCTCTTCTCTCTCCCATTCTCCTTCCTTCACTCTACTGGATTTTCTTTCATTCATCTCTTCATTTGTACTTGATTGTACTTTTTTGTATAATCTTATCCTTCCCTCCCCCTTTCCTTTATTTTACACTAGCTTCTGCATATGGGATACAATATTCAAACTTTGAGTTTCTGAATTTGGCTAATTTAATATACCATGATATTCTCCATTTCCATCCATTTACCAGCAAATACCATAATTACATTCTTTTTAATGATTGATTAGAACTGTATTGCATGTGTGTGTGTTACAACCAGTATCTCCATTGTAAAAGGCATTCCATTAAATGAAAAAGAGAGACGCAGAAAGAAAAATAATACTTGATCTCACTAATATATGGAATCTTAAAAAGAAAATTGAGTACCCAGAAACAGAGCAGTATGAAGAATTAGGACTTCAGGGCTATAGGACATGCTTTTTGTTGTAAGCCACTGAGTTTCTGATACTTTGTTTCAGATATCATAGGAAATTAAAAATACAAGAGGTAAATCTATTTTAGGGAGTGAAATATGCATATTTGATCTCTAGTGGATTCCTACAAAAAGAAGAAATTTCTGAGTTGGAAGAAGACAGGCAGACACCCTGATTAGATTATTTCCTAACAGACACATTAGAAAACTCTCCTAAGGAGTGGCACCATAAACGAGTGGCCTGACAAACCACATGGAGTGAGTGCTTGGTCTAGTCATCTGTGGACACTGTGAAAGGGCCTGGGCATTTTAATTTCACACAGTGTGCTGTCATCTATAGAGACTTTCTGGCTCTAATCAGAAGAGCAGTATGGCACTACCACAGGAAATGACAATGGGCTCATAGAAAAATATACAGCGTTTAAAGGTCTATGACAGATTGTATTTCAGATCATTGGGAAATGATGGACATTTCAAGAACTGTTGCAGAGACAGCTGGCAATCCATATAGAAAAAGAAAAAGAAATAATTGGGAACCTGAATTCATTCTACAGGATAAAATCAATCCTAGGGACAGTAAAAGACCTACACATGAAAGACAAAAATATGTAAAATTTAGAAAATAATATGTGCGAAAATGCTCATGTTCTCAGGAGAAGAGAAGATTTTCTAAACAAGATATCAAAAGCAGAAAGCAGAAACCATAAAGCTAAAGTCTGATCAACTCACCAATTTTGAAGTTAAACACATCTTATTTGGGGGGGGGGTGCTGGGTATCAAACCGAGGGCCTTGTTCATACAAGGCAAGCACTTTACCAACTGAGCTATATCCCCAACCCTAAGATTTATTTTTTTAAAACCTTATTTTTTTTTTAAAAAAAAGGATCAAACCCAGTGCATCACATATGCTAGGCAATGATTCTACCACTGAGCCACAACCCCAGCCCTGGGACCATTAGATTTTGACTGTGCCCATGGATGCGAGAAGGCTGGCCCTGGACTGGGCCTCACATGACAGCACTTATGCCCATGGCTGAGCTTTACAGCAGGTCTTTCCTCTTGATCTTCTCTTCTTCCTGCAGCTCTTGCCTGTGCCTGAAAGAAGTGGAGCCAGGGAGGGTAGTCCCTGTCTCAGGGTGGCCACTGGGCTGACTTCCAGGTACTGGGCTATCAACAGGCAAAGTCAATCTACTCAGCAAACAGACCAATGGACCTAAGGTTTCTCACTATTGGAGAAAGGAGTCATGAATGTGGAGTAAGGAAGACTAGAATAAACTCTATAGTGTTTGATTGGCATCTGATAGTATCAGTATACACTAGTGGCTTCTAATGCATCTATTTAGGTGCAGAAACATCTAGATGTATCTGTTCATGCATACACACATGAACTTGTATTTCTTACCTGTGCTTGTGCAGGGGGCCCAGACACAATAAATTCTAGTAGCAGCAATACTGCTAAGTATTCAGATCTTGGTTTCTAAATACCAGTTTCCCTTTTCAACTTAACTCAGATTTTCCAGAGAAACAGCTGCCGTAAGAGGGAAAAAGAGATGAACCTACAAAAATTAGTTCAATAAGAAAAAATGAAGTACCCACAAAATAAGAAAAGCCACATGTCAAAAGTTATAGAAGACACTTTGAAAGATCTGTTGGCCTCATCTTGGATAATGTGACCATGAAAAGAAATAACAATAGGAAAAGACTGTAAACATTGGAGTCAAATAAGAATCCACAAGCACATACTAGTATAAGTAAACAGATTAATTAATTAGTTAAATAAAGGGAGGGGAAAGCTCTACCTTATGACAGAATGCCAACTAGTAAATCTAGGTGAAATTAGAAAATCACCATTTGGCAAGCATCACAGTCACAATTGAATCAGACAATGTTGATGAATGCTAAGTATGGTCTATTAATGAGCAACTGGGCATAATTACACGATATGTGTGTGAGTGTGTGTGTGTGTGTGTGTGTGTGTATGTATCTCAAAGGGTCACCTCATAAGAGTAATACTATTTAAGTACAACACTCTAATTAATTTTAGATGGCGGGTCTCACCATTTATCATCCCAAACAACTAATAAAATTTAATATCCCTAGGAATGGATCAGATCACTGTTGTCTGCCTTCTGATCTGATGCAATAACAGCACAGTATGACTTCTGTGGAATTCCTATCGAAAAGCTGGAATCAGAAGAAAATGTAAGATTTTAAAGTAGGGGCCAATCTCCAGGATAAATGGACTGCACATTTTAAGAATTTCCAGGTATGAAAAGAAGAAAAGATGATTATTAGAACAAGTGGCAAAAGTGACCTTTTCCCTTGGTACACTCTTGGCAATGTGGGGCTTCTGTTCAAAATAAGTCCTAGAGTGAAAATGGAGGGCAGATCCTGAACCCACCCATGAAACACAGGTCAAAGGAGTGAAGTAAACCTGTTTTGGTGCAGGCGATTCACTGTTGTTTTTACATTGAATGATATCTCCAGCATCTTTTGACAAGTATGCATGACTACAGAACCCAAGAGTTCTGTTATCAACAGGTATCCTAGAGAAACTTGCAAATGTGATCCAGGATGTATTTTTCATAATGCTTTAGAGGCACTTGTTATCAAAAGAAAAAAAAAAAAAAGGAGGGTGGAGTGAAAGAACCCATATCTTCATCAAGAGTAAAATCAATAATTAAGTTGTATTATATTCACACAATAATATAAATGACCTACAGCTGCACATATCAACAATTCAAGTCTCAAAGATGATATAATATTGAGTCAAAGAACTAAGGCAAAGAAGAAAACACAGTGTGTGGTCCCATATACTTTTGGGGAGGGGTTCCTAAGGATTGAACTCAGGCTGCTTAAACACTGAGCCATATCCCCAGCCCACCCCTCCATTATTTTTATTTATTTGTTTGTTTGTTTATTTATTTATTTATTTATTTATTTTGAGATAAGGTGTCACTAAATTGCTTAGGGCCTCACTAAGTTGCTGAAGCTGGCTTTGAATTTGTAATCCTCTTGCCTCAGCTTCCTGAACCACTGGGATTATAGACATGTATCACCATGTCCTGCCCATATACTTTTTAAAGTAAAATTAATAACATAGTCTTTAGGAAAGTACACATGCTGTAAATATTACAAATAAAAGCTAAGAAATAACTAACTGAAAATGCAGGTTTGCTGTTAGTAGGGGAAACAGGGAGTAGAAACAGGTGAATTCAAGAAAGCATATGAAGTTTTTTCATATGGGGTAATGTCTGATTTCTTGGTCTTGTGATGGGTATGGGATTATCAAACCATTTTTTCCTGTAAATAATGCACATATATTTTCATGTAAAAATTCAAGTATACCATAACCTACAAGGAAAAATGTTGGGGAAAATCATACTATACTAACAATGTATCTATCTTTCACGATATCTGAACCCCAATATTTCCTTTATACTGTTTTTTTAAAGTTCATCTTCCATCAAATTAGTTCATGTTCTGTCAATCTAGACAGTTGGTCCCTTGGAATTTTCCCCAGCATTTGAAATGAATATTGCACATTTCAAGAAATTTGAATTATTCCCAGTGACTTAATTTCAGAGAAAACTTGCTGTGTGTGTATGTGTGTGTGTGTTTGTGTGTGTGTGTATGTGTTTACTTTACATTTTTTAAAAAATCTTTTTTGTTGCTTTAAATAGTAGAGCCAGCCTAAAAATAAAGGGTAGCAATTCAAGTAGTGGATGATGCTGCTGTATTCACTGACCAGACCCTTCTCATAATGCAGCAAGGATGTGCACAGATGAGAAATGTTTCAGAAGCCTGACAGCAAATCACATGCAACTCACATATTCCTTCACCTAAAATCCACAGGGCACTTGCAGGTAGCAAAGGCAAAAACAACAAGAATGAAAAAGGTATAAAGACATCATCGCATGCGCCTAGCTTGCATCCCAGGGATCATCTTAGAATGAAGGAGCAACATTTTCTCTTGTCCAGATATACTTGATTATTTTCAAAATGGCAAACCAAAATAGATACAAGGCAGTTGATTGAAAGATAAGTTGGTGAGGATGTCCGAAAGAAAATGCATTTGCTTTCTACTTCAGGGTTTGTGATCAAGTCCTATTGCCTAGGAAGAATCTGGAGAGCAGACCCTCCAGAGGGCTTTGAAAGTGAGAATCGCATCAGGTTCGTCAACAGCCTCAGAACATAATGCCATTCTAAGAAGCACCCAGCATCCAGATAGATAGATGATAAAATAAGGGAAACACATGCTCAGCACACTGGGATAGAATATAAATAACCCCGTTACCAAACAACCAGAAAAGGCTGGTAATATTTGCTCAGAATGATGTCTTAAGATCTCTGGTCAAGCACATGCTTAAAATGAGAGCTTCTCAGGTCAACATCTTGGTTGGTGGCTTGATTAGACTGTAATTCCGATAATAAATAGCAATTCTGACTTGGGAAGGAAATGCTGCCAGGAATTGAAAGGGCTAGAAAGTGGCCTTTGAATGATCTATCCATCCATCCATTTATCCAAATTTGTGTCCATCCATCCATCTGCCAGTTCTTTCATTCATTCAATTATCCATTTATTAAGCATTATCTGAGGATAGAGATGAAACAAACCTTGTATTAAACTGGAAATTCAGAAATCTAGCAGTGATTTGAAACTGTTTCTGCCTTAGAAGAGTTCATACAGTAGGACGGCATTTTTCAACCTCAGCACAATTGACATTATGCTGAGGGGTCATTAATTTTGAGGGGTCATTCCCATTGGAGGATGTTTAGCAGCATCCCTGCCCTCACTTGATGTCCACAGTCCCTGATGTCTGCCACACATACAGTTGTACCATCCACATAGGCATTGTCAAATGTCCCCCGGGTGGGGGACATCACTCCTGGTTGAGAACACTGGTTTAGCAGAGGAGGCAAACTGTTCACATATATTTCTCCATCTGAGATATTCTGTGATTAAGAAACATCAGGGCTGGGAATGTGGCTGAGTGGAAGAATGATTTCCTGGCACTGCAAAGTCTCCAGTGGAAGACACTGTAGCCAGAAGATATTTTCCATTTCTTTATAAATTTTCTGAGTAAAATAACACCAAACTTCAGAAAGTTACTACCTAATCCTTTTAGTAACTTGCTTGATAGCTGACTTTGGAGCTCACAGTCTACAAATAAGGTAGATATGCAAACAATTATGAAGTTCAATGTTAAATGCTTTGGTAATGATATACAAAAACTGTCAGAGTCTCTTAAGAAAGGGTGGCCATCTTTGGAGATCTGGAAGGCTTTTATAAAAGCATGATATTTGATTTGGCCTTAAAATATAAGGAAAAGTACAAAAAATGTTTGGAAAAGAGACAAATGGTAGGTAGAGCTGTGAAAGATCTGAGAAATGCTAAGTTTCCTATGGCCAGAGGAACCAGGTCAGTACTGTGACAAACATTCAAACACTATTTATTTACTTAGGCACTGGGTATTGAACCCAGAGGCATTTAACCAGTGAGCTACATACCCAGCCCTTTTTTATTTTGAGACAGTATCTCACTAAGCTGTTTAGGACCTCCCTAAGTTGCTGTGGCTGGCTTTGAACTTGTGATCCTCCTGCCTCTTTCTCCCAAGCTGCTAGTAATCTAGGTGGATGCCAACATGCCTGACTCAAACACCCCTTTAACAGATAGGAGTAGCTCAGTTTAACAGACATCACTAGGTAGTAAACAGCAATGGCAAAGTACAGACTCCTCCTCCTTAACACACAACACACATACATATATCTCCTTCCCCTGTCCTTAAGGATAAACAAACACTACCAAGAGTACCCTTTTCTCAAATAAGCTGCATCACTCTACTAGGTTTCCTATGTAGCCTTGATGTTGAGTCAGCACCCCGAGAAGCAGTTTTGACACATATTTTGAAAGACTCTTTGTCTGCTCAAAAGACAGGATGAGAGACAGAACTTTGGTTCAATTCTCCTCTGCTATATTTTCATCTGGAGCACACTACCTGTGCTACAAAAATGATAGCACCGATAACAAGGAGGGGACATGGCTCCCATTAGCAGAGCAAATGGCATGAGCTGGGGGAATCTGTGAAAAGTTGCTGATACTCGCCATGCAAACAGCTTCAAGAAAATGAATGACACCATTATGTCTGCACAGCACCACGTGTGACACATTTATTTCTACCAAAGTTGCCTTCCTCTTATTACCCAAGAACAATTGGAAGCCACAGCATACGTACAGAAGGGATTAATTAACAGCCACCCTGCACATCACACTGCATGTCACACAAGCAAAGAAAGCCTCTCAGAGCTGTGGATCATGTTCCCAGCAGAAGCCTGGGGTGCTGGGCAGCCTGGTGGCCTTGCCCTTCGTGTGTCTCTTCGCCCAGGATGCTCTCAGCCTCCAGAGGTTTGCATAACCACTCTCTTTGGAATCTCAAAAGTATTTGCCTGCTAAGAAAACTGAAGGACAAGAAAGCAACCAGAGCTGATCTTTTAAAATGCATAACTCTCAGAGGGAAAAAAAAATAAGAGTGGAGTTGGCACTAAAGGCCAAGGACTCAAGGTTAGCGCCATTCTTGACTATGCTGACTCTATTAGAGAGGAACACAGTTCTGTGATGGAAAGAAACATCCACGGGGTATGGATTGGACTAGCCCTTGTTCCATGAGCCCGGCTGAGAATCGCAGGAGGAGCACAATCTTATGTTTATTCATCACTGGCAGATGCTAATACATTTCTGGATCGACATTTGGCAGAAATATGAATAAACACAGAGAATTCACAATCAGATATCAGAGCTAGAAAGCTGAATACTACTGATGGATTGATTATGTTTTTGAGCTATTTAGATAATTGGACATACTAAGTACAGAGCTTTCTGCAATGATAATGGACCTGTCCCGTTGTGGTCTATTTAACAAACACTTGGACTATTTTTTTTTAAAGCTTGTTTACATTCCTGTACATCCTGGCTTTATTGATATTCTGTCCTTTGAATTACAGTGTCACCCTAGCAACGCTCCTGAGAAAGTTGAGGAGGGCATTATCATTGTTAACCCACGTTTACAAAGGGAACGAGAGCAAACCCTTCCTGGATAAATTGGGAGCTGATTTTTCTTATCATATTATCCCCAAATATGAACCTATTTGAGTGTTAGTCATAGATGGGGGCGGCAGGAAAAGAAGTGGCCATATCCCCATCTCTAAATGAATGTGCCTGTGTGAATTTGCGACTGCAGATTCTTCTGCCTGACATGTTCTTCCCCAAATCTTTCCATGCCTCATTTCCTGTCACTCATGTCTTAGCTCAAATCTCCCTCCAAAAGTTATCAGTTTTCTCAAGTTGCTCCTCGGAAACTATGCCTTATTTGAATTTCCCCATAATATTTCCTATCTGAACTATTATTTCCTTATTGTTTTTCTCCTCCATATTGTGTAAACTTAGTGACACCAAAGACCATTAGGTTCCCAGAGTATAATCCTGTGCCTGGGAAGTGGCTGATATGTACCAATTATGTAGAGGGCACCTACTGTTTTAGGACCCCATACTCTTCACCAGCATGGATACTTGGCTGTAGCTTATGCTGCTCAAGTTGGGTCAGGCATCTGACTCTCTGGGTGATTTTCATTCTGTTTGCATTGTGGCATCTGGTGCTTTAAGCAGTAGGCTTGCATTGAGCCACGATATTTGCACAGTCCATTTCTTTATAGAGATGAACGCCTGCATCTGAGTGTATTTTTATGGTGCCCATGAAAAAAAATTCTCTAGCTTTTCCAACTTTCTAAGATCTCTCTGCTGACCACTTGAGTACATCTTGCCTAAGAAAAAAGCATTAAAATTGGTAACCAAGCTTCTACAAGTATAATGCGACCTGCGGAGAAGGATGTTTATTTTCAGATGAAATGTACCTGTAGATTCATGTGTGTTCAGTCTTAACTACAGAAAACATTTTCTTTGAAATATAATTCAGGTAAAACATGATTTTTATTTTCCCTAAAAATGCTCTCCAGGTATACCCTGTATATTGCAGAGAGTTATGTGGGTTTTGTATGATGCATAGATAAAATGCTTGATTGGAGATACATAAATAGCATTTAACTTAAAGTTACAGAGCTTGGTATCTGCAGTCTTTAGAGAAGTGATGAATATCATTTAATTATCAGCTAATCATAGACAGTTCTCTCTCCTGGGTTACTGGACTAACAGTAGAATTCAAATTCTAGATGACTTCCCTATAATTCATAAGTGGCTTTATGAGCTTGATAATTACTTACACTTTTTATTTTTGAGGTTCTAAATAATGAGAATGGTGAAATTATTCAGTCTTGTTCTTTGATTTATTTATAACATTTATTTGGTCTTTGATCTCATGAAACTTTTAGGAGGCTTCTCTGAAGTAGTGTCATCATTAGCAATGTCTTTTCCTAGTAGGAATATAGAGGGTGATCCCTGGGTATCGGTTCCATTTTAAAACTTTGCCCATGGGCATTTCCAGAATTCAGTTTTTATTTTTTTTCAATTTGACATACTAAAATAAAATAATGGAAGAAGATAGAACACTGTTAATGTGGTTGAAACAATCTGACAAGTTCCCTGACTTACTTGTTTTGTTTATAAGTGATGGATATATGGAAATCAGCATGAGTTTTAAAGTCACAGAGTAACAATTTCTTAACCTCTGTGCTCTTGAGAACTCCATCCTGATGCCAGGACTTGGGTCAATCTTTGTTGCCATGTTAAGAGATGAATCATAATTTTGATCTCTCTCTAGTGTTCTCAGTAGAAGAGGGGAGAAAAAAAAGAAAGTAAAATATTCCCAGTGGTTACAGAAAAAAACTTGGAAGCTGACCCTTTGGAAGATGTGGAGCTAGTAGGTTGCCTTGGAAATGACTAGCAGTAGCTGGCATATCTTTAGCTCGGGCTCCACAGTATGAACATGGGAAAGGATTTAGGACAGAGTTGATTGGAAGTTGGAGGAGGGGGTAGGTGGGAGCCACAGGTAGTGTGGTAGTTTTAAAATAGTGTCTGTATAGAGAACAAGCTGTTTTTACTTGGATTGTATGTTTATTTGAGAGGGTTTGTTGTAAGCTTCTTTGAGGTGTGGTTTGATGGATCTTGCTGGAAGACATTTATGCTAAAGCCTGAGCAGGGTCACAGGAAAAACATCAATTTAATTGCATGCAAAATGGGGGTAATCAATATATCCACCTCTCAATGTTAACTGGAGGATGGAATGACATAAGATGTGTAAAATACCTAATATGTCACCAGGCTATTTTTACCTGAATGATGTTACATGGTGATGTTGTGAAAGACCCAACTGCAACCCACACACTGATGCTCAGGGTGGTTAAAGCTCACTTGCTCAATTAAATTATCCCTTCTTTACAAGAGAATGAATTCAATCACTGTTTGCACTTGGATAAAATGCCCCCATGTTAAAAGAAAGTGGAATCAGTTGAAATTATGGATTCGCTCTTCGCTATTTTACTTAAAAACATGTTTTATTCCCAGGAGATAGAAACAATAACAATAAATAGTGAATAAAAGAAAAAAAAAACATCATAAGCTACACACCACAGATTCCTAAATGACAATATCTGAGTTAAACTTTGAGGAGTAATTCTGACTTATTTCTTTCAATCAATTTATATTTTCTCTTTCCCCTAAACATCTGAACTTTACATTGGGCTTACATATGAATCAATAGAAGATGAATGGAATATTAGTTTCATCTCTTCACCAAACTTTCTCATTTAACAGTGTTTTCAAAGAATCATTTCTAAAATTACATTTTAAGGCAATTTTCCCACTTGTATTATGTTTTTGAAGTTCATTGTTCTTGGGAGATGAAAGATTCCAAATGCTATAAAGCAAAATGTCACACTGCAAGTTGTAGGCAAGGGTAATAAACTTGACTTTTCCTTGTAGTGCATTTCAATTAGGTACTCTGGTACCTGGGGCATAAGGATTACTGCATTTCCTTTTGCCAATGAATCGTACAACTGTTGAATCATGTGCATGTGAGTGAGTTCATGATACAAACAAATACAAAAGTAGGGTCTCAAGAAACAAAATTATATGGACTCATTTTTTAAGTTTAAATTCTAGCATTCTTCTGAAAAATCAAAATATTTAATTTCTCCATGCAATCCATGCCTCTATCCTCATCAAAAATTAAATTTGATTATTCTGTTGTAAATATAGGCAAGCAATAAAAAACATAATGTGAAGTGCTTGTATTAGCAAAACCATCAGCTGTCACAAAGAAATGTTGATATAAATGGTAGTTTATTAGTAATGTTTACTTACTTAGTGACAAGTTTGCTTTCAGCCCCAAATATTTCTAATTGCCAAAGGGCAGAATAATCCATTAGCATGAAATCAGGTCATGAGAAAGAATCTATGGGGCCTACAAGAATTCCCAGTGGAGTGATCATTTAATGACACTCAGTGATACTCTGGACAAAGAACATGCATTCACTAACTGATTAAAAACAGAACTGTGCAGAAACTAACTTGCAAAGTACAAAAGTCAACGAGAAAAGCAGCTTTAATAGAAAATGCAAAAAAGGTTCATTTTATAATTTACATGAGGGATTAATAATAAAAAAAACTCTCTCCAAAGATCAGCTGATGTAATTTTGTATCGCAGGATTATAAGATAAAATACACAATGAAAATTCATCGAAAAATTTGCTTACATAAGATGATTCACAATCATGCAATATTTTCCAATCTATATAATTGTAGCATCAGAAATACAAAGCTTACAAATCTGGAATATTAAAATTATGAAAGATTCAGGGGTCTCCTGTATACTTGTCAAATGCATTATAGAAGTACTTCTAAAGTTGAAGAAATTTTAACAAATATCCTTTATGGTGTGCAAACGAAATGCTAATTCATCTCATCACTGCTCCAATCCCATGACAAAAATCACACTCTGTCCATATAGAGAGGGTACAAAATTCCCCACGACTTGTTCTTCCCTTCAGATATGATATAGATAGTCTTACCTAATTTTTCAAGCCTCCATCTATAAGTCAGAGAAGTTGACTCATGATAAATTTAATGAGTTAAATATAAATACCAATTTCTTACTTTTCAAAGAACTTTTATCATTCAATACAATTTTATTTCATCTTTAAAATTAAAGTCTTATGAAATAGCTGGCATTAACATTAGCAGCACCATTTATATAACTAAGAAAAATGAACTACATAGACCACAGCAATTTCTCCCAGGCCATGAAACTGGAAAGAGCCAGAATTCTTCACATGCAGGTTTTTCTGTTGCCTCTGAATATGAGAAACATACACACACACACACATGAATTTCTGTTCTGAGCTCTTCCTTGATTTTTCTGAGCCTCCACTTGAAATGTGGTTGCACAGATATACAAGAGCATTTCAAAATGCTTGATTTTTATACCAAATTAATTTCTTTTTTTGTAAAACTTTCAATGAATATTGTATGAACCTGAGGCGAAGATGCAGAATCAGTTTTAAGATTATTTTGCATAACATATTTGCACAATGTAAGTAATACTACCCAGAAGGGAAAAAAGGGTTTGATAACATGTTGTGCTACCTTTAGGATTTCAGCTTCTGCCTGGGCTTGGTGTCTTGTAAAACCAGCAAGTCCATCTTTTAAAATTTAAATTCATTAAATTTAAACACATTAACAGAGGGAACAATGAATTCTAGTTTGAAAAAGGTACTGTGGGTTTCATATTGCCACTTCTGAACCATTCCTTAATTGCTTATCTAAGAAAAATTTTGATTGAAAAAAGAAATGATAAATTTAAAATTGAATAGCCAGAGAATACTTCGATACTTAGATAGTAGAAATACCTTTTCTTTTCTTTTTGTTTTTTTTTTTTTGGTACTATGGATTAAACTCAGGGACACTTGACCACTGAGCCACATCCCCATCCCCATTTTGTATTTTATTTAGATACAGGGTCTCAATGAGTTGCTTAGCAACTCACTTTTGCTGAGGCTGCCTTCAAAAATGTGATCCTCCTGCCTCAGCCTCCTGAGCCACTGAGATCACAGGCGTGTGCCACCACACCCAGCAGTAGAAATATCTTTTTAAAAATATGAAAGTGTTTAATTGAATTAACCATGAGATTTTTAAATTTTATTTAAGTGAGAGAAAAATTGTCTTGGCAATTTTTAGCAACTAGAGGAAAAACACTAATGTTGGGTAAATTATGCCTTTCATATGCAAAAGAGTATAGCTAAAGGAATTGTATAGAAAATAGGTCTTCCTGTTTGAGCTAGGTCATCACCTATTATATCTTTTTTTTTTTTTTTGCCTATGTGCTCATACTTTAGTGTCTCTATTTTCATCAATACCCAGGAGGAGAGGCAGAGAACTCTGAATCCCACAGGTCAATAATTTATCTGAGTCATCATAATGAATGTTTACAAAATAATTGCTTTTTCCTCTCCTGTTTTTAATTGAAATATATAAATGTAAATATATAATATGTGTGTATGTATGCATATATATGTGTTTGTATTGTATATGCCTGGGTTTATAAATACACACACACACACACACACACACACATATTTTTAACCCAGGGCCTTGGGCATGCTAAGGCAGCCCTTCATTTTACTTTTAGTTCTCTTTTTCTCAGTTACCATTACCACTGTTTGTTGATGAAGTTCTCCATGTCTTATTTATCCTTTATCCTGGCCTACACTCATTATTAGGAAATATGTGATGGATGGATATTCCTATGTTCTGCCCATAGACTAAATGTTCCCAGAGATCCTTAAACAGGGTGAATGAAAATTTGCAACCACTTCTCAAGAGGAGAAATTATTATTATTAATGCTGAACAGTGTAAATTCTTCCCAGACCTTAGCATTTGCTTGCTCATGTAGATAACGTCTTCAAATATTCCCAGGTCTCATGAGCATAGTCTGGAGCATTCTTTAAAGCCAGTCCATACTGCCATACTAGTGTATGTTGTATTCTGCTGCCTTTCCTATCCATAAAAAATGGGAGTTCATAACCCATTTGAATCAAATGTGTGAAATATGATATGTCAAGAGCTATGTAATGTTTGAACAACTAATAAAAAAAAAAAAAAGCCAGTCCACACCGTCCACTAGATGGTCTCCGGGGACCTCAGTCTCTAATTCCCTTTCAGCACATTTCACACCATTGAGTGAAGCCTAACTAAGCCTGTAGTCAGTTGTGTACGAAGTAGACTTAAGAAGTGATTATTTCATTGTATGCACATGTTCAGTTACTATCCTCTCTGCACACTCAGGGGTACAGTTATCTGAACTAAAATGGCAATGTTTTTATTTCCCATTATTTTAGAAACCTGGTCAACTATAATGTAGGATTGCATTGATCTCAGTCAGGAGGAAAATCTGATTTTTTACCAGCTTGGTAGTTTGGACTCACAGTCACTGATGGTGTCTAAGGTGAGTATTATCCTTTGATTGTGGAGATAGTGAGCAGGGGACTCTCCATCTGCTCTTAACTCCTCCCAGCACATATTCTAGGAAGAGTGACCTTCATTGCTATTAACTGAAAGAGTACATGGAATAATGTCCATTCCTGGAAGTTTGGAAGTTTGATTGAACACACGATTATTATTATTCAGTACTAAAAATATCCCCAGGAATTGGACTTCTATCTTGTGCCACTGACACTCTGTATACAATAGCTCTTTTAATTTAATCCTTTAAAACATGCCCAAGAGGGAACATTATGAAGACTGGAGAAGCTGTTTCTGTAGCTCACACAGGTAATCAATAACTAAATACCAGCATAGAAACAACTGGGATTAGAACCTGTGTCTAAATTATTCCTGAGCTCTGCTTCTCTCTACTTCACCACTGTCCCCACAGCAGTTACTTCTGCAGCTACGAAAAACAAACAAAAGCCCCACACAGCTGATTTAGTAAACAGTGACGAGTATCATTGCTGTTATATACCAACACATCAGAAAACTCTAAACAGCTTTACAATGTAAAGCCTTAGGACCAAGGAAAGACAGCTGTTAGAAGGACTGCAAGGAACTGTGTAGCTGAGGGCAGGTGCTAGGTGCTGGGTGGTGGGCAGGAGGTACAGTACTGAAGGTTCATAATGACAAACATCCCAGGCACGTCATGGGCACTACCCATGTGTCTGACATCACTATTAGTGCTTTCTACAATTAACTAATCAATTAATCTTGCAATTAATTTCTAGTGGAAACATATGAGATGCCTATCCTTCCTTCCCTGAGTACATACTGAGCACCTCTTATGTTCTAAGCACTTCTCCAAGTGTCAGGGGTCAGAAGTGAAGAGACGGCAAAAGGGCTTTGCTTTCCGTCCAGGTGAAGGAGATGGGAAACAGGTGAACGAATAAGTCTGTAAGAATTTAAGAACGTGACACCAGCTCTAAGAGAAATTTTCAAATGTGACGTGCCAAGAGCAGCTGTGAGGAAACTGTTAGGAAGAATGTTCTGGAAAAGGACGTTTTCATGTCAGCATCTTACACTGGGGTCAGAATGTTCTAAGAAGCCAGCCACAGCCACAGGAAGAAGAGAGGGGGCAGGTCAGGCCGAAAGCCATATGCAGAGGATGAATTTGGAAAGTAGGTCAGTCAGTGCAGGTGGAGATGGGTCTGGCAGAGAGGGCCACCAGGGTTGGCTCCTTCTCAGCCTTACAGACCTGGATAGGGACTTAGGGTTTATGAGGAGGAGTAAATGGGAACTCATCCAGGAATCTTGTGGAGGTGAGGTACATGGCCTAATCTACCACTTCAGAGGAGCGCTGTGGCTTCTTGACAGGCACAGTGCTGTGGAACAGGGAAGAGGCAGGGGGGAGGGCAGAAATGGCAGCTGGGAGGGGAGGTCAAAGGCACACATTCCCTGGAGATCTTGATGACCTGTTTCAGGGCAATGCCTTGAAGGGAGGTAATATCAATATTGACACTTTACAGAGGAAGAAATTAGCTCAGAGCCTCTTAGCTCTGCAGCTGAGGCACAGTGATCAGAGACTCCTCCGTCTGACTCCAGAACACCAATTCTTTTTTTTTAAATTTTGATTTGTTATATATGAAACAGAATGCATTATAATTCATATTACACATATAGAGCACAATTTTTCATATCTCTTGTACGCAAAGTAGAGTCACATGGTTGTACACAAAGTAGAGTCACATGATTGTATACAAAGTAGAGTCACATTCTTTGGGTCTTCTTACATGTACTAATGATGACCATCACATTCCACTGTCTTCTCTACCCCTTTTCCCCCTCTCTTCATCTCCCTCCCCTTTTCCCCTTTTTCCCTATCTAGAGTTCATTTAATCCTCCCCCCTCCAGCATCCTTTAATCAGAGAAATCATTCAGCATTTGTTTTTGGAATTGGACAGTTTCACTTAGCTTTATATTCTTCAGCTTTATCCATTTACCTGCAAATACCATGATTTTATTCTTTTATTGCTAAGTAACATTCCATTGTGTAGATATACCACATTTTCTTTATCTGTTCATCTACTGAAAGGCATCTAGGTTGTTTCCACAGTTTAGTTATTGTGAATTGTGCCGCTATAAATGTTGATATGGCCGTGTCCCTCTAGTATGTTGTTTTTAAGTCCCTTGGGTGTAGACTGAGGAGAGGGATAGCTGAGACAAATGCTGGTTCCATTCCAAGTTTTCTAAGGATTCCCCATACTGCTTTCCATATCGGCTGCACCAATTTGAAATCCCATCAACAATGTATGAGTGTGCCTTTTCCCCCACATCCTTGCCAATGCTTATTGTTGTTCATATTCTTAATAGCTGCCATTCTGACTGGTGTGAGATGAAAACTTAGAGTAGTTTTGATTTGTATTTCTCGAATTGCTAGAGATATTGAATATTTTTTCATATATTTGTTGATTGATCGTATATCCTCTTCTGAGAAGTATCTGTTCAGTTCCTTGGCCCATTTGTTGATTGGGTTTTTTGTTTTTTTTTTTTTTTGATGTTAAGATTTTTGAGTTTGTTATATATTCCAGAGATTAGTACTCTATCTGACATGCCTGTGGTAAGAATTTGCGGAACCCCAATTCTTACCTGCTGTCTTCTCTATGAGGAGCAGAGAGAAAGTCACTTCTGCTTCTTAAATTCCCGTTTTGATTGAGAACCTTATCAAATCACACCATGGGCAGTGTGTTCATGGCAGGAATCTCAGCATCTACCAGGTCAATGTGATAGATGCTAGAATTACTACTGGAATACTGTCCCCATTATTGGTTAATGACTAAACCAAAACCAATTTCAATTGCACAGAGATCATGTCTGATGTATTCCTGTTTTCCAGAAGCTTCCCTTTATCGGAGATAAAGTGTGGCCTGATCTTTTAGGTCAGCATCCATGCTCGTTCTGTTCTATCAACCATTTGGATGACAAGAAAGCAGGGTACTGCTCACCTACATCCGCACAACCTTAGAGCAAGGTGAATAAAGCCCATTCTGAAAGTCTGGAGCATGTAGAGAAAAAATGAACTGACTCTGAAAAACTAGCTCCCACCACATGACTCAGCTGTCATTATTCACACTGATGAAGCCTGATAACCTCCAGACCCATATCCTTCACTCCCTGGGCAGTGGTCCTTCAATTTCCTGCCTCCAGGTCTTCTGGGTCATACCCTCTTAAACCCTAGCATCCGGAGCCAGCTGTGTGAGCCACTGACCTCTATGGTTCTCTTATCCAATCCCTCTATCATTCCTCTAAATAAATGATTCTTTTCTGAAAATACAGCACTTACTCTAAGCCTCCAAGAAACAGTTAATGCTAGTGATTAATTCCCCTTTCCTACATATTCACTTCAAAGACACTCGCCCTTAGTGGGCTCTGTAGTTTATTATCTCTTCTTTTGAAGCTAGCAAAGTTTAGTTTGCTTTAAGATAATAGTTTTCTGTCTTGAATATTAATGAAGAAGCTCAAGTTTGAAACACATTAGGGTAAGTATTGTAGAAAGCAATCAACAATGTATAATATCCTAATTCTATCCCAATACATTGTTGGACCAGGAAGTATTCATTGAGTGCCTCCAGTGTGTTAATATCTGTGACAAGAATATAAAATGAGTAACAATACCTGTTTTATTTTTAAAACATCTCCTTTATAGTTAGGGATTGAGAAATACATTTTAATCGGCAATTAAATATGTTATGTAGTAAGTGCTAAATGAAGGTGCAAGCAATTACTGAAGCCATCAGAGAGATCTCTTGTTAGAGCTGAGATCACTTTGGGACTGTTCGAGAGGGTGAGGTACAGGCAGGCCCTGCTGAGTGCTTTCTGGATCCAAATATCCCCCTTTTCTATTTAGAAACAGAAATCACAGATAGAGGTGCTGCTTCCCTTAAAGATATGGGATGCAACTATGTTTTGTTTGCTGAGGACTTTAGCATGCAACTTCTAGATCAAGTGTTAAAAGGAAATTATTTTCCCTCTGCCACCTCTTTTTCTTCAACTAAAAGACTGAAATGTGGACATGGTGTTAATGAAGTGGTTCAACTAAACAGAAAAGAGGAAAAGGAGGTGGTGGAGTTATCACAAAGGAGTAAGCTAGGTCCCCAAATCAATAATCATGCCAAAGGGGAACTTCCTGAATTACCTGTTTCCACATGGCTACAGGTCATAAATAAGACTTCTATAATGTTAGTGATGTGGCATTTGTGAACCTCAGGTTCATGGAGACTTAAACAATAAAAGGATGCAGGGAGAAAGCTCTCAGCGAATCCTCACTGCTTTACATTTGGGTAAGAGGAAGGGGTAAGCAGGGTGATTTGATGCCCAAATTCAGCACTACTCAGGATAAGATATAAATTCAAAAGCGATTAAATAAGGTGAAGGAAGTGGATGGGGATACACATGGACTTTTATTTTTGAAAGAAGAGTCAGCAAGAGAGTGAATAGAGAAGAAAAAGAGGAAAAGCAAGAGGAGGGGTAGAGGCAGCATGGGAGATTTATTTAGAATATCACTGTGTGCAACTTCTTTTGTTTATAATCAAAGCTTACACTGGGGGAACCATCAGATAATGGACCAAACAGTGAATGATAAACCAATTCTTACCTTGTAGCTCTGTAAGGTAACTGCTACCATCAGTCTTTCTTTTATGTAGTGTGTTTAAGTTTGGGGGAAAAGGGATTTCCTGCAAGCAAAAGCATCTCATTCTGGCTTGGTTTGAGCAGCAGGATAATGGTTCAGAACTCAGGGGAATTGCTGGGGAGATGAGCTTGCAAAGAGATTTAGATGTTAGAAAAGGGATGTGGGCATCTATAAAAAATGAGAAGCTCTAGAACAGTTTCCTGGTTAAAGACTGGCAGAATCAGAGCAATTTCTTAGAGTGGTTTATTAATCTGACAAATCTTTATTGAAGTTTTACTTCATGGCAAGCATGTTGAGATTAATCTGATTGTGGTCATAGAGAATGGATAGAAACTTCTCCCAGTGAAATCATCCTCATGCCAAAAGGGAGTAAGTAGGCATGATCTATGAATTATGAGATCCTGGGAGTTGAAAAATTAAAATTAAAAAGAATGTTTAAATGTCTGTTGTAAGCTAAAATATTATTTTCAAGAACTTATAATTGAATACAACTGACAACTCCAAAATGATATGTCCTGCATTTACAGTGGCTACAAATCACACTCATCAAAATACTTTGAATAAAATGGGTACACCACTGATTCCCTGCCTTCTCATTATAGCAGCTGTCACAGTTGGTCATTTGGGGTAAAGAATATTTAGATGATGTAAGAGGTGATGCACTTCCTCAAAATTCAAGTCTATGCAGAACCTCAGAAGGTGGCCTTTGTATGTGAAACAGGATCACTGCAGGTCTAATAAGTTACGATGAAGGCATCCTGGATGAGAAGGGACCCTAAACCCAATGACTTGTGTCCTTCTAAAAGAATGCAAAACAAAGCACAGACACATACTAGACAGAGGCAGTAAGAAGCAAAGAGGATGATGGAGGTGAAGTTGGGAGTGATTCGTCCACAGACAGAGAATGCCAACGACTGCTGAGAGACTCCCAGGCAGGACAAGGAAGCCAGGCCCTTCCCTGCTAATCAAGGGGAGCCTGGCCCTGGCCCTCCTCTTCTCATGCTTTGAGACTTCCAGCCTCCAGAACCCATGAGGGCACACATTCCCCTTGGGACAGCAGCCCTGGGAAACCAATACAGGTGGGAGCAAAGAGGGATTCACCTGGATACTTGCAAGAAACATTACAGTTTTTACTAAAGGTGTCACAGGTGTGAGACGGGGAGCTTTGACACAATGGCAGAAATAGATATAGAGGGGTCAATTATAAGTAGCACCAGATATATTTTTAATTAAACAAAATACAGAAAAGATTACATTCATGGAAATAAGGGAGAACAAAACTTAGTGAACAGGGACCAGGCTGGAGAATACTTGAGTTTCAAATGATAAAAGTCACTTTAAAGGTTTGGGGTCTTCATCTCTGGAAAAGAATTCAGATAAAGTTTTTGTAGAACAGGGGTGACCAGCTCATTCTGAACTTTGAGGTTCATGTGCAGCCTTGAGAGGTATAGTCTTTGTCAATTATTTTAGCTTCATTTAAAACTGACTTTAAAGACCAAAGTGGTGTTAGTCAGTTTTCTGTTATTGTAACAAAATACACAAAATAGTAAAATTATAAAGAGGAAAGATTCATTTTGACTCACAGTTTTGGAGGTTTTCGTTTATGACTGATTGGCTCCACTGCTTTGGACCTGTTGTGGCACATCATGGGGAGGAAGCCCATTCACCTCATGACCAATTATGAGACAGAGAAAAAGAAGGTACCAGGGTCCTGAGATCCCTTCAAAAATCACAGCCCCAGTGGCCTACCTCCTAAAGCTCCCTCACTTCCTAATAGTGCCAACCTGGAGACTAAGCCTTTCACACATGAGCCATTGAAGGACAATCTAGATCCCAGGGAGAGCAATGGTCTTTCAGAGGGCTCAGGCAGACACCATTTTTAAAGTATACAATTATATGTAAAACAACAACAACAACAAAAAAAAAACAGGAAAATAATATTTTTAAAGGTAGTAGTAGATTTTAATATTGAATAGACTTAAGGAAATTTGTACAACTTCACTTGGAGATAACCTCGTACTTGTAAATGTGAAGCTTTAAAGAGAGTTATCTCCAGGTTAAATAATCATGGCTCCAGGTCCACCATCTTATCCTGTTCCACCACCAGGGCCATCTGCCCTTGCCTGCAGTGGACCCCGTTGAGGACTTATCTCCCTACCCTACGTCAGTAGCAGGTCAGAATTGGGATGCTGGATCTCCTACACTCACTTCTACTCTGATTTTAACCACTCTCCAAATGAGACTGGATTAGAAATAGGGGGAAACTTAGCTTCTATCCACATGTCCAGAACCAGCTTCTACCTTCTGGGTCCCCTCAGAGTACTGGCATTTCATTGAACAGTTAGAGGTCAATCCACAGTGACCTTAAATAAGGATATTGGGTTGATTTGTTTTGTTCTTTGTTTTGTTTTGTTTTTTTAGTGGCTCAAATTGATCAAACACCAAAAATTTGTTTTGGTGCCAAAAAGTGACAGCAGTATTTTCCCAGGATGAAAATGTGTTCTTTGCCAACAGTCTAATGGAAACCTGCATTAGCAGATAAAGCCCTAATCATCTCAACTCTAGGACGGCTGTTTTTGTCAAAGATAAATTCCCGAATAAACAGAGTTCAGTAGTGTCCTCACAACCAGTCTATTCGTAGGAGAAAACCAATCACTGGAGATCATTCAGAAAAGTCGGCAGAGTCTGGCAAAGCTAGCTCCAGGCCTCTGCCTACCTGCAAAGTGAATCATTTGTCATCCCAGGAGGGAGCCAATGCTCCACTCAGGGCAATGGTCAATGGCAACGCTGTGGGATGGAGGCCCACGCTTAAGGCCATGGGCACTCTCTACCTGGCCCAGGAATAAAAAGACACAGCTACCTCAGCATTATCGTTTTCCTGACCTTCATGAGTGGACTTGTCCCAGCAGGGGAACAAAACAGCAAGCCAGGGAAGAAAAGGGAAAATTAAAATGTTAAAAACTATATTATAGCTCGTTGGTGACCTTTAAGAAAAAATTAGGCTTTAGAACGTTAGACTGGAATGCATACCACCAAGTCTGACAGCTGCAAAGTTATGGATTCATTCATTTATTTATATTTCTGAGCGGCTTTCTACCGAAATCTGAAACAACAAGCAGACCCTTTGTGTTTCTCGCTGGCTGAGAGCCAAAGAAAATTCAGAATTTTGATCGGTTTTAACTATTGGCAGAAATTCGCCTTGAATTTTAGAGCGTTCCTCTCCTCTATAAGCTATTTGCAGGGTTTTTCAGAATCGGTTCCTATTAATGAGGCAATACAAAGCTCTTCAGACCCAACCTTATGCAATGGTATTTTTATTTCCCTTAAACTTGCATGGTAGTTGGTTTGCTGAGTGAATACAGCCCTATAAGCAAATGTTTGAAGCCACTGGTGTTATCACCAGCATATTTCAAGAAAGTCTGTGTTAGAAATGACAGCAAGTGTCAATATATTCCAACTACCTAGAGCATTCAAATTTAAAAACCAAAATATGATTGTTGTTAGAGCAGTGAGCCGAATCCTGAAGACAAACTGCTGTTATGTATTGGACGGAAGGATTTTATTGTCCCTAAAAAAAGGAGCCTGTAAGTTTTCTAGGTATCTTCATCCCTGACAACAAACAAACAAGGAAATGAACAAATCCACCCAGGATTTTATAGCAATTAAATATTCCTTCTGCTCTGATCAAAATGATCTTTCTACTTGGTGAAGGGGAAAATATATACATAGTTTATTCTTTGACATCTTTGGGTAATCAATGTTCAGCTCATGCTGCTTACTTCAATTCTTAAACATCTTATTATCTCTCTTTACTCACAAAAATGTATTTCACTGGGTTCCTGATATTTTTAAGCAGCCATTTAATTTCTACTTTTTAATAAATATATATTAGAACATCACAACAAATCTATTTAAACTCTAGGCTTAAATTTGGGGTAAAGGCAATTTTAAGATAATATTTTTGAATGATATACTGACAGCACATAGGAAATATCATTAAAGGTCACTCAAAATTAATATGGAGATTACCAAGTGTCAGAAGTTATTTTGCAGGAGCTGCAGAATATGTTTGCAATCTGATTTTGTGGACTATCTGTTACAAATGAGAAAAAACCTCAGTGGTTTTTGCAGAATCCCATTTTCTTAATAGGAAATTGATGAATGACAGCATCTGGCAGGAAGAAAAAAGCATATGGTCTAACTAACTGTTTCTATAGAGGTTAAAAACAGCTTTGGAATTTCTCTGGTTGCAGTTATGATTGACAGACCATCAAATAAATCATTCACTTTTCTTTCCCCCTCCAACAGTCCTGCTATTGACAAAGACACAAGGGGGAAATCAGTGGTGTGGTGCATGAGAAATTAGACATGCAATGCCCATTAACATAAATGGATTTTTTTTGCACCTAATTCCCTACACACCATGCAAAAATCTACCCGCAGGACATGGAGTATGCATGTTTTCTTGTTCTTTCTATTTATAATTTTTAATTATTAATTTCATATATAATTGGTTTCTTTAGAGAATGAAATGCCTAGTAGGTTATCTTAAAACACTGTTTTGGAGTCTTGGGGCTTGATACTGCAAAGAGATGGGCTGATACTGAAAGATGTTATGGTATGTAATACAAACAATGAAAATTAGGCTGAGAGGTCTTGAATGAAGTTAGGCTAATTAAACAATTCTCAGTGTTTAAATTCTTGCTCCTTTCTCCAGGGTATACTGCCAATCATCTTATCTTGGGGGATTGCTCTGGTTTGCCCTCACCTCCAGGCTCAATTAATAAATGTAACCCTCCATCAACTTATCAAATATTTTTACTACAAAAACGAAAAATGTTTTGGTGTTTTCAAGTCACTTTATTTCTCTTTATCTCTTTTGTTTTTTCAAAGTCATTTAAAAATCCTTCTAAATGCTAAATGGCGGTAGCTTGTCTAGTTTCATCATTTCATGTTCTAGAATCTCCCCTTCCTCCTTTGTCCAATTTCAATCCTGGCTTTGTTTGTACACTTCCAATGACCACACACGTAGAATCTCATAAAGCAGCTTTTTCTGTCATTAGACAATCCTACTATGGTGGCTGACCTCCAGAATGGCCCCACTGACCCTCTCTCTACCTGGTATTTATGCTCTTCCATGGAAGATTCCACCTCATGACCTTGATAGTGCTTATCAATGTAATCAAGCAGCTGTTGAAGAATGGTGGTGTGTGATAGCTGAGACTGTGTTAGGAAAACTATGAGAGTTTTGAATTGTTCTCTTCTGGATCACAAGTTCTTAGGGAAGTCAAATCTTTGTGTGAGGATTCTCCAACAACCCTGTGAAAATCTGTGGGAAGTCACACATGAAGAGACAATTAAGTCTTCCCAGCAACCAGCAGCTGCATGCAAGCCATGTCAGGTGGACACTTTGGAAATAGACCGGCCTGTCCTGGATAAGTCCTCAGATGACTACAACCTCGGCCAACAACTTTTCTGCAGCTTTGTGATAAACATCAAGCATCAAGATGCAAATGAATCCTTGAGCCCTATGTACTACAAGATAATATATGCATGTTGTTTTTTCCAGGCTGTTCGGCTGGGGTTAAAGTTTTTATGTAGGTATTTTATATGTAATATGTAAATGGCTAATACAGATTGCATGAAAGTCTTTTATGTTATTTTTAGCAGAACCATTGAAGACTTGGAGAAATAAATGAAATCCCCTTTTCAAATGATAGAAAATTCCAGATGATAGATAGCAAATCTTTCTGTTTCACGTTTTCTCTAGGTATAAGATTCTGACTCATTTGAGTAGTTTGGTTCTCACTCTGCCCTGTGTTCTTACTCAACCTTTTCTCTCTGGGTTGAGCCTTCAGCCATTATTATAGTGATGTTCCCAAGGAGTATGCCTGCATTTCTAATTACCTCTATCATCTTTCCCTGAATGTCTAAAACCACCTCTAACCCACAAGATGGGAATTAAATAGCTTGGTCATCATTTTCATACAAATTTGCTTTCAAAAATGTTTGGTCTATCTTGCCTAAGTACACAGGCAGCCATTATGAATTTCCCATATTGCAAGCCTAATATATTTCATGTTCCAATTCATAATGCAGAATTGTGAACATATCACTTCATTGCTTGAGATTCCTTTGGGTCTCCTTATGGCCTCTGGGACACAATGATTGTAAACTTCTAAGCATGACTATCAAAAGACTCTAATCTGCTCAGGGTTAACATTTTCCATCCTCTCTTATAACTCCCCTGATCATGTTGAATAATCACTAGATGATTCATATTTTAGGGCCTTTGCACAGGCGCCTATTATTTCTGTGAATGCCTTTTTATCATGCTGACTTCCCACCTCTAGAGTTCTCACACCTCCCACAAAAGACACCTTAATGACTCCTCAGGACTTGCCCTTCAAGTAAAGCTTCCTGTGTGTCCCTGTCCTCTGCATCATTCCTTCTGTATGGCTCTATGGAGTTCTTACCATGTGTTTATACAGTGTTATGTTTGTTCACTGCTATATACTGTATCCATCTTACTTTTTAGAAAGTGTATATCTTATGCATATATAGATATATTCAATTACACAGCTATTGAGAAGCATTTACAGACTACTTTTTCTATAGCATGCCAGGGACAATTGGTACATGCTGGGGAAACAGAAGATAACAAGGTAGATAAAATCCCTCTCCTCAACAAGCTTATACCCTAGTGCAAGACACATCACAGAAAATCATGCTTGTAAATGCACAGTAGTTTGAATGGTGCAGAGCCTCTGCCAAGAAAACAGAACATGGTAATGATTAGGGCATGCACATGATGGTGTAGGTGGAGTGTGATCCTTTTATATATCATGATCACGGAAAGGCTCTTCTGATGCTGTGACTTGAACAGCAACCTGAAGGTAAGAAGAGGAACAAACTCTGAATACATAGAGCAAGATAATCCCAAGTAGAAAAAAAGAAATGTAAAGACACTCAGAATTCTGTGGGAACTGGAGGAACCTTACATGACTGTAGCAAAGGGGAAAAGAGGAGGGCAGTCCTAGGTCAGAGAGCCTTCACAGGTGAGATGATCCTGGAAGGTCTTGCAGCCATAGTAAGGGTTTTGATGTTTAAGTATTGTCTATTGCAGAAGTTAAATGGAGGTTTTAAAAAGAGATGTGTTGGAAACAGCTTGGCATCTTTTTCTCTTTGAACCTTGATAGATTTCCAGGGTAAAATACCATCACAGGTGCTCATTCATATCAGATAAATAACTGTCAGTTATCAAAGCCATGGCACCAACCTAACTATCATACTCACACTGTATTTCTGTTGGTTCATGTTCCTTGTTAATGGCCATATTTAGAACTAAACATGATGCCCAAGTTTAACCTGATGAGTTGAAGGAAGACAAATGTATGCTCCATGATATTGCAACACGAGAATCTCAAAGATTATTATTATTATTATTTTTGGTCAGGAAAAGAAGACATTATTTACTTTTATATTACAGTTAACAGATAATCCTCCTCTGTAGTCTCATACTTGGACAATTGTGAGGGAAGATATGTAATCCAAGAATCCAAGGATTGTATTTACCTTTGTCAAATTTATCTCATTAAATAATATAATCAGATAGTTACGATATACAATGTTCCATTTCAGTTCAACAAACAACTAATGAGCATCTCAGATGAGTCAGTTCTTCCCTGTGGGTGTCAGATAACTTAAGCATGGTATACCAGATTCTTGTCTGAGAGGGATTCCTAGCATGCTTTATTTTTATTTTATTTCTAATTTTTTAAACAACTTTTGTATTGCTGAAAAGAAAATACATAACTGACTACAATTTACACAGCTAATTTCATATTTTTTAGATATTCTATGTTTCATTTAAGCCAGTTAACACTTTCTTCCTGAGATACAAGGAAGCTAGAATGGTGTCACAGAGACTGTTTATTCCCTGCCCATGTCATCTTTACCAGGTTCCTTCACAGGCAGTCGGATTGTGCATTTACTCCCCAGAGCCAATTCCTATATGTCTTACAGAAAATATCTGAGAAGTTTTATCCTGAGCTCTCCTTTCAACCACACTGTGGTTCAACCAAAGACTGACTGGTCTAGGGGTACAGAACAATTCCCTTTCCCTAACAGCTCAGAGTGAGATCTATATGGTCTACAGATTCATCCCTTGTGGGGTTCCGCTGAAGTATCCCAAAGGCTTTTGCTGGATATCTTACCTGTACTTGACCTTCTTTGTTACCACTCCTTGTTATAATTGCCTATTGCTTCTTCTAAGAATATGTCCCAAGCCAATGTGCATGTGGCAGAATCACATACCCTTCTCTCCCCTTCCACTGTGTCCCAATGATTGACTTTTGTGCACATTTATTATACAACACTCCTTATGGTAAATATTTATTCCTTTATCTAGCCTTCAGGAATCCTGAAGGGAATTAATTCTATTTTCCATTTCTACTTTTTCTAAGAAAGAAGTTGGTTTAATAAGCTCATAGTGGAGCACTGCTGAGCCCAAGTTATGCTAATAACTTTCTCCAAGTGCTCAAAGGGTTTTTCTAGAACTTTGGACCTCATGCCTAGTGATGTGTAGCTACTATGAAAAAGTTCTTTTTCACCCATGAAAGCCAGATTCATATTTTTTTCCACTGGCCTTGAACTTTGTAGATGGTTCCTTTCTGTAGCATCTCTATTTTCTTAAGATTTGACTAATGACAAACTCTGAGGGCATCAGTAGATGTGAACCCTGGCCTCAGTTTGGAAATACCCAAGTGAGTAGTACACTTAGACTAGGAAATAACTTCCTTGCATCCTAGTTCTATTATGTGAAAAATGAAATACTGGACCAGATGTCAACATGCCCATGACTAAGTTTATAAAGAACCACAGTCGGAGTCAGTAAACAATTGTTCAGATATAATTGCTATCATATATTCTTAACCTAGATCTACATATGTTTGAGACTAGGCTGACATGAAAGCTATAGTTATAAATAATGTACAACACAGAAATATTCATAACAGGCAAAAAACCCTGTAAATACAGTTTGATTATAATTATACAATATTGGTTAATCATATAGAGTGAAAAAGGATATAAAGCTCTGAAAATAGATGGTTAAAATAGTAGGACAGTGAATCATATTTTTACTTTTAATGTTTCAGTGTAGTTCTTAGAATTTTTATCACAAATAATCTGTTAATGTCATCTCTCTCTCTTTTTTTTTTTGTAAAAAAGAAAATTAAAATTGTTTTTCTTCAACTGGCAAGTCTTACTCCTCTGGGTAAAAGGTAACTGACAACAAGATAAAGAAACAAAGATTTCAGACCCCAAATATAGACTTTTCAAAATATTTTAGAAAAAGGCATTAAACACACAAAAAGATACAGCACACAGCTGTAGAAAGAAAATCAACCCTGAGGAGGGGAAAGGTAAAATTTCCAGAGTTAACACATTATAATATTCAAAATGTCTACTTTTCAAAAAAGTGGGACTGATTCATAGAGGAAATTGATAAAAACTGTCTCTAAGAAACCCCAGAAATTAGATTTTATAAATAAATATTTTAAATCAAGTATGATAATTATACTCAATTGAATAAAGAAATCCATGGACAGAAAGAAGACACAAACCAGGAGAATACCATATGAACAAAGAAAAAATGCCAATGAGAAACCAAAGAAGAGCTAAACTTTATTACTTGGAACCAAACAGGAATTCTGGGTCTGAAAGGAACCAAGACAACAATGTACTGGCATAAAAACAGAAACACAGACCAAAGGAGCAGAATAGAGAACCCAGAAGTAAACCCATTCATGTACAGACAACTGATTCTCAACAAAGGTGACAAAGACACACTGGAGAAAGGACTGCCTCTTTAATACATGATGGTGGGAAAACTGGATAGCCATATGTAGAAGACTGAAATATGCCCCCTACCTCTTACTCTCTGAAAAAAATCACTCAATATTGTTCAAAAAACTAAATGTAAGACCTCACACTCTTGAATTACTTTGGGGAAACACCTCAAGATATTCGTATAAGCAATAATGTTTTTGACAAAACACCCAATGAAGAGGAAGCAAAAGTAAAAGACAAATGACATTATGTCAAACTGAAAATGCTTCTCCATAGCAACAGAGATAATCATCAGGGTGAAAAGGCAATATATGCCATAAAATTGGAGAAAATATTTGAACACAGCTCATGTGACAAAAGATATACTATTTGTTTCTAGTAGTGAGAACAGTATGGAGGTTCCTCACACAAATAAAAACAGATCTAGTACATGATCCAGCTATCCCACTTCTGGGTTAAAAAGAAAATAATAATCTCTTTTATACACTGATTTTATTTTCTAAAAAGAAAATAAAATCAGTGTATAAAAGAGATTACTGCATGCCCACGTTTTTTGCAGCAGTATTTACAGTAGCAGAGATATGAAGTTAGGGGCCAATCAACAGATAAGCAAATAAAGAAAATGTGGTAGATATAAAGAAGGGAATGTTTATTTAGCCATAAAGGGAAAAAAATGAGTTTCTGTCATTTGTAGCAGATTGGAGGAACTGAAAAACATTATGTTAAGTGAAATAAGCCAGACTCAGAAATGTTACACACATTCTCTCTCATATGTGGAAGCTAAAAAGTCAACCTGAATGTAGAATAGGGATTACTAGAAGCTAGGAAGCATGTGTGTGGGAGATGGGGTTATACAAAGAGAGGTTGGGTTTGTTTAGTGCACATTGTATACATGTGTTGAAATATTACACGAAACCATGATAACATATACGAGTAACACATGCCCTGCAAAACTAAAATAAAATAATAAAATAATACTTTATTTAAAAAGAAATTTAGAGGTAAAGTTAATACAAACTAAACTGAAAATCAACTTGAGAATTTTAATAGCAGATTTGACCAGTCAGAATCTGTGGAGCTGAAGAAAGATCAACTGAAGTTATTGTCTTACAAACAGAAAAATAAATGAATAGAGCCTATTGGACTGATGAGACACCATTACACACAAATATTCATAATGTGAATTCCAGAAGGAAAAAAGAAAGATAAATAGAGTATGTTATGAAATTATGATGATAAACTACTCAAATTTGATTTTTTTAAAAAAGATAATCTAAACATTTAAAAAGCTCAGTGAACTCCAAGAAGGACAAATGCTAAAAGATACATATACAAACAGGTTGTACATAATCAAATTGTCAAAAAACAAAGGTAAATAATCTTCAAGGCAGTAAAGAAGTGATTCATCATGTGCAAACAGTCCCCAAGCAAGATTGACAGTGCATATTTCCTCTAAAACAATCGAGACCAAAAGGGAATGGAAAGATGTTTTAAAATGATTTAAAAAAAATCTTCAGCTGGTAATTTTATACCCAGCAGAACTATCTTTCATAAAATGAGAGAGAAATTAATACATTTTAAGTTGAGAAACAAGAGCAACAACAACAAAAAAAGCTGAGGGAGTATCATTACTAGTAGACTTGCCCTACATGAAATGCTAAAGAGATTTCTTCCAACTGAAATGAAAGGATACTAAGCAGTCTTATGAAACCATATAAAGAAAGAACCTAAACTTTTTGGAAACATTACTAGATTAGATGATCATGAGTATATATTACATATTATGTTTCTAAATGATTTCCCAAGTTTAAGTCCATGAACATTGTGGTGGAGAGATTTCAATTCCTTTCACAATTTATATGAGCTTACTATGAAAAGTACAAACTTCTACATTTCAAAATTATTAGGTATGATTCTCTTGTTTATTACCATGTATGTACTTGCAATAGAATAAACTGGATAAATAGAAGATCAGCCTCCATAGGAAATGGCTAAAATCATTAAGCTGAATCTAATATAAGCATTGCAAATATTTACTTTCTTAAAAATAATAAGATACACATGAAAAGAATGTTATCCCTAAATTTATGTTTTATTTTATAGCTTCTCTGTTTGTGTAATAGAACCTTTCTTTTTTCAAAACCTTGAAAACATTATCCTAACATTTCATTTAGTAAGTTCATGCTTTTGTATTTTTATGTTTAGATTTATTACTCTGTCAGGAATGAAGCTTTTAATGATGCAACTGAGCAAACATTTTTTTTCAATATTATAGCTGTTTAGCCAATGCTATTTATTGAAGAGTTTGCTATTCTCTCTTCTTGCAAATTGAAATAGTTTACAATGCTAGCTGGAACATATTTTAATTTTCATATTATACAGATTTATTTCTGAACACTTTGCCATTGTTCTCTATGGACCTGTTTTCAGGTTAAGCCTCCACTATTTTAATTATTATCACTTTCATAGTATGTTTTACTCTCTTTTGTGACAAACTTCACCATGTTCTTTTTAAATTGCTTTCTATTCTTAAATATTTTTGGTTTTGAGAAATTCTAAAATAATCTTTTCAAATTCTCTTGAACTATCTCTACAGTTCAGATATTGATTGGATTCACATCCAATATATAGATCCCTATTATTATTGAGTCTTAATGTCCCAGGACATAATGAGGTCTCTTCATTTATTTAAAGTGCGGTGGTAACAAATGAAATTTCTGTCCTTTTCTTTTTTTGTGTAATTTTGGGAAATTTACCCTGCTCTTTGGTGGGATACGGATTCAATAATTTTAATCCATTTAAAGCTTTTAGAAAAAATGCCTGGCACAGTATAAATACTTTATAGAACTATTAATTTTTCCTTTAGAATAAATTTATATATGTTTGTTTATAGAAAATAAAACAGAATAACTAAGTAAGTAACCAATGTTTTTTTTTTTTTTTTCCTCCACTAGTCACATAAATGTCCATTTAGGAATGGTGCTGGCAGGTTCTGGTTTTCTAGCCTTTGATTGTATGTCATATACAAGCAACAAGTTCGCTTAGGCATTGAAGGCCTGCTATGGGTCTATGTAAGACACCCTTCTAATAATATCTACCCACAATATTTTTGTAAGAATTAAAAGTAACACAACCTACTAATCATATTTATTAAGCATCTAGCTTGTGTCGGACACTTTAGACATTCTACATATTATCCTAACACACAAGTGTATTATGCACTGGCAGTGTGCTTATTTTTCAATGGAAGGAACACGTACAGAGAGGCCATGTGACAATCTTTAGGTTATAAAGTACACAGAGACTCTCAGCTACTATGCTGTACAGGTTTTCATTTTTTTTTCACTGAAAGAAAATAGCCAAAAGAGGAGTTTAACAATTTATAAATCTCTGTTTTTTAAAAATTTTTGTTGGTTGTTGTTATAATCTTATTCTTATTGCTACTGGGGTATGACCTTTACCCTAAGGGAAATTAATATATAAGGGGAAAACCTGCTTTGTCTCTGCTGTGGGCATGCACACCAGACTGCTTTGTCCTTTGGCTCATTTTATGGCTAAAAACACAGGAAATGGGTTGATGGTCAAGGTAGTTTATTCCTAAGTCAGTGGGCTCATAAATATTATAGTCTCTGTCTCCAAGATACATTTGTGATTATTGCCAGTAGACCCCAGTATTTTCGTCTATGACAGAATCCATTAACAAGTTGGAAAAAACTCAATTGGAAAAAAAAATCCAACTCTATAATATAGGTCCATTACAGAGTTGGATATTTTTAGTTTCTTGTTGCCATAGCAGCTATATGTGGAAGCAAGGACATAAACAAGATGCTAGGTTTGTGATCAACAATAAACTAAGGCTGCATTACTCTTAGGATTACAGCGACTTACATGATGTCTGGTCTGAACAGTGGTCTTAGAGTTAGAACTTTATTGAAAATAAAGCAACATATTTTATCATATTGACCTCTAACCATCACAATTTATTATTCATTAAAAACTCACCATATTGATCCTTATGGTGATAATGTTTGAAATTATATAATTTATATAGATGAGAAAAGCTATGGGTACTCAATACCAAGTAGAGAAGTCAGAGAAAAATTATCTCAATGATATGAATGTTGCATGGAAAAAAAGCTTCACTTGTGGCAGCTAAGGTTTTACCATTTTGTGTGTATATTTGCACACCACATAGACACAAATCTGAGACCCAGAAATGGCAAAAAGCTAAATTCAATTATTTTAACCTACATGTGACTCTTGAAATCTTGTTCAATTCAATGCTAAGTTGGATAATGGTCAATTGAACTGAAGCCTGTTTATAGACACATTAAAATTTGAGGAATATAACAAGCTGAAATTGCTGAGATAAATAGTGACTAAAATATCTTAAATATTAAAAACAATTTAAATATTTATATATTTTACAAGAAGAAGAAATCAGCCCAGAAGAATTTTTTAAGAAGTCCTATTAAAGTTTACATTTTACAAAATAAGGGAAATCACTCTCAAAGTATTTATGGCCTGAACCATGCAGATAGTTGAACACTAATGGGGCTTTTCTATGAGAAAATTTTGAATTTCTGACAAAAGAAATCAAAGCTTCAGGAAATATTCATCATCATCCCCTCCTCCTCCTCCTCCTCCTCCTCCTCCNTATTTTTCTCCTCCTCCTCCTCCTCCTCCTCCTCCTCCTCCTCCTTTTTAATGTAAGCATCTGAATCTTTTGTTTGAAATAACACTCTCTTTTTAAAGGATAAGGGAATATGACCAGTGTATTATACCTTCCACTTTTAAATACCAGAGGCAAATTCCAAAGTTTTTCTTTACTCTATGAGATTAGGCACTTATAAAAATGACATATGTATCCTAGGTAACTGTAAGGTACAGGACCAGAAGGGGATGCCCTGTTACTGATAGTGTCCTCTTCCACTCTTCAATCAAGTTATTAATTTATAATATTTTGAGTATATTATTTGCCTTTTTCAATATGCCTTTAGCTTATTTCTCACTTTTAGCACTAATATGCACTGGGCATGAAGTCGAAAAATCCCCAAATAAGATAATTCCTAAATATTTTCCCGTAGAGGAACTTTCCTAGTCAGAGCCCACCCCAGCACTGACGGGTTTCATATCCCTTAGTTTCATTACTCTAAGTTAGGGTTCATGTATTACGCAATTCTCTAAAAATGCTTACCTTGCACTTAGAATTTTTTTTCAGAATTCCTAAGTGTCCACCAACCAAAATATTTGAGCAGAGTGTGCCAATGTTACTTGCTAACTCCCCTTGGCTACCTTAAAAAACTCAAGAACTAATAAAGGGAAAACTTTTCTTCTGTCTTGTAATGCTGTTCCAATGATGCCTCCCCTAGTACTTCATCAACCCAAATCATTTTATTTTTAAATGTTGGGAGAAAATATTGGAAATGACTCTGTGCTGAGAGCTTATTTAATTAACCAGCACTCACCCATACTTTTGAAAGTTTCATGCAAATTATAGACACTCTCTTCATTTTTCTGTATGGGCCTTCAAAAGTAAATAGGCCAAGTTCATGGTTCAATTTATCCTTGTTTTCAAAATGAGGGAAAAAACCAACCTCCTAAGCTGTTGAGAAAATTAGAGGATATCATCTAGGTTCAGCATTTAGTATCTGGATCGTAGCAATAAATGTTCATTCTTATTTCCAGAAATGTTAGGGTAAAAAAAATCCTAATCTTGTCAAGAGTTGAACTGTACTTTGGACTTAATATCACTACACAAAGTGAAGTTTGAATCACATGACTAATGTGTGAATGTGGTCTCCTGGGCTGTAGGTATAGTAGCTCATCCATGTACAGCTCTGCCCTATGCCCACTACAAAGGAGATATAGGTAGCCTTGGATAAAATGTTCTCATGAAATGTTTCTTTCTTTTTCCATTTTCAGGGAATTCTTAACATAGTCTCTAAGAACATCCAGGCATGTAGAGAACACAGAAGATTGCTCAATCCCATATCAGTTTACCTTCTCAAGTATAGCGGCCTTACCTGTACCCAGGACTACAGGGAGGAGCTTAGAAAATCTACCATCTTCACATACCTTTGGTTTAAGAATGAGAAGATCATTCACCAGTCATGTAAATAGCTTTGTTTGACCATATGATTAAGAGAATCACTTCCTCTCTTGAGGAATGACAAATGACAAGTCATGAAACTTGGCTCCTCTTGACATCTGTTTTTTGACAATGCCCATTTTTGGAACGCTAATATTGTGGAAGATAAAGCAGAGGTATAGAGAGAAACTGCAAGAAACTTTAATTTTAATTGATATTGTTACATTACTGAATGAACCTTGACCTGTAGTGTACTTAACCAATATGTTTCTTTTCTCTTTTACCACTTGGAGCATGCTTTTAGCTGCAGTCAAAAGTTTGTGAACTCATATATGCTCCAGTCAGTTTTACAGTTTGCAGATGGAAAAGTCAAGATCAAAACAAAAAAGTGTCAAAGTTTACAATGGCATTGGTCTGTCTCTCTCTCTCTCTCTCTCTCTCTCTCTCTCTCACACACACACACACACACACACACACACACACACACAATTAAAATAACAAAAAAATCCTAAACCTGGCTCATTGGCTCGTTGAATCCAAAGGTCAGTGCAAACTAATGTTTAGTATTTTGTAGTCCTCTGTAGTTTAATTAAGTCTGCTTTAAACAACTAAAGGTTTAAGGGAGAATATTCATTAGAGCAACTGTGATAATTGCCCAAATGCAAGGATGTAACTTAACTTGAACTTCTATTGTATTTCATTCATGTATCATGCTGTGTTCTAGTTACTCATGGGAATTATTTAAAAAGAAGAAGAAAAGAAAAAGAATAATTACATTCTAACATGAATCTGATCAACTCAGTGTTGCTATAGATTTCTCCACACATTAAATACATAGCACCAGAAGTTAAAACAATAACAAAATATTTTAAAATGTGCATATGATTCTTGAATCCTATTGCTATTTGTCCAAAATTGATGTCTAATATGACAGACTTATCCATGAAAGGGAGTCTCAATCACAGCAACATAGATTAAGGGAGTTTTTAATCAAATAGTTAAAGCAGAAGATCAAGGTCTGAACTGCATTGTGAGCCTTCACTGAGGCAAGTTCCAAGCTGATTGCTGCAGCCACGCTCTCTTTCTTGCTTTTTGCCTAAGATGTTTAAGGAGAGCAAGGAAAAAAAAATCAATGTCTTTTCAACTTCTCATATTCTCTTCCCTCAGAGAATTTATTATCTGGACCCTCTTTTGAAAATCCAACTCAAAGTTATAAGGAAAGGATTAGTAAATGAAAAATTTAGTATATAATTAAATCTTACATATAGGAAGGAGAAATGAAGAAGATCCACATTTTAGACTTTGAATATAAGTTTTGGTGATATATCACAAAAAAATAAGTTTCAGAAAAAATTTCATTGATGCCCCCAAATAACTAGTTAGTCATTAACAGTTTTTTTTGTGTTTTTTTTTTTTTTTAACTTTCTTTCTGTGCTTGCTTGCGAAAGGAGTGGTCTGATTTTATTTTGAATGATTCTGATTGCGAAACAGCTTTTTGATTCATTCATTCAATGTCTTTGGAAAGACTCTACTTAATGAGGGTCAGAGTACCATAAGGGAAAGCAGAGGCAGATCCTGTCAGAAAACAGATGCCAATCATACAATGCATTGAGTTTCATACACACAGATTTAAAACTGAACCATATTTGGGTCTCTCAAAAATAAATGTGTGGAAATCATTTCCTTCCAATAAAAGCCCAAGGTCTGTTATGCTCCTGTTAATGATGGTGTCCAAGATGTTGTGGATTCAGTGGACACTACTAACCAGACTGCCCCACATGCAGAAATTATTCAGCAACCACAGCATCACATTTTCATGCCTCAGTGCCCAATTTCTTCAGGGATATTTCATCTCTCTTATAAAAAACTAGTTCTTAGGGGAATAGCTTTTGAAGTTAGCATAAAATAAATGAGAAAGAATGGAAAATCACTGTACTGGTAAGACAGGAGAGAAAAGGGTATTCTCAAAATAGATGGAAATGTCTTAAACTAGAGTATAATATTTGGAAAACAAACCTTCTATACTACCACAATCTTTTAAAAGAAATCAGGGTGGAATTAATAATCTTACATTTATGAAAGTATTCTACAGAAAGAAGTCAGCATTCAGACACATGTGTATTTTCATTCAATGGAATACTATATACCAGGGAAGACCAATCAGTTATTGCTATATAAATGAAGATGGAAAAAAGTTGGGCATACAGCAGAGAAAGAAGGCATAAAATAATATTATATAAAATATTATATATATTATATATATGATTCATATTTTGTAAAATTCATGATAAACAAAACCAAAAAATAAGTAATTTAGAGACAAGTAGGAAAAATTATAAGTGAAAGTGAAGAATTTTTCCAAAATTGAGGATAGTCTTTAAACCTCAGGAGAAGGAGAGGCACTCACCAGGAAAACAACTGCACAATCAAGACTTGAGATGCTAATGTGGAACAAACTGAATTTCTAAAGGCTTTGTTTCCTCTTCTATAATGAAATCACTTCTTTGATGTGAAATATGCATTAAGTAAAATAGTTTTGAATTTTACTTTGTCTTAAAAACCTAGGAAAATGAGAGTCTCCCTTTTAAAACCTGCATTTTAACAATACTTTTTTATAAGAAAAGTTTGAATCAGGGCTACAAAAAATTAGCTCTTTCTGAACAGGATTATTTTATTGGAGTGATATAGAATACCAACGGGTTAAGTAGAATTATTGTTTTGTTATAAGTAAGCCTATCTATTTATCCACCCATCCATAAGGGTATAATCAACAGGAGTTCTCTTTCTAAAACATTTTTAAGGACACTCAGTAGAAATGGGTTTGTCTTTATTGTTCTATACTGTAGATATAAATGGTATAGACAGATTTAAACCTAAAATATGCTTATTTTTATTAGTATCCTGTCTTATTCGACTAGATGGAATCAAAGTAGAAAGATTTGGAATAAGTTTGAGATTGGGACTCAATGCTCTATATTTAAAAAAAAAGAAATGATAATGAAATGGAAATTTTCAGGACAAGAAAATTAGTTTAAAATAGTCTTAGAAAAAATATAAAAAGAATATGAAATGGTAAATTAGAATAGAAATAAAACATAGGGAGAAAGAAATTTTGATTTTAAGATGTAAGTGGGAAATTAAATTGCAGAAAAGTGAAGTTGTAACTGGTAAGTAGGAAGTTAAGTATAATTCCATAGAAATGTTGAATTATAATTGTGGTAAGTAGAGTGGCAGTTCAACTTATATCAGGAACAAAGGAAGCAGGAGGTGAAAGGGTAGACAAAACTCATAGAATAGTGAAAATGTCCATGTAGTTTTGGAATGGCATAAGATGAAAAGCTGAAAATAGAACAGAAATAGATAAAGGAAAGTAAATAATGACAAAAAGAAAAGGGGACTTGAGAAGAGTCACAACTTCAGTGTAGCATGAAATTGAAACATGGCAAAAGGATAATATGAAATTTTGAAAAGGCAAATGACAAAAGTGTGAAGCCCCCAAAATGGTTAAAAAACAAGGCAAAGATGAAAAGATTCTGGGCGATTCTGAAGAATTAACAATGCATCGTTATCGGCTGGAACATAAATGAGAACAAACCATTGAACTCTATAAAGAAAATGAGTAATGAGAAGCTTCAGGAAGATTTTTTTTTTTTTAAAGCTGAATAAGGTGAGATAAACATCTCACTCAAATACCAAAAAGAAGCACATGGAAGCAAAGGCTTGCTTTAATGGTAGGTCAAAGAGCAATAGAGAAATTGCAGAAATGCTTTTGAAAAGATAAAAGGCCAACGGAGAGCTGGAAGG
>NW_025999869.1:8008957-8028701 GCF_001458135.2 Marmota marmota marmota
GGACCAGACTAAGAGAAGGTACTGCCAGGGCAGCTTTCGCAAGCATTTATCTGCTTTCTGAAGTCAGTTGCTATGAGATGTCAGTGCAGAGAATGTGACTCCTCGATTGGAAGCATCGTAAAACGTGATTTAAAAGTTTAAGGGTGTTATTTCACATGAGCAATAAACAAAATCAGAGGATCACATGCTGTTCCTTCAGACCTGTGGGATGTACCATCCACATTATCCATTTAGAATCTTCATTCTGAAACTCTCCATGTAAGGATTGCTGAAATATTATTATGTAGTACAAATTGGGACAAGTAGAAATCTTAAAAGGACTTTAAAGAAGGACTTTAAGATCCCTATATTGTCATAACTCTATTATAAGAGAAATGCCAATCATTAGTTTTATAATAAGAAAGGCTGGTAATGGGAAAGGGGGCCTGAGACAGGGCTGTATTCTAAATATCCTGCTAGTACATCATTTTTTACTGAGTGGTAAGGGATTTGGTGGGATCATCAATGCCCTGAGGTCACTACTTTTGCTTAAAGTAGTGTGAAAACTCATCTTTAATTTCATAAGCTTTGAACAAGCTTTCTCTTTCTACAGATCTATAGAATGTTGGTTATCTACCTTCCCAGTTTAGAATCTACATACTGAAATTCTCCATGTAAGGATTGCTGAAATATCCTGTAGCACAATTTGGGACAAATAAAAATCTTAAAAGGATTTTAAATACTTTAATTTTTGCATTGTTATAAATGTATTATAAGAGAATATAAGAATATGAAAATTTGAAATATGAAATAATATGAAATCACATGCAATAGTATCCTTCAGGGGACCCAGTTTTCTTTCAACAGAGGATGAAGGGTGGGGTCAGATCTCATTTTCATCACTATTTAATCTGTTCTTTTCCACTTCTGTGAGGCCATTCAGGTACCATGAACGTGGGATTAAGCTGGACCAGATCCCCAGTGGCTTGACTCTGATTTCTTGCCTCATTTTGCTTTAACAGCTGTAAGCCAGCAACAACTATAAAGCGCCTCCCCTGAGCCCTCAGTCTAGACAACTGTATGTACCAGGAAACAAGATTTCAGGAACACGTGACTTTAACAACTCACTTTGAAGCACTGTCATGTAGATTTAATAGGACCTTTGCAAAAATCCTGTAAGATATGTAGAGAGGATCCTATTCTTATCATCTTAATATTTCCAAAAAGGAAACAGTTCAGGAAGGCAAGAAAGCTACTCAAGTTAATCAAGTCATGACAGTAAAGATTAAGACATGATTTTTTCTCCAGTACTTCCACACACTCACTCCCACCATTTACCCATCACTATCTCCAAAAGCAGAGTGATTAACAACTCAGTACAGGGTATTTAATTGGCAATATTTTAAAAGAATATAGAATTGCCCTAAGTAAGTATGTGATGCATTACTAAGGATTTTATTGATGTTTCTGGAATTCTATGATTTTTTCCCTTCCTTGATCAAAACGCTAAGATTCCTGGTGGGTGTGATTATGGACAATAGCTGCCTATGGTCTCTCCACTTAGCAGTGGTCTTTCCTTCCCACTTTGCCTTCTGAGTTCTCACTCACAAACTTCACATTTGGTACATATCACCATGCGCTTGAAGGCAATTTTCTTATAGCACAAAGGATTTCTGAAAATGTTACAGTATAATCTAACAACTTTACACACTGTTTAAGAAATACAGAAAAGGGCAACTTGTTCTCATTTGCTTCTCAAATGCCAAACCCATATACAGTAATATAGTTTTATGGAGTGTAGGGTTTTTTTTCTTGGCATTAGACATTACATTACTTTTCAGTGGCATAAATTGAAAACAAAATCACATTACCTGACAAATTTTCAGCAATTTGCCAGTACTAAATGTTACTGAGTCCATTAGTACTTGTATATTGAGTTTGTTTTATATAAGTTTTTTTTTCCCTCCCTTCTGCCTACTAGAAGAAGAGGGATACAAAATGAAAGAAAAACTAACTTAATCAGTTAACACAGAATGTAGCTTCCAATTTAAAAAAGAAAGACTTGCTCCATGTTAATAAATTTTACAAAAATCCTACAGAACATAGCTAGGAACAGATTCCCAAATTTTCTCTCTGAACATTGGGAGGATTTTTAAAGAACTAAATGATCACAGAGGGGTTTGGGAGACTTCCCTAAGATCAAAATTCTATATTAGTATTTTCCCCTAATTTGAATGCAGGCTTTATCTTTAGATGATTCACTGTACTTAGAAATTATCAAGGATGGTTGTAGGTCAACAACCTGTGTACTCCAACAGAATAGTTGTATCACTAACTAAATAGGTTAACAATGTGTTTGGATTAGGGCAGAGAAGGGAAGGTGATGTTTTAAGATTCAGATAATAAGTCATGCAACTAGAATGTAGACAAAATGAGAAATGTGCACCCTGGCTTTCCTTACAGTTTTGCTTGTGACTAATAACTGGCAAGATAAAGCACAGTTGACTCTCAATATTTATCATATGAGTGGAGGAATGAATAGAAGGCCCAGTCATGACTTCCAAAATGTCGAATTCCAATGTGCACCTAAAGAAAGGAAAGAACTAAGGCATTTTATCCCTTCTTTGTTCTAACACTAGGTAGCATTTTTAGAGATAGTTCACTTGAATCTTACAGTGATATGACATTACCCAGAGAATGAGACTGTTCTGATGGTAATATTCTAGCAACTATCTTCACTATAAGGAAATCAAATTGCTTAACCCTGTGCTATTGACCAAAGCCAACATTATTCACTAGTCTTAGAGAGGGAAAACTAGGGATTTTATACAGGAGTTATAAAAAACATTTCACAAAAGTGATCCATTATGTATTCTGATTTGGATACATTGGATACATAGGATACATAATGTTAAAAAAATGGGAAAAAACAATTTAGGTAAATGTTATGTTAATATGAACCACAGGCATCTTCAAGAGCACATTTTCTTTGCTTTGGAAGGGGGATTAGATGTTTTCTTTAATCTAACACTGTAACACTTGCAAAAGCACTTTCCTTAAATACTATTGATTATATAAATGCAAAAAAGTTATTAATTTTGGACCAAGTTTTTTTTTCTTTTTTAATCTTTCAGGAGAAAATGATACTCATATATTTGTGTGCTTAATCAGTAGGCAGATGAATTAGATATCAACATGGTCCCATCTAATGCTCCATGAATAGGTACTAAGACACTTCAATATTTTAATAGTCTAATAAAATGCCTGGCTTATGACAATTGTCTATCAAAAGCCAAACACATACAATTAATAAATTCTCCCTGACATAGAATCTACAAATTGATCTAGATGTTCAATAAGCCAGTTCCTTCAAAGATTTGAAGTATGATTTTTCAGTTGTTTTAAACAATAGTACCTGTATATCTTTTCAATAATGTTAAATGAGATAAATTGTAGTATTTTGTATCTTTACTATTTGCTCTCAAGAAATCACTTTCTTTACTTCAGAGAGTACATTTTCTAAATATATATATAAAAGATCCCATTCACTATTCCCAAACTGGTTGAAGAATTCTACAGTTGAGAGATTAAAAAATCACAGCAAATTCTCAGAAAATTCTGCTACACATGGCTGAGAGAGAAACTTGGCTTATAGGCTGGGGCAAAGTTTTCTTTCTAACAAGGATATTGTGGACACGGCTAAGTAGGTCAAGTTAGAGATGTATAAATGTTAGCGTTTTTTAAGATTGCCTTGTTAAGGCCAAAGGGTCACACCAACTGTTGAAGATGAGAGGAAGGATTTTTTTTTTCCCCTTGAATGGAAAGGATTTCCTACCATCAGTCACCTTGGGAAAAGTGCTAATCCACAAACTGAAACCAATAAAAGATTTCAGACATTAAACAATGGTAGAAGGAAATCCAGCTGGCTAAGAGGGGGTCCGGAGTATCCCAGTGATCTAGAAAATGTTGCTGGTCATGGAAAAACTAGTCAGCAAGGGGTCTGCGAATTTGTGTTTCAGTGCCTGTGTAGTACTTAAAGGGATGGAGCACCTAATCAGAGCAAAGACAGGAAAGAGCAGAGCTGCATCCTTTGGGCCCAGGAGGCAGTACCAGGAATGGCTCCTTCAGGAGCAGCTGTGTCCAGGAAAGCAAAGCTCAGGCACCTAGTAGCAGGAAGGCAGGCTGAGGCCCAGGCACCTAGTAGCAGGAAGGCAGGCTGAGACGAATTCTGTGCAGGAACTTGTGAGCGCTTGTGCACATTTACTCTCTAAAACATTTAGTTCTAGCTAAGATTTGAGATAGGGATTGGAGGTAGCAGGAGAAGCCAGAAATTAGGCGAATAAACACTCATACAACAATTTCCAGGCTGTAAAAAAATGGGAACATGGTATTATTTCACAGCTAAAGCCAAAGCTTTTTATATAAGAATTTGAGTCCAGATTCTTTTACCTAACTAGCAAGGCTACTCTATCTTGCTTACTTGCATAGGTCCACAGGTTAGTGCCACCCAAACTGTGGTTGGTCTGCAGATGGGCAGCATCTGTATCACTTGGAAGCTTGTCAGGACATACATCCTTGGGCTCAGCCAAACTGACTGAACTGCAAGATCCAGGGAACCCACATTTCAATAAGCTCCTAGACCATACTTGTGCACATTGAAGTATGACAAATGATTCCTGAGATGGCGCATTTGTGGTGATGAAAAGCAAGACCTTTGTAGCCAGACGGCCTGCCCTGAATCCTGGCTTCACCACTTTTGAGCTGTGGACCTTGGCCAAATTACGTCACCTCTCTGTACCCCAGTTCATTTGTAAGAACAGAACATAAAGAGTACCAATGTCAGCGTTATCATGAAGGTTGCTCTGAGGGTTATTTTAAGAAATAAATAAAATTGTTTCTGTGAAGTGTTCAAACTAGAAATGGGCACATATGTAGAAAGCCTGTGTAAGCTCTATATAGTGATTTAAAGTAGTAAGTTTTCCATTTCCAAACAGCCTGCTCTTCTTGCCTTACTTTTCATTAGAGAGACAGCACTATTGTGTCTACCTTTCCTTTGTTATGGCTAAAGAAACCTGTAGCCTTAACAAATATCCTCTGTATATTAGATACTCTTATTTGTTGGGGGAGAGGGGCAGGTATGATTTTGAGCCCCGATTTTGAAACTCTAGGACATCTATCCATATGTTTATGTAGGTATGCATGTATGTATGTATGTATGCATCTATTTCCATCTATCATCTATCCACCAAACTGTAATTTTATATACATTTTTTTAAGAAATAGAATTTAAAAAAAAAAACTTGGAATAGATTTCTTATTGTACATAGAGCCTGAAGAACAAAAGGTAACCACTACACAAGTCCAATTTTTGCTTTACAGGTACATTGTAAGGTACCTGTAAAGGTGTACATTGTAAAGGTACCTGTAAAGGTGAACACTGTAAAAGTACCTTTCTATCATTCCCATTGGTTGTCTATTCTTGTTCATGGTATGAAGAGTCTATTCATGGTCTGTGGGGAAAATGAGTTGCTAATAAATGCCCTACCTGTTCAGAAGTTTTTATTTTTAAATTTGCAGTTCAGAATTGTGCTGCTGCACACACTTGTATTAAGACATTACCTCTAGGAAGTTCCATGAAAAGGCTAGTATGTCATCTACTCATTAACAACAACACTATAGTTAATAAGTATTGGGTTAAATAAAAGACTGATTCCCTACCATTGAATTAACATTTTAAAGGACTTAATACAGGGCACCTGACCAGGGTTGCCATGTACACCAACCTTGGGCAGGGTAGAGGGAAACCTCCTTGGTGTGCTGAGGTTTTCAGGTAGGTACCTATCAGGTGCTTGTGGTCCTGGATAAACTGCCTCCTGAGAATATTTCCCTGGACAGAACACTTCCTTTCCTTCAATATCTTTCCTGAAATCCTTCAACCTCCCTTTCAGATTCAGTACTACTTAAAAGAAAGTGGGGTTGGGGGAATCTCTCTCTTCTCTTTGCTTTTATATTCATATGACAAGGCCTTTGCCAGCACCTGTGGAATAGCTATTGTTATCGGGACCACCACTTTAATACAATTATGGATTCCAACCCACTCTTTATAGTTTCCCAGGGGAGTTAAATATGGTTCAAGAATATTAAGTGGCTCTAAAAAAGCAAGATGAATTGTGCAAAAAGAACCATAGTTTCAAAAAAAATGCACACCTAAAAATATTTCTGAAAGTACAGCCTTCATTGATTTTTAAGTAGCTTTATTTCTTCTTCAAAAATGCTGGGGAAAAAGTCAATTGGTTTTCTCTGTTTTATTTTACTTTACAAAATAATGCTGATTTGAGAAAAGTCATCACAATTGCCTAAAGTTATGTGAAATAATGATGTGGTGTGGCTCCTAGCTAATGGTCCCAGTATATTTGTAAATCAGAAGATTTATTCTGGAAGTTGTTACATAAATATCAGCAGGGTAGATTTCTTTCATTTATTTTGCATAATTACATTTGAAATGGATAGTTCTAGCACTCTAAAGCCAATATAAGTGCCTGCAGGAGAATGTCTTTTTATATTCATAGAAACATCAGCATATTGCAGAGACATGTCTTGGTAGGTCAAAAATTATTCTGGATATCTACTTACCATCACAAATGACAATTAGGGAAAACAGAATCCTTCATTGAAAGAAAAGGAAACAGCCCCTGATTAAGAAAGGGTGTCCTCCAAATGTGCAAAGTTCATGTTTCTTTTTGTATTTATTGTCCATTCACACAAATATAAAAAAAAAAAAATAGGAAGACCAATTCTGGATTCTGTGGAAGATGTTTGCACAAGACATGAGCAATCAATAGCTCCCAAAATACTGTTTAAAGATTGCTTTGAGTTTTTATCAAGCTCTACCCCTTTACCTCTGTATAATAATGTAGACCCCTCATGCTCTGACCCAGCGATCCTCCTACAATTGATTCACAGAAACATAAATACTATTAATCCATTCAGACAAAACTTAATTTTAAGTCAACCAACAAGCTTACTCTAGCCTAAGTAAGGCTTTCCTTAAACTTTTCCTGAACTATGAAACCAAATTTTCAGTACCCTCCATAGGATTTATAAATCTGATTCCATTTCTAACAGCAAATTCTTATATCCGAAGCTCCACATAAGGACTGTCAACTTTTTTTTCTTGGTATCCTTTGGAAGATAACAGACCGCAGAGTTTAATTAAAGTAGTTTATGAAAATAAAGCATCATGTTCCTCTAAAATCTTATTTATCTTGTCTTAAATAAATGCTGAGTTCCTTTCTTTCCAACAAAACTGAATTGGAGGAGCCAGGAGCTTGTTTTTGCTTTGACATCATATTCGGCCAGTGATTTGCTGATGACAGAGTTTGTCCTGTTTCTAAAATCGTTTTTATCCCTTCTCAATCAAAATAATTTAAAAACTTGTTTTTATTCAATTTGCCTATTAAATTTTCCATAACTTTTTATAGATTTGTTTTCAATACTTAGGCTAAAACTTACTTACTACCAAAGTAAACTGTACCTGGACACCATAGATCAAGGTTTCTTGATGAGTAGTGATGAATGTTTGGGAAAATGTGATTATTTTCCTCCTGCCTAATTCTAAGTATATATCTCAGAACATGAAAAGCTGGACTTTTAATAAAAATTTTACCATTAACTAAAAATTGGTGAGAAAATGTATATTTGTTTTCAATGGTAAAAATAAATAAAGAAATGATTATAAAAACACTTGTAACCCAGGCTCTCAGAGTTTGTACCCTGCAATCCAATCTTTCCCTTTAATTTCTTCTTCCCTTATAGTATTTTAGTCTGAAATTGTTGGGGGGGGGTCTATGCATGCAATATGGTATACTAATATAATAGTGTGGATGCAGAAATCCAAAGAAGGTCTTGGAAAGCAAAGATGTGGTGTATACCTTAGTTATTGCTGAGTAAAAATTGTTGGCTTCTTATTACTCAGTGGAATAGACCCACCTAAACCTGCCTCTAAAAGTTTTCATTTAGTTGAATTTAATTCCCTGGCATTCCAGGGTGATGTGTGCATCTTAGTTGCTATAAAGTATGTTAAGTTTATTTTCTTCTTAAGCTTATTCAAATGAGCGGGCAGAGATTATTTTATATTAGTAACTAGTAGAAGTGTGAGTATGCTTGATTATTTATAGATTTTTTTTCCTGAATGAATTAGAAGTGGTAGTCTTCTTTCTAGTACCCTGAATAAATAGAAACACAATGGTAGCTGCTTATGATTGATTTTTGCTTAAAAAATCTACTGTCATACAAGTTTCCCCTAAGATGATTGGAAAGTATGCACAAAATTGGATTTCAAAAAACATTTTGCATTAATAATCCAGATATATGATTTTTTTGAGTAGCACAGGTGATTTCACTTTAAGAGAATACACCATTCATGTCTTTTGTTTGCTTTCAGTTAAATAAAAATGTTTATTATATTATAGAACTTGAAAAATAAGGTGAAACTGACTATCACATTCACACACACACACACACACACACACACACAATGACAGTTTCAGAATATTTCCTAGTGGGGATTCAGCTTTAGTGAAATTCTTGCCTTGCTGAAATTTGGATAGAATACTATAAGCACCTGATCTATTCAGAGAGGAAAAGTAGTAATGGTGACATTTTAGGTAACCTTTTAACTCAGTCCCAATATAACCAATTTTTCAAGGTTGGTAAGTTTTAACATACACAGGATGTTTCCTAATATTTTCATTCCAATTCTGCAGCTCAAAGGTTTGTGAATCTCCCATTGGCCTCCAAAAAAAGATCTTTCTGCTGATTTCACAGCTAGCCCCTTCTAAGTAGCACTTGAATGTGTACAGATCAGGAGGAAGAACTAAAGTTGAATATGTCCTCAGTAAGCAGAGATGAGCTATTTACTCACCTCTGCCATTACTAGAAAAATTTGAGTTTTTACAGGCAGGCGGTTGAGTTATTTCACTCGGTACCAATGAAAAGCATTATGGAAACATGACCAATAAAGTACAACTTCCTCAGATTATTATCTGTATTACTACAGGTTATACATTGAAAGACAGAGAGAGACTGGGTGTCTTCTCATCTCTTTCCATTTCCTGTTGTCATGTTCAGTAATCAGAGTAACAGATGCAAATAAAGGTGTTGCCCACCCAATCATTAAGACAATTTAGTGATACTAATAAAAAGTCTTCCTAGGTAACAACCTTAGAAGGATGTGCAGGAATATTGCACATTCTTCTGGCCATATTTTGTCTATTCCATGGTCAGTAATGAATTGTTCTCTACCATCTACCTATAAAGAGGTATGGACTTGATTTCTCTCAAATATTCAATGGACAAGTCAGAAAACTCCCTTTTTTTTTTTTTTTTGAGAGAGAGAGAGAGAGAGAGAGAGAGAGAGAGAGAATTTTAATATTTATTCGGCGGACACAACATCTTTGTATGTGGTGCTGAGGATCGAACCCAGGCTGCACGCATACCAGGCGAGCGCGCTACTGCTTGAGCCACATCCCCAGCCTAAACTCCACTTCTTTTGCATTACCCTGCTCATTCTAATACGTGTTTATTATTATCATCATTATTATCATTTTACATACATTATAATATAAACTGTAATTCCTATAGGCTTCCTTCCTTTAGCATTCACAATATAATTTTATCTAATTCTGAAGATTTCCCCTGACAACTACAAATATTAAGAGGGCTATATGTAGAAATTCAGAGGCCTGATAGCTCAAAGGGAGAGGACTGTGTACGGCATCATCTTTCAACACAAGATGGGGTGTAAGTAGTATTTACTACACATCATTGGCACAATAATCTATGAAGATAAATATTCTCATTTGGTCTCTTAAGATGCTGTCATGGAAGATTCATACATCTGCTTACAGTAGGTTAATTGTATATAATTATGGATTCTTAATGGGTAGTTATTATTTAAACTGCCAATTTAGTTGAGTATTTCTAAATTAGTAATTGACAATTTATCCTTATCTATTTATTATTGATAATAACAACTAAAACTTATAGTAGATTATGTTGTGCAGTTTGACCATATCTCAAGTAAATATTTTCATGCCAGTTCTGAAAGATCAAAGCAACAAGTGTTTATTATTATTATTATCATCATTATTTTACATATATTATAATATAAACACTAATTCAAGACACAATTATTTGGGGAAACCAATCTGGCAGTTATGACCACTGCAAAACTGAATACATCTATGTCCTCTAAAACTCTAATTCATGGAAAATTCAATAGAAATAACTACACAGTTTTGTGAAGATATATACACAAGGATATATGCCAAAGTATGAATTGTAGAAAAGAAAAATTGGAGACATGCAGTGTCATCAAAAAGGGTACTGTGAAATAAATTGACTAAACAATGCTAAGTGGGGATGAGAAAATACAAGCATGAAGAAACTTAACACCTTAAAATATATACACCTATATTTCTGGCTTATTAAAAATAATATCAGATAAAATAAGATTTATGTATAAAAATAAGATTATGTTTAATGTAACCCTAAATTCTATCAGCATAAGCCCACGTCTAAAGTAATCATTAATAAAAGCAAAACATCCTATAAAATTATTAAAAATGAATTTTCTGATTTATTTTAATATAACTATTTTCTAACCATTTAGAACATAAGCCAACCACTTCCAGTATCAGTGGGGTACCACGTAAAACAGCACTAAAGCTTTGACTTGGATTCCCCAAATCTGTGCTCTATTTTTTAAGATGTAACCTCACCCAAGTCACCAAAATACTGTGCTTCTTCTCTGTCCTCTGAAATCTATCTAGATAATGAGATCTTCCATGGTAAGGGTACCTTCCAAGAGATCCTAAGGAGCATACTCTCAGCCCTCCTAGGAATATGAAGCACAGCGCGAGATTATGCCCTGAGAGTAAACATCTTTTAGCATTTATTTTTTATTTTACTTTTTAAAGAGAGAGAGAATTTTTTTTAATATTTATTTTTTTTTAGTTTTCGGCGGACACAACATCTTTGTTTGTATGTGGTGCTGAGGATCCAACCCGGGCCGCACACATGCCAGGCAGCGCGCTACCAATTGATCCACATCCCCAGCCCTCCCAGCCCTCTTTTAGCATTTAAAAATCATCCCTAGGTAACATCTGCTTCTAGCCAAGATGGAATAATAGAGACCAGATTTACCCTTCCTCTAGAAATATCAAAGAAATAAACATCATATACAAAAGAATGGTTTCTACAGTATTGGCTAGCTAATAATGAAGGACTGTAATTCCTGAAAGTATGATGAGCTGGACAACTGCCCAAATTAACTGCTTTCAGAAAGTTTCCCAGCTATATTCTAAAATGACAAAACAAAGGTAAAACCCAAATATATCCCTGAGTTATGGAGATTGGACAGTACAGGGAGACTAAGGAAGACAGAATTGGCAACTTAGAGCCCTGTGGATAAGAGAGCTACTCAGGAAAAAAAAAAAAAAACAACATGAATCTGCAGCAGGTGTCCCTAAAGTGTTTGGCAGAGCATGGATCCATGTGTAAATGCTAAAAGACTAGCTGGGAAGTGGGGTTAAAAAAAAAAAAAGACCTGCCTAAAAGATTAGAGGAAACAATACCCAGTGCTCACTCAGGGATAGAAGTGCCTGTTCTCACCAGGTAGTTGGAAAAAAAAAAGAAAAAAAAAAAATTAAAACTCATAGGGAATTATGTAGTACTCAAAAATCCACTTCTATAGTGCAGAATAATTAGCCATAGATGAACAAGGACATATAACCTTGTTAGTTTGCATAACAAATCATTTTGTAAAGATATGAAAGGACCAAATAATTCTTGAGTATCTTGTTGGTATCTCAGAATAAAGCTCAAGAATGTTTATAGGAAAAAATATTCATCAGCTAACATAATTCTAAAATTTGACAGCCAATAAAAATTTATTAGGCATTATCAGAAGTAAAAAATAAATAAAACATGTAACCCTTGATGAGGAGAAAGATCAGCCAACCCAAATTCCTCCAGAATTGTGCAGATGTTAAGTGGCAGAACATGAAATTAAAAATAGTTTTTATGAGTGATAGAGCATCCCTGGGTTCAATCCCCAGTGAAAGAAAAACAGTTTTATGCATTATATGCTCAAAAAGGTAAATAGATACTCGAAAACAAAGAAGAAAAGAAGACCTACATGAAAATTTGAGCGCGAAAGCTACTTTTGTCTGAAATCCAAAAGTACAGTGGATTGTGCTGAATGCAAATTAAATATTAATGAAGAAATTATTAGTGAACTTCAAAATGGATCAATACACCACAAGAAAACCACATGGAATAAAAACTACTTTTGAAAGGTGAAGAATAAATTTATGAATTTGTGATGAGTTTGAATGGACTAAAATAGGTACATTTGGAGTACAAGATACCGGGCAGGAAAATATTTGAAGAAAAAAATCATTTAAAAAAAGTCTAAATGTAATGAAAACCATTATCCCACAGACCCAAGAACCTGAATTAACTCCAAATATAAGAAATATACAATTATATCAAAGCACATCATAAAAAATGATAAATTTCTAACATTCAGTGGTAAAAAGAAATTCTGAAAGTCACACACACACACAAAAGACAACTGAAGTAAAAAGACAAGGTAGATAGCATATTTCTTGTTGGAAACAACACAAGCAAGAAGAGAGTGAAGCAGTATCTTCAAAACACTGAAAAAAAAATCAGCCTAGAATTTTAGACCCAGCAAATATATGTTCCCCCAAACACAAGCATGAAATGCAGACTTAATTTTATATTATCAATACTTTTCATCACCTGAAAATCCACATTACAGAAACATTAAAGGAAAGAAATATCAGATGGAAATATGGATCTACATGGAGAATTAAAGAGCATTTAAAATACCTTATGCAGGGGAGGCGGTCTGGGTGTAGGAAGGATAATAGAATGAATCAGACATTATTACCCTATGTGCATGTATAATTATATGACAAGTAGGATTCTACATCATGTATAAACAGAAGAATAAGAAATTATACTCCATTATATGTGATGTATCAAAGTGCATTCTACTGTCATGTATAATTAATCAAAACAATTTTTAAAAATGTTTAAATACCTTATGCAATAAACTCCATCATTTCTTTTATAAATGAGGAAACTCTCATTTAGAGAGGTTTGGGGATTTACTCAGTGTCAAACCACTAGGAAATAGCAGAGATACTATTAGAACTCAGAGGGCTTGTCCACAACATAGAAGCTGTAGGATAAAGGGGCCAATGGATTATGTAAAACATGCTTCAAGATGCCTTCCTTTAGGAAACCATTGAAGAGAAAGGCTTTCTATACTGTTTTCCTTTAAAATGACCATTTTGGGGGACTAACTGCAGTGGTGGAGATGATTTGGAAATTTATGTATTTATCTATACTTTCACAAAATTTCCCCTTAGTCTTCTGAGGTTTGCCTTGCCAAACACATTTGAATCATTTACTTGTATTTCTTCAAATGTCTGCATAAGAAGATGTGCATTTTTCCTACAAATGCAAATTACCACTTTATAATTCCAAAATATCTAGCACAGTGTTGAATGCATGTGTGCTAGTTAGTTCTAGACTTTTCTACTAGTTTGTTAGTGAGTTGTGTGTATATTCAGATTTTTTACTCTTAGTTTAACTCCTGGAACACAACTAACACTCTATACATACTCATTAAGGACATAAGCAAATTAATAATACAAAGTTAGTGGAATTGAATTGCTACATAAATAGTTTGCTATCTTTCTCAGTAGTTTCAATAGTTTATGTAATAAAGCTCAACGATTTTCCTTATTCTTCAAAGATTCATTTTTTCTACCCCACATTCCTTCCTTCTTTTTTCTTTGAATAGATTACAAATAAGTTTTTCTACTTGAGCAACTTGAACAAGGAGTCTGATAGTCAGCTGCCCCTCATACAGTAGTTCTATTACAGTTTGACCTCTTATGGTACATTGACAAATTCTTTTTCAAAATTGCTCAAAATATCATGCTTCAATTTTAGATAATTTTTAATTAAATTATGAGTACAGATGATATTTCTTATTTTTTATACATCTGATAACATTTCAAATTTCCCAAGTCATTTTGGAAGACAGGATGAGACCAATTGAAAGAATATCAATTCAAGAAGAAAGCAAATAAGGGACACAAATTCAAAGAGCTTTTCATTTGGTTTTAATATTATTAAAGCATTCCATCAGCAGAAATTTTGGTTAATTCTAGAAAAGGAGGTAGTTCATTGATACCTTAATTTTCCCCGATATGAAATGTGCAGAATACTATCATTAGAATAATTGAGAATGCTTCTTAAAAGTATAGAATTCAGAGTTTCTCTCCCTGTCTCTCCCCACTCCTCAATGGATCAAAGTACCTCTGGTTAGCGACTAAGAATCTATGAAACAAGTACCTAATACTGCTTAACATTTTTGAGAATTTTAGAATCCATGATTACCTAAAACTTACATTTGAGAGTGACTTCCTCTTATTGTAAGCAACAGAAAATTCAACATCTCTTGGTGATAATATTGAAATGATAAGCATTGTTCTTGTGACTGCAGAACGAGGTAATGGGAATAGATTCTGGTTCCTGGCCGTGTCTCAGTCTTCTCACACTAAACTGGTTCTCTTTGCAGTCAGACTGGAAATAAGTTGGCTGCCTCTTCTCCAGAGTGTTCATGCTCTCCCACTGAGAGAAATGGTTAACAAAATGTCCCAGCAAGAATTTGCTGACTTTTCATGACCAGCATTGAATGACCTGCCTAGCCCTGCAATGATAGATGGATTTATTCACACCAAGTGGACACGTTGGAGAGAGAGGTCTTCCAGACAGAAATAGTGAGACACTGACAAGAGAAGTGGGTATGTGATGACTAGGGAAACACTCATGCACATCTATTTATGTGCATATATATAAATATGTGTGTCTGGGTGCACGTGCACATGTACCTATAAAGAGAGACGAAAAGCAAATGATGCAAGAGTGCAAATTTTAGGACAGTAAGTGTAGGGAGTTCTATGCTGACTTTTTTCATAAAGAAAATATTGGGTTCACCTTTCATAGTGTCTACTCTGTTGGAGGTCAGGGATGATTTTTAGCATGGGAATTATCATGGGAATTAGCTTGAAACTATGAAGCAATGGCAGTGTCCCCATTTTAACTGAGGACCTTTTCTTTCAGAAGAAAATAGGTTCCTCTGGGACTAGACTATTTTGGGGTTTCCTATGATCCCTCTAGTGTTAAACAAAACAGGGAAAAAAGGAGCTAGGAAAAAAATTGATAAACCTAAAATGAAAAAAAAAAGTTGGGAAAATAGAAATCGAATACACTGGCTTAGAGGAGATGCATCATCATAGTAATTTCTTTTCTACAATCTAATTATGATTCCCAACTGTTTTCCTGCCAATATCAATACAATGCTTTCTTGGAAACTAAAAAATTATTTTGCAAACTGAACCAAAGCAGTAATAGACCATTTCAAAAAAGAAGGGCTGTGGAATTAGTTTACCTAATCTCAATTGTTCCAGTTACCAGAGTGTTTTGGATTCTTCAACTGGCCTCCAAGAGACTTCTGATCCAAATTTTATTTGTGTTCAAATATTCTGTGGCCTTACCCTTTTGAAATATATGCCCATTTTCCTCTCATTCTATCACTATGTACTTTGTCAATTACATTTAACTAGTTCAAACCAGCAAATTCACACAGGATGCAATTCAGTCTTACATTGAAAAACAGGTAAAATATGAACACAATGAGGTTAATTTTCAACAACTCATTTGTGTTTATTGATTTGCAATTCCAATTGTGTAAATGAATAATAGTGTATCACTGAAAGAGTTTTGTTCTCCACAGAGACACTTCTGGGAATCTCCTCAAAATTTGGATTGCTATTTATTTAATCCATGTCATTTGTATTTGAGATCTATTTGGATGATGTACTGGGGTTTTAGTAGTGAATGAGGCCCAAATCCTGGCCTTAGGTAGTTCAGCAGCCAGGTTTGGTGGGACAATGAGAAAGTAAGTATGTCGTAACTGCATGCTGGAGGTGTGCATGGGACATGGTAGGAATATGCCTTAGGATAACTATGCTTTGACAGGACTTACATGCTGCTTTGTGAGTGTATCCTTCATATGCAAAAAAGGAGAAATTAAAAACTAAATTATTTTGACAGGGTAAAGCATTTGACTCAGAGAAAACAGCATGCAATAGGCCTGGAGCAGGAATAAGTTCCATACTCTTAGGTACTAGGAGATCTTCCATGTTCTGAGTCTGTGTTTCCTAATATGTTAGGAGAAAGCTGAGCTATGAGGGGGAAAATGTGTCCAGATGACACAGTCCTTGACTACCAGGTTGAATTTTCTTGAGATGGAGATTCCAAAGGAAATTAGTGGCGATAATGACAATATTATTGGGCATTTACTATGCAATATGCATTTTTGTATCAATTTATCTTTGCAACTTTATTATGAGGGACACTGAGACTCAGAGGCTCAATAATATTGTCTCATAACCCTCAGTCAATAAGTACTATGTTTGAAGTTTGGAACCATTGTATGACTTCAGGAGACTGCACCTGAATTGCACCAATGTACTATGAATGAATGCTTACATTTTAAGTACAGATATACTTAATGTAATTTCAGGAAGCATGAATTCAGAAGCAGAAAAGACTGGAGACTAGAACATTGTAAGAACGGAGACTGGAGTTGGTACAGAATTAGATAGAGGAGGTTGTTTGCAATGTATATGGCCCAGAAAGGATGAATTCTATAAATATGCAACAAAAATAATTTGGGAGATAAAAGATTTCAGGATGAATCCCAAGGTTATAGCTTGAGGAATCAGAAGAAAGTGCTGATGGGAAACAGTATTTCCTTTTACAATTCAGAAAATGTAGAAGGAGAAACAATGTCTGAGAGGTGACTTTTATTAGTTCAGTTCTTGAAACTGTGAATATCCTGGAGATGAGATTCACTACATATTTTTAATGACTGCTTCTGCTTCTCTTAAGTGAAAGCTTATCACAGTGAAGAATGAGTGAGAATTTTCCTTTCATCTATCTTCTTCCAATTCAAGGTGTAACCAAAGTCCATTAAAACCCCACCTAAATTCCCACACCTAAACTTCTTCCAACTGGCTTATCACAGAAAGATATTCTCACCTCTCTCCTTGGAGAAGCATGAATCATACTCAGTGGGAAAATTGCAGCACATGGAGTCTTCAAATGTGGGGTTCCTCACCTCCCTGAGTCTGCGCTCCAGTAACCCACTTCCCCTGAAATGGATTTACAGATATAAGAAGACTTCCTCTGAGCCTTAATTTGAAACCCCAGATTATTGATTTAAAGAAGTTCTTATGGGGCACTTACTCTATTTCAAAAATGCAACAATTCACATTTTTTACAAGACTTTTCCCACTTCCTCTACCTTAAGCAAAGTAACTGCCTTCAAGTTTATTTATCTTCAGTTCTGACAAAGCCTTGAGGTTTATTTGTAACCACTGACGACAGTTGTTTTCTTTGCTACAGTGTTTGTCCTTCTGTAGTTCATTTTCAGTACACCTCTAAAACTCAAATATGGTCAAGCTTTTCTCTGTGATTTAATAATATTGCATGGCGCCACAATGCTATAAAATAAAGCTTGAAATTCTTAGGTATGGTGACAAGATGTTTCATACATTGGCACCTTGTACCTTTCTAGTTACTTCCCCAAATTCTCTACTGAATAGAAGATGTGCCAGATGTGCCCCCCCTTTCTCCTGTCTTGGAGTTTGCTAAGTTGCTCCCTCTATTGGAATTTCCCATGCAGATAGTACACAAATATTTATCCCATGGGAATTATGTACATAGCTAACAAAGCCCAATTTAATGTTTTTTAAATATTTATTTTTTAGTTGTAGATGGACACAATATCTTTATTTTATTTTTCTTTATCTGGTGTGTAATTTTGGTGTGTTGAGGATCAAATTCAGGGCCTTGCATGTGCTAGGCAAGCACTCTACTGCTGAATCACAACCCCAGCCCCTCCAATTTAAATGTTAATTGGCATTTCTCTCTGAAGTCTTTCTTTTTTTTGTGGGCGGAGAGGGGATACCAAGGATTGAACTCAGGGGCATCAACCACTGAGCCACATCCTCAGCTCTATTTTGTATTTTATTTAGAGACAGTGTCTCAATGAGTTGCTTAGTGCCTTACTGTTGCTGAGGTTGGCTTTGAACTCGAGATCCTCCTGCCTAAGTTTCATTTAGCTCTGAAGTCTTTCTTTATCCCCTTTATCAGCACAAATCACCTTATATCCCAGCATCACTGTGGCATCTCTGTCATCTTATATTGGAATATATGTATCACTATTATAATTCTTCTCCCACTGTGTTAACACTTAGGTTTTCCCAAGTTTGTATTCTTAGAGTGTGTCTCGGAATTTTTTTCAAAAATGGTTTGTGTTTTTATTTCAATAATAATCTAAAACAATAAGTTTAAGCACATTGTGGATCATCTGGTGGAGCAATTACAAGTACTATGGCACTAGTTAAATGCTGCCGTGCTTTACATTTTTAATAATGTTGGAGATGAGTCATACTCTTCCCTGTTGTGTGTTAATGAGAAAATAACATGGACACGTTTCTTCCAAGCATAGACCTAAAACATACCACAACGCCACACAAAGAAGACTTCATGCACTTCAAGGAAACAAAAAATTGTGGGAGAATGGTTATGTGTAAGTTTTTGTTTGTTCATAATTGTCCTAAAGTTAAACATTATTTGCTATTTGATTGATGAATACATTTGCATAACCACATAACAAGACAAATTGGTGTCATATTTTTAAATGATTTTCTTTTTAATTTAAAATGGGTTTTAAAACATTCAAGTTTGACAAACAACACATTTTTTTGTGATTTTCTTTTCTGCTGGGTTGGGAAAAGTGATACAAATGAGAACCTGGTCTGTTCATTAAAATATTCTTATATATAACATAATCGTGGAAATAAAATAAGGACTCAATAACTAATTATAATACAGATATTTGTTTTCAAATTGCAGTAATGGTTTGTAATTTTCTATCCCTTAACCATTTTTAAGTATATAGCTGGGAATATCAAGTTTGTTTGCATTGTTGTCAAACATATCTCCATAACATTTTATAAAACTGAAACTGTGTAATCATTTATAATATCTTTCTACTTCCTCTGAACCCAAGCCCTTGCTATCATCACTCCACTTTGCTTCTGTGCTTCCAACTATTTTAGACTGCTCCAATGAGTAAAATAGTCCAATATTTGTACTTGTGTGACTGCATGTTTCACTTGGCTTAATGTCCTCAAGACTCATCCATCTTGCACATGTGACATTGGACCCTTTGTTTATTAACCAACCTACCAACAGATGCTTAGATTATTTCCACTTTGGGGCTCTGGTATATAATGCTACCATAAAATTAATGTGCAAATATCTTTTCAATATCCTGCTTCCAATTCTTAACAGAAACATTTTATATTAAGTGGTAAGTAGAAATCATATCCCCATGCTGGGGATCAAGAAAGACACATTCAATCTTCCTTACTGATTCTTGTGCTCCTGCTTTTAGAGGCAGTATCTGACCCCCCTTAAAAATATTAACATGCATTCATGTTTCCCATTTAAGTGATTATTAACAGAGTTAGAATTCTGGTTTGTAATTTTGCCTTTGAACTTTTTTTTTTTTTACATATCGATA